>NC_083357.1:47974265-48279015 GCF_030254825.1 Meriones unguiculatus
CCATCTTTTTATGGGCATCTTTTTTTGAGACAAACCTATCTCTCCTCATCTATTGCTAATCATTGAAACATTTTTTTTTTTTTTTTTGCCTATATATGTGTGTATCTGTTTTTACTCATTGGACTCATTGACACTTTTCCTCCTCCCTCCCCCTATCTTTTTGTTTCTTACCAGCAGTGCCTGTTTTTACCCTAGGTCTCTGGGCTATTTAATCTCTGGCAGTGTTGGGTATAGGTTTCTTCTAGTGGAAGGAGCCGTAGAGTAAGTCAAACATTGATTGGCTACTCCCATAAGTTGTGTGCCATCACCTCCCTAGCATATTTTTGCTGGCAGGGCTAATTGTAGGTCAAAGCTTTTGTGGCTGGGTTGGTGTCCATGTTTATCTTTTGGCTGACTGCTGAGTACTTTCCCCACACGAAAGACACTGAACGCAGGGGTGAAGGCTCCATGCACCAGCTCCACTTCTGCAAGGTCAGTGAGTTATGTCGCTGTTGTCCTTGGCAATGGGGCCCGCTGTCATTCTATAGAGAGCAATCCTTTATCTTAGTATTAGCCTGGGTTGTTTGAAGATTTCAGTGTAATCCCTTCAGACCAAGGCTCAACTGAATGTGACCCAGTACCGCCACTGGAAGCCTCTCCTGGCAATAAGAGATGACCAGTTGAGACTCCACAGCCCCCATTACTAGGGGTCCTCCTCAGGATCACCTTCATAGATGTCAGGCAGTTTCCCCTTCATTTTCCCCACACTGCTCCCTAAAGGTACCCCAATTCCAGCCACCTCTGTCCTCACTCTCTCCTTCATCTCCCCAGCCGCACGATCCTCCTTTTACTGTCTCTGCCTGCTCCCAGTCCACTGGTTAGATTTAATTCATTTCTCCCTCCCAGAAAGATGCATGCGTTCCCCAGATTCCTCCTATTTACCTAACTTTTCCCGGGTCTATGGATTATAGATTGGTAATCATTTACTTTAACGGCTAATATCCACTTATAATTGAATACATACCATTTTTATCTTTTATCTTTTATCTTTCTGGGTCTGAGTTACCTCACTTAGGGTGATTTTTTTTTCTAGTTCCATCCATTTGCCTGCAGATTTCATGATGTTATTTTCTTAACAGCTAAAGAATCCTCCATTCTGTATATGTACTACATTTTCTTTATGTGTTCATCTGTCGAGGGACATCTAGGATAGTTTTACTTTCTGGCTACTACGAATAAAGTCACAATGACCATGACTGAGCAAGTGTCCTCGTGGTAGGATAAAATGTCCTTTGGGTATATGCCCAAGAGTGATATAGATGAAACTTGATGTAGATAAATTCCCATCTTTTTGAGGAAGCACTGTACTGATTTCCATAGTTTCTGTGCAACTTTGCACCAGCAATGGAGGAGTGTTTCCCTTGATCCACACCTTCGCCAGTATGAGCTGTCACTTGTGTTACTGATTGTAGCTATTCTGACAGGTGCATTGTACAAAATCCCAAACAATTAAAAACATTATGTTGAGGGGAAAAAGATGGAATCTCAAAGGAGTTTTGATATGCATTTCCCTGATGGCTAAAGATGTTGAACATTTCTCTAAGTGTTTTCTTTGCCATTTGAGTTTTCTCTATTGAGAATTCTGTTTAGATCTGTACCTCACTTTTTATTGGGTTCTTTATTTTTATATGTAATTTCTTGAGTTCGTTGTATATTTTTGATATTAGCCCTTTATTGGATGTAGAGTTGGTAAAAGTCTTTCCCCATTCTGTGGGCTGCCACTTTGTGAGGCTGAGAGTGTCCTTTGCCTTACAGAAGCTTTTCATGAGGTCCCATCAAATATTATGTTCAAGGCTATTTCCCACTTTCTCTTTTATCAGGTTCACTATATCTGATTTTATGTTGAGGTTTATTGACCATTTGGAGTTGAGTTTTGTGCAGGGTGGTAAATATGTATCTATTTGCATTTTTCTACGGGCAGTTTGACCAGCAACATTGATTGAATATGCTGTCTTTTTTTCCAGTGCCTGCTTCTGGCTTCTTTACTAAAAACAACAACAACAACAAACAAACAAGTGTCCATGTGTGTAGATTTATGTTTGGGTCTTCAAGTCAGTTGATCAGCCTGCTGTTTTTATGCCAATGCCATGCTGCTTTTGTTACTAGAGCTCTGTAGTACAGCTTGAGATCAGGGATGGTGATACCTCTGGAAATCCTTTCATTGTACGGAACTGTTTTAGCTATCCTGCTTTCTTGTTTTTCCATATGAAGTGGAGTACTGTGCTTGCAAGGTCTGTAAAGAATTATGTCAGAATTCTGATGGCAAGGGCACTGAGTCTGTAAATTACTCTTGGTAAGATGGCCATTTTTAGTATGGGATCTTTCTATGTTCTGATTATCTTCAATTTCTTTCTCCAAAGACGTGAAGGTTTTGTTATTTTATCATACAGATCTTTCACTTGTCTTGTTAGAATTGCTCCGAGATACTTTAAGTATCTGAGACTATTGTGAAGGGTGTTGTTTTCCCTAATATCTTTCTCAGCTTGTTTGTCATTTGTACATTGGTGGGCTACTTACTTTCTTGAGTTAATCTTGTACCCAGCCACTTTGATGGAGCTGTTTATCAGCTGATAAAAATTTTCGGGTCACTTATGTATACTATCATATCATCTGTGAATAGGGATACTTCGACTTCTTCTTTTCCACTTTCTATCCCTTTGAACTACATCGGTTGTCTTATTGCTCTAGCTGAACTTCAAGTACTATATTAAATTGATATGGAGAAAGTGGACAACCTTGTCTTGTTTCTGATTTTAGTGAAATTGCTTGAGTTTCTCTCCATTTAATTTGATATTGGCTATGGGCTTGCTGTAAACTACCTTTATTATCTTTAAATGTGTCCCTTTTATCCCTGATCTTTCCAGGTCTTTTGTCATGAAGGGGTGTTAGATTTTATCAAAGGCCTTTTCTGCATCTAATGAAATGATCGTGTAGATTTTTTTCAGTTTCTTTATTATTGTGGATTACATTTACTGATTTTTGTATATTTATTCATCCCTACAAGTCTGGGATGAAGCCTACTTGATCATGGTGGATGTGGTTTTGATGCGATTTTGAATTTGGTTTACAAGTATTTTATTGAGCAATTTTGCATCTATGTTTATAGGGGAAATCTGTCTATAATTATCTTTCTTTGTTGGGTCTTGATGTAGTTTGGGTATTAGAGTAACTGTGACAGCATACAATGAAATGGGCAATGTTCCTTCTATTTGTATTTTGTGGAATAATTTGAGGAGTATTGGCATTAACTCTTTTTTGAAAGTCTGGTAGAATTCTGCACTAAAGTAATTCAGCCCTGGGCTTTTTTTTTTTTTTTTTTTTTTTTGCCTTTTGCCTTTTGCCTTTTGCCTTTTGGATATCAGTCTTTATTGAATTTATAGGGTGAACCTAAGTTTAAGTTCATAGTCCCTAGGAAAGCCACAGACTTCCTAATAGCTGACCAGCTTCCATTATTCATCTTTTGTTCCCCAAAACATGACTATTCCATACCATAGCATCTGTTCCCCTAACATAATGACTGTCACAAACCACAGCTTCTCTTCCCTAAAACATAATACCTTTTTCTAACCACAAAAGAACAAATGGATATGATTGGTTGGCCTGCAAAATCTACATTTTGCATCAGGTGACATCATCAATGACATAAACAAATCCCATATCCTTAAACCCTGATTGACAGAAAAAAAATAGTTATAAGACAGCACAGATGCTTATGGTTTTCAAACATCCACCTTCTGTAACTTTCTGGCTCACTGGGTGGGTAGGTGTCATAGTTCATCTCTAAAGAATGGTATGTGGCCCTAATCAACCAGTGGTGCCTGGATGACACTTTTTTTTTTTTTTTGCCCTTTGCATTTAGCTAGTGTTAGAATTGTATTGGATCTCAATGGACCAAAGCACACAAAGGCCTTACCACACTGCTTGTATTCACAGTTTCTCTCCAGTATACTTTTATGACAAAAAAGACTAGAGCTGTGTGCAGAGGCCTTATATTTTAACATGTTCTTAAGGTTTCTCTCCAGTATGACTTGTTTCATGATGATGATTACACGAATGTGGAAGAGCTTCAGCACGCTAAATACACTCACAGTCTTTCTGTCCTGTATGGGGAGACTTTAAAACCTAACTTTTTATTGGTTCTTTATAAATCTTACATCACGAACTCTAATCCCACTTGTCTTCTGTATATGCATACCCCCACACTACCCTTGCAAACTCCCTGCAAAACAAAAAAGAAAAAGACAACAACAACACACTGTGGAAGTTGTAGTGTGTCACAGCGTGTCCCACAGTATATCTTTCTGTCCACACTTCTTGATGTGCAAATGTTCATTGCAATTAGTCATTGGTCTGCTTCAAGGCCTCTGGCTTCTGCTACACCATCAACACCAGAACCTCACGGAGACCTTTCTCAGTTATCCTGTTGTTGTTCTGTGTTGTGGAAATCCTGAAGCTTTGGATCTGCAGGACTGGCACTTTCACATGCTCCAGCACTTCATAGGTGAGTTAAATTTTGGGTGGGCCTACTCAATATCATCAGTCTGGGCCTGGGGGGTAGCAGAGCTGGTCATTCTGCCGGCTGTCCCTCATACCACATCACTGGAGAGGGCAAACTCTCCAGCAGTGCCCTGGCTAGCTCGTCCAATGCTTTAGCTGGCAAGGGGGCAGTTCTCCTGCTCCCTTGCCCTTGGGGCCAGCTCACTTATGCCCATGCCAGCATTACCAGCTCTGTTATGTTGCCCAGGTGAGGTACAGAGCCTGCTCTTCTGAATGCTGCAGCTGGCGAGGGCAGGGCCAGCTCTTGGTTGGGAGAATTTTAATGAGTGCTTTATTTCATTAGGGGTTATAAATTTATTTAAATTGTTTATCTGGACTTGACTTAATTTCCGTAAGTGATATATATTGAGAAAATTATCCATTTTAAAATATTTTCCAATTTGGTGGAGTATAGATTTCCAAAGTATGTCCTTATGATTCTCTGAATTTCATCTGTATCTGGTTTTATGTCTCCTTTTCATTTATGATTTTGTTAATTTGGGTATTCTCTCTCCACCTTTTAGTTATTTTGGATAAGGGTTTGTCTATCATGTTGATTTTCTCTAAGAACAAACTCTTTGTTTCATTGATTTTTTTTTTGTATTATTCTCTTTGTCTCTATTTTATTGATTTTAGCCTCAGTTCAATTATGTCTTGCTGTCTACTCCTCTTGGGTATACTTACTTCTTTTTGTTTTAAAGCTTTCAGATATGCTGTTAAGTTGATAGTATGAGATCTTTTTTTTTTTTTAATGTAGACACTTAGTGTTATCAACTTGTCTCTTAGCACTGCTTTTATTGTGTCCCATAAGTTTGGTCATGTTGTCTATTCATTTTTATTAAATTAGAAATTCTTTAATTTTTTTTATTTCTGTCTTGACCCAATTTTTATTCAGTAGAGAACTGTCCAGTTTCTATGAAATCATAAGTTTCCTGTTGTTTCTGTTGTTGATGTTCAGCTTTAATCTATGCTGGTCTGATAGGATGAAATAGGAGTTATTTCAGTTTTCTTGTATCTGATGAGACTTGCTTTGTGTCTGAGCAATGTGGTCATTTTTTCCTATGGGATGCAAAGAAGAAAGAATTTTCTTTTGTGTTTGGGTGAAATGTTCTGTAAATATCTGTGAGGTCCATTTGTTTTAAAACATTTGTTGGGTCTGGGATTTCTCTGTTTAGCTTTTGTTTGGATGATCTGCCTATTGGTGAGAGTGGGTAGTCAAGTCTCCCACTATCAGCGTGTGACTCAATGAGTGACGTAAGCTGTAATAATGTTTTTTTTACAAACTTGGGTGCCCTTGCATTTGGGACATAGTTGTTAAAAATTAAATTGTCTTCTTGGTGTTTTCCTTCGATGAGGATGTAGTGTTCTTCCCTATCTCTCTTAACTAGCTTTGCTTTGTAAGTCTATTTTGTTGGATTTTAAATGGCTTCAACGGCTTGCTTTTTAGGTCCATTTGTTGGGAATATCTTTTTCCAACCCTTAACCCCGATGTAATATGTATGCTTGATATTGAGGTATGCCTTTTGGATGCAGCAGAAGGATAGCTCCTGTTTTCATAGCCATTCTGTTAATCTATGTCTTTTGGTTGGGAAATTGAGACCATCAATATTGAGAGATATTAATAACCAATGGCTCTTGGTTCCTGTTAATTTGTTGTTGCTGCTGCTGGTGGTAGTGTGTGTGTGTGTGTGTGTGTGTGTGTGTGTGTATGAGAGAGAGAAGGGGGGGAAGACAGAGAGACTCCTGTATTTGATTTTGATGGTGTGTATTCTTTATTTTCTGGATTTTCATGAGTATAGTTAGCCTACTTTGGTTGAAGTTTTTGTTGTTGTTGTTTTCTTTTTAGCACTTTCTGTAGGTCTGGGTTTATAGATATTGTTTAAATTTGACTTTATTATGGAACATCTTATTTTCTTCATCCATGGTTATTAAAGCTTTTGCTGGGAATAATACCCTGGGCTGGGATCTGTGGTTTCTTAGAGTGTACAGCACATCTATCCAGGTCTTCCTGGTTTTCAGAGTCTCCATTGAGAAGTCAGTGTAATTTTAATGGGTTTGCCTTTACATGCTACTTGGGATTTTTTCCCCCTTGTAGGTTTAAATATTCTTTCTTTGTTCTGTATATTTAGTGTTTTGATTATTATGTGGGAAAAATACTTTTTTCTCTGGTCCAATCTGTTTGGTATTTTGTACGCTTCTTGTACCTTTATAGGCTTGTCATTCTTTACGTTAGGAAAGTTCTCTTCTGAGTTGGTTGAAAATATTTTCTGGACCTTTGATCTGGGATTCTTCTCATTTTATTCCTGCTGTTCTTAGTTTATTTTTATTTTTTTTAATGGTGTTCCAGATTTCCTGCATGTTTTGTGTTAGGGTTTTTTTTAGACTTAACATTTTCTTTGACAGATTTTTTTTCTATCATAGCCCCATCACCTGAGATTCTTTCTTCCATCTCTGGTACCTTATTGGTTAAGCTTTTCCTTTAAAGTTCCTGTTTAAACTCCTAAATTTTTCATTTGCAGAATTCCCTTTTTTTGTGTTTTCTTTATTGATTCTATTTCTATTTTCACGCCTTGAACAGTTTATTCATTTCCTTCAACTGCTTGTTGGTGTTTTCCTGTGTTTCTTTAAGGGATTTGGTCATTTCCTCCATTTTTTTGTTTGTGTTTTCCTTGCTTTTCTTTAAGGATTTTTTTTCTTTTAATTTCCTCACACTTTGTGTTTTACTGGATTTCTTTAAGGGGTGTATTCATTTCCTCCTTAAGGACCTCTATCATCATATAGTTGGTTTTAAGGTCTTGTGTTTTGGCTATGTTGGAATATTCAGGGATTGCTGTTGTAGGAAGCTGGGTATTAATAGGGACATATTGCCCTGGCTATTACTGAGTTTTGTGTGTTTCTTTGCTTGTTTTGTTTTGTTTTTATAGTAATATCTAGGCATTCAGGTTTGGGATGATCATAGGTTCAGGTGCTGATTTCTGGATTTGTCTTTGTTGGCCTTTTTTTTTTTCTTTGTGTTTCCTCTCTGGGTTTAAGAGAATGTAATGGCTGTGTGGTGCTTGTTTTCCTGGCCTGCTCAGCTGGTGTGCTCAAAGGGAATGCCTGGTGGTGTTGGAGGCTAGAAATACTGGAATGAGTTGGGGGAAGGAAGGTTGGTGAAGAAGGTCTTTGATCCCTTGGGGATGGGATCAGAGAGGAAAGGGAGGCCACAGCACATTGTCTGCTCCAGGGCTGGGGCTGAAAACTGGGGGATCTCAGACACAGTAGGAGAGGTGTGGGTCCACTTCCAGCCTACTTGTTGCCTTGGGAGGAGCTGCCTTGGGTTAGGAGAAGACACCTTCTGGGGTTGGGGTTTGAGATAAAGCTACAAGTATGTGGGGGGAGTTAGAAGGGGAAGATCTGTGGGGTTCACAGGAGGTAAGAGGAAGGCGGGGAAGGCTGCCAATGGTATTCTGCTGCAGAACTGGGGATGACAATGGGGTATTGGATCTGGAGGAACGGAGAGAGAAGATATCAGTGCACAGCTTACCTGGTTTTCTGGAAGGAGTGGTCTGAGGTTTGCTTGTCAGTGCTTGTTAGAGTTGGGGACTGAAATACAGCAAATGGGCATAGGGTCGTTGGGAGGGGATGGTCTGTGAGATCCACAGATGTGGGCAGGGTGAAGGAACACTGTAGCTGGTATTATGTTTTGGCACTATGGAAGAGACTAGGGGATTGGATTTGGGGGGGGGGAGTGGTGAGAGTCTTCAGTTAGATTGCCCGTTTCCCTGCTCTGTTTGGCTGGTGTGTTCTGAGTGAATGCTTCTGTGTTGGCTGGGACAATAGGATGACTTGGGGTGGGGGGAGGAGGTTTAGGAGAGATTTTGGGGACTGGATAAGAGAGGAAAGTAATTCTTGAATATTCTTGGTAATTTTACCTATGGGTATCTGTTGTAAGTTGCTGTTAAAATTTACTATTAATTATCTTTTAGTAATGCTGCTGTTAGTCCTAAACAGCTGTATACCTAAATCACCACACAGAGACTATGATTTATTTAATTAATATAGAACACAATGCTGGGCAATATTTACTCCATCGTAAACCTCCAAGCCTTCATAGTTTCCTAACATTTAGATTTCCCACATTATACTTGCTTTTAGTGAAATCTTAGGTCCGGTTCATTCTCCAAGTCATTCCAAGACCTCTGCTCCTGCCTCTGCTCTCCCAGCCTCTGCCCTCTCTCCTCCTCTGCCTCCCACCTTCCTGTCCTCTGGCTCCTCCTCTCTCCCTTCTATTCCTTCCTCTCTGTTGCTCAACATTGTGGCTGGTTGTTTTATTTTGTCATGTTTACACAAAGTTGAGACAGTTGATGCTTAGAAAAAGTATCACAATGCAATGTCCAGATTAAAACCAGAGAGTGGGGGAGAGAAATCAGCATTTGAATGAACAAGGGTAAAGTGTATACATTCCAAAAGAACATTATACCAACAGGTCTCTGATATTAGTTTCAGAAGCAATTCAAGCAAACAAAGTAAAAACTTTCAATGAGTCCCAAATGACGGTGCCAGGTAACATGTTCAGCTTCTCCTGTGCAATTCCACTCAAGGTGAAGCAATTTTAACTAAAATAAGAATGACAAATTTGGAAAGAACCACTCCAAATGAATCCTTAAGGCTCATGGAAATGTTTGATTGGGCAGCTTCCTTTTCCTCATAGAATCCTTAGTTTGCACATTAGCATAAATATGCATAATTCAAGTCACTAGGTGTTTCTGCAATAAAATCACTTCCCAATTTTTCTGTACTCATGAGGCTTCCCTAACCTACGCTGCTCCATAGGGCATGTTGCCTTTATAGTTAACTCAACATAGAGGTGGAACACTCAGGCTTAGCTGTCTGAAGCTGAAAACAGTTCTACATAGGCACACTACGTAGTGAGAGAATCACAGGTCCAGCCCAGTGCATTCACTTGTTGACAATGTGCTATTGGAGAAATGCTTAAATAAACAGCTTCAACTCAAGAGTTCTTTGGGATCAAATGCTGCCACGGGAAGACAGAGGCATACAAGCGTCTTTATGTTGACTCTAGCCCCTTGGTATGTAAGCTAATATCCTTTCCAAAGCCCAACAATAACTATATATTTGTTTAAGTTCTTACCAGTGTGCGTGAGTGAAGATGTTGACCTCTTGAATTGGCAACAAGACATTTAATAAAATTAGGAGATTAGAAGGAATTCAAAGAAGTTGTTTTATCCACCCTGCAGTCTCAAAATGCTACTATTCCAAAAAACAAGACAAAACAGAAAAAAAAATCCAGAAAGATGCCAACAATGAATTATTGGACAGCTGGAATTTTGTTTACTTATCTGAGAGAAGCAAGAGCTGAGAATAAAACCTGCCCTGGAGAAATACTTGTAGGATGATATAATAGATTGCCTGAAAGCTAGAGGTGCTGGGAGGAGAGTCTACCAAAGTTGATCTCATTAAAGTCGAATCTTCATTATTCTTCTCTGGAATAAGACCATTTCTGAATTTACAATTGGGACAACTCTTTTAATTTTATCTTTTAGAGCCTGGCCCTCCCAACACTAATGAAAGTCTTAGTCTTTGTCAGTTTTGTTGTTTGATGTGTCTTTAAAGGTCATTGAGCACCATACTTCAAATTCTAAGCTGTTTTTAATCATTCTTAACTTGCTACAGGGAATCTGGAAAAGCATTTTGTCTAAGAATCACCCCCTATCCCCAAGAACAAATGTACAAATAAAAAGCTCAAATTCTTCCTCATTTGACCTTTAATGTTTGAGATGTTTACATCTTCTCTAATACACACCTGTTATTCAGAACTCCACAAGAAAGAGCTCCAGAAAGGCCAACCATTTTTTCTGAGAAGTTCCAATTTGTAATGCACAATACATTTGTTTGTTTATTTATTTATTTATCTTTCTCTCTTTTTGATATTATTTTCCTCTTACTGAAAATAAAATCAGTATTTTATTTTCACATCATATGTCTTGATTATGGCTTCCCCTCCTTCCACTCTTTCCAGCTCCTCCCCACCTCCCCTTCCATCCAGATCCAGTCCCTTTCTGTCTCTCATTAGAAAAACAAGCAGACTCTTAAAGGAATATAATAATAATATAATATAATATAAATATGATAGAAAATATAGTATAGTGTACTATCTAACACATCCGAGTCGAAACCAGACGCCCACCTACTCCTTCACACACACAGGAGCTGCATTAAAACGCTAAACAGGAAGGAAGCCATGTGTGCACAGAGGACCCGGTATAGACCCAGGCAGAGTCTGTGCTCACTGCTCGTCTCTGTGGTCTATACAAACTTTGCTCATGTTGATTTAGATGACCTTGTTCTGGTTTCCTCCAGTCTTCTCTGCTTTTACATTCTCTCTGCCTTTCATTCCGTGGCTTGCCCAGAGCTCTGAGGCGAGGAATTAGATGAAGACATCCCATTTAGAGAGGTGTGTTCCAAGGTTCCTTACTCTCTGCATACCATCTGGCTGTGGGTCTCTATTTGTTCCCACCACTACAGAAGGAAGCTTCTCTGAAGATGGCTGAGCAAGGAACTGATTTGTTTTCCTAGCTAGAATCCATTTTCTCTTTTCAAAGAATAATCTGCCATTTTGTTCGTGCTATGACTGCACAATAAAGAGTCACAAGACTAAAGAATTCTAAATCGTGGAACAGTTTTATGGCTATTTGTTCCCTTACTTGATATTTTTTTCCCTCTACTTCACTAGTGGATAAAAATTTCCCTTTCATTTTTACTAGTGGATAAAAATTAGTTTAACTGTTGTTTCCTGTTCAAAAATTGCTAAGGAGTTAAACAGCAACAAATCAAGTAATCCAATTAAAAAAGGGGTACAGAGATAAACAGAATTATCTGTACAGGAATATTGAATGGCAGAGAAACACTTAAAGAAATGCTCAATGTCCTTAGTCACCAGGGAAATGCAAATCAAAATGACCCTGAGATTTCACCTTACACCCCTCAGAATGGCTAAGATCAAAAACTCAAGAGACAACACATGCTGGAGAGGTTGTGGAGAAAGGGGAACCCTCCTCCACTGCTGGTGGGAATGTAAACTGGTACAACCACTTTGGAAATCAATCTGGTGCTTTCTCAGACAGTTAGGAATAGCGCTTCCTCAAGATCCAGCTATACCACCCCTAGGCATGTATGCAAAAGATACTCAAGCACGCAACAAGGACATTTGTTCAACCATGTTCGTAGCAGCTGCTCCAAATAGGAAGGGGTAACTTCAGGTGCTATTACCTGTTTGATGGTTAGCGTCAGCACAATTAACAATTAAAGTATTCTCAGTGTACCGGTCAGTTTAAACTGCTAACTTGACAGTGTAGGAAAAACAGGGAAGGGAGCCACAGCGATCAGGTTGGCCTGTGGGCTTGTCTGGGTGGTGGGGTTCATGTGTGAAAACTCAAAACTTAAGGCAGGCAACACCTACTCCCTGGGTTTTAGTTCTGAACCAAGCAGAGGAAAAGGTGTGCAAGCTTTCCTTCTCTGGCTGCTCCTGATGCCATGTGTGTCATAAGCTCCTTCAAGGTGCTGTGCCCTGATTTCTCTTCAGTGTTGGGCTCTTACCTGGAAGCGTGCAATGAGTAAGTCCTTTCGCCCTTAAGTTTGCTGTTGTCAGGATAGTTTACCACAGCGACAGAAAAGGAAAGCAGGGCTCCCAGAGAGTAGATTCTAAACCACATTCCTTAAACAAAACCTGGTAGCTGTATTAATGGAAGCAGAAAGATCCATCCCTCTCGTGTTTTAACCCTGCATTCTACTTAGGTTGGAATTAAATGCTGACAGTCTTTCAGAACAGCCCAGCCAGGATTAGAGAGCTCTGCACAAGCCAGCAGCTGCCTCAGCCCCCACCTTGACTCCTCCTGTTTGCACTCGGGGCTCCTCGTGGTACAAAGGACTCAGGACCCTCAGCTGCCGAAAGCAGCAGATTCCGGTTGTGCATGTCCACAAGCAACCTCTTGCACAACCCTCTGAGACTCAACTTTGTGACCATGTAGTTAGTCAACAAGTTTTTAATTCTCACTTAATTTATACGTGTTTGGTGAGCTGTCTCGCACCGACTGGCCTGTTTCTCTTCCTTTTGGGTGTTTTCATTGCCCATTGAGTACTTTTTAAAACTATATTTTGGAAAGGAAAGAGTATAGTGCTGAAGTCTGATTTGGTCACGGTGAAGTGGAGGAATCTGCTATGTTCCGTCTGACCTGCTGTACCACACCGCTTGAGAACTGTTTGCCTCTGACTGTGTGTGTGTGTGTGTGTGTGTGTGTGTGTGTGTGTGCGTGTCTTTTGCCTGTGTTTTTCTCAGGCACCACGCAGGTCAGCCCCATGCTAGGATGGCTGTGTTCAATAATTCCCAGTCCCTGGAATCAAGGACCTTGTTTAGTCATCTCTTCTGTGAATGGAAACTGTGACAAAGATGGCAGGGTTTCTCTTCCTTAATGAAGCCGTTTTGAGTGCCAACGGTGAAGGGAAGCCTTTTTCGAGGTCACTTTATGAAATGAGGGGATGGTATTCCTTGTCTTACATGGAACACACTTTTTGTATTTCAGTCGACAGGCAGCTTTTCCGGTTTTTGCATTTCTTCGTGCAGAGTGATTCCCCATTGGCAGCGTCTGGAAGGTGTCGGATGTCCAGCTCTGCTACTCTCTGCCTTGTTCTGTCCAGTCAGGGTCTCTCACTCAATCTGAAGTCATCTCACATTGAACCCAACATTCACTATTTTAAAATTTAAAAACCAAATAATCCTATTACTGTACTAGTTACCTGATAAGTGAAAAATTAGTGGAAGAGGAATTTATTTCTGCTTATAGTTTGAAGGTTTGTTTCATCACGGTGGGAAGAAATGAAGGCAGGAGCAGCTCATAGCTGGACTGGCAAGAAGTTGCTTGCTCAACATCTCTGCAGATCAGGACACAAAGCATAGGCATTGCCGGCTGCTGGGGCTTCTCTTCTCATTGCTTTTATTCAGCCTTGAACGGACAGCCCATGGGACCATGCTGCCCACGGCGAGGACAAGTCTTGCCCCATCCATGCTATCTGGGAACACCAGCACAAACCCACCAGAAGTAGCTTCACTCATACTCCAGACACTTCATTCCTTAATAAAGGCAAGTTGACAGTGAAGGTTAGACTGGGAGGCCTTCAGTCTGCTTTTCCTAATGTTTCCCAGCGACCGATAGGAACTTCCTGTCCATGCACCAGCACATCCTCTTATACTTTCCTGTAAATATCCTGTGGCTTGTTGTCAGTTTAGTATATTTTTGTTTATTTTAGTATATGTTTGTTGTCAGTTTGGTATATTTTGATTTTCTTTTTCCTGTGTGTGTGTGTGTGTGTGTGACAGGTATGTTTACATGTGTATGTTCAGTCATGTGTGTATGCATGTGGAGGCCAGAGGTTGATGTCAGGAGTGGCCATTGACGACTCTTCCATCTTATCCACCTCTCAGTCAAACCCACAGCTTTCAGCTCTGCTAGCCTTGGTGGCCCTTGCTTAGGCTAACCTGTCTCTACCATTTACTCGGGTTCTGGTAAATTCATGCTCTCATGGCAAGTGCTTTGACCATTGTGCTATCTCTCCCAGTCCTGACATGAATGTATTTTCAAATGTGTTACATTTTTAACTGATATGTAAAAATTCTCTATATTTGTGGGGTTCTTTGTGATGCCACAGTACCTGAATACACTGTACTGAATGTATATACCTTCTGTCTAGTGAAAACATTCAAGATCCTGTCTTCTAGCATTTACAAAAATCTACAGCTGTAGTTAGCTGGGAGCAAGACATTCTGGTAAATATGTTGTAGAATGCAGTGTGGTCCTAGTTTCTGTATTTGGTGTGGCATTTTAGGAATCTTGCCTATCTCATCTAGTGTTTGCCAACTTATTTTCTGATGAGCTGTTTTAATTCTGAAGAAATTTAATCAGTTTCTCTGACTTTCTTTTTGGGTGGTTTGTGTTATACCTTCTTTAAGAAATATATATTTCTGGCTGGATCTTATGGAGGCATTTTCTCAATTGAGGCTCCTTCCTTTCAGATAACTCTAGCTTCTGTCAAGTTGACCTCAAACTAGCCAGCACATATGTTAATAAAGTTATACCTAGTATTATAAACAAAAAGCAATAGTTGTACCAAGGTAATAATTGTTTATAGGAATATAAGATTTATTTAACATTTAAATATCAATCAAAAATGTCTACATGTAGAAAAATGCAAATAGATCCATACTTATCACCCTGCACAAAACTAAAGTCCAAGTGGACCAAAGACCTCAACGTAAAACCAGACACACTAAACCGCTTAGAAGAAAAAGTGGGGAAGAGCCTTGAACTCATTGGCACAGGAGACAACTTCCTGAACAGAACACCAACAGCACAGGCTCTGAGATCAACACACAATAAATGGGGCCTCATGAAACTGAAAGCTTCTGTAAAGCAAAGGACACTGTCATCAGAACAAAACAACAGCCTACAGATTGGGAAAGGATCTTCACCAACCCTATATCTGACAGAGAACTAATATCCAGTATATATAAAGAACTAAAGTTAAAAAGCAACAAATCAAGTAATCCAATTAAAAAATGGGGAACAGAGCTAAACAGAGAGTTCTCTGCAGAGGAATATAGAATGGCAGAGAAACACTTAAAGAAATGCTCAACCTCATTAGCCATCAGGGAAATGCAAATCAAAACGACCCTAAGATTTCACCTTACACCCATCAGAATGGCTAAGATCAAAAACTCAAGAGACAACACATGCTGGAGAGGTTGTGGAGAAAGGGGAACCTTCCTCCACTGCTGGTGGGAATGTAAACTTGTACAACCACTCTGGAAAGCAATCTGGTGCTTTCTCAGACAACTAGGAATAGCGCTTCCTCAAGATCCAGCTATACCACTCCTAGGCATATACCCAAAAGAGTCTCAAGTACACAGTAAGGACATTTGCTCAGCCATGTTTGTAGCAGCCTTATTTGTAATAGCCAGAAGCTGGAAACAGCCCAGATGCCCCTCAATGGAGGAATGGATGCACAAATTGTGGTATATCTACACAATGGAATATTACTCAGCAATAAAAAACAAGGAAATCATGAAATTTGCAGGTAAATGGTGGGATCTGGAAAAGATCATCCTGAGTGAGCTATCCCAGAAGCAGAAAGATGCGCACGGTAGGTATATACTCACTCATATAGACATATAATATAGGATAAACCTACTAAAATCTGTACACCCAAAGAAACTAATCAAGAGGGAGGACTCTTGCAAAAATGCTCAATTCCTATCCAGAAAGGCAAAGAGGATGGACATCAGAAGAAGGAGAAAGGAGGGAACAAGTCAGGAGCCTGACACAAAGGACTTCTGAAAGGCTCTGCTCTGCAGACTATCAATGCAGATGCTGAGACTTATGGGCAACCTTTGGGCAGAGTGCAAGGAATCTTAGAAAGAAGTGGGAAACAGTAAGATCTGGAGAGGACAGGAACTCCACAAGGAGAGCAACAGAACCAAAAAAATCTGTGCACAGGGGTCTTTCCTGAGACTGATACTCCAACCAAGGACTATGCATGGAGATAACCTAAGACCTCTGCACAGATGTAGCCCATGGCAGTTCAGTATCCAAGTGGGTTCCATTGTAATAGTAACAGGGACTGTCTCAGACATGAACTGATTGGCCTGCTCTTTAATTACCTCCCCCTGAAAGGGAAGCAGCATTAGCAGGTCACAGAAGAAGACAATGCAGCCACTCCTGATGAGATTTAATTGACTAGGATCAGAAGGAAGGAATAGAAGACCTCCCCTATCAGTGGACTTGGGGAGGGACATGCCTGCAGAGGGTGGAGAAAGGGAGGAATTGGGATAGGAGGAGGGAGGGAACCACGGGGGGGGGGGGGTACAAAGTGAATAAAATGTAATTAATAAGGAATAAAAAAAAGAAAGAAAAAAAACAACTGTCAAGCATTTTTTAAAATTAGTGATTGATGGGTGAGGGCTCATCTCATTGTGCCTGAACTTTTGGTCCTGGGTTCTATTGGAAAGCCGAATGCACAAGCAATGGGGAGTAAGTCAGTAAACAACACTCCTCCATGACCTCTGCACCAGAAGCCTGACTCTACATCCCTACCCTCACTGCTTTGATGATAAACTGCTGTATAGAACTGTAGGTGAAATAAACCCATTACTCCCCAAGTTGATTTTGGCCATGGTGTATCAAGAAATCAATAACAACCCTAACTAAAACAACATGCAAACAGAGAACACTATTACTTCCAAGAAATAAGGAAATCATGAAATTTGCAGGCAAATGGTGGGATCTAGAAAAAAAATCATACTGAGTGAGGTATCTCAGAAGCAGAAAGACACATATGGTATATACTCACTTATAAGTGGATATTAGATCTAAAAGATAGGATAAACCTACTAAAATCCGTACACCTAAAGAAGCTAAACAAGAAGGAGGACTCGGGGTAAGATGCTCAGTCCTCACTTAGAAAGACAAATAGGATGGACATTGGAAGTAGGAGAAAACAAGAAACAGGACAGCAGCTTACCACAGAGGGCCTCTGTAAGACTCTCTCTAGCAGTGTATCAAAACAGATACTGAGATTCATAATCAAACCTTGGGCAGAGTGCAGGGAATCATATGAAAGAAGGGGGAGTAAATAAGACCTGGAGAGGACAGGAGCTCCACAAGGACCAAATATATCTGGGCACAGTGGTCTTTCCTGAGACTATTTCTCCAATCAAGGACCACGTATGGATATAACGTAGAACCCCTGCTCAGACTTAGCCCAAGGCAGCTCAGTATTCAAGTGGCTTCCCTAGGAAGGCTAACAGGGACTGTCTCTGACATGAACTCAGTGGCTGGCTCTTTGACTCCCCCCGCAAAAAAAAAAAAAAAAAAAAAAAAAAAAAAAAAAAAAAAGGAAGAACAGCCTTGCTAGGCCACAGAGGAGGACATTGCAGCCAGTCCTGTTGAGACCTGAAAAGCTAGGGTCAGATGGAAGAGGAGGAGGACCTCCTCTATCAGTGGACTTAGAGAGGAGCAGGGAGGAGATGAGGGGAGGTAGGGTAGGATGGGAGGGGGCTACAGCTGGATACAAAGTAAATAAACTGTAATTAATATAAAAAATAAAAATTTAATTACAAATATTTGTGATTTTGTTAATGGTAGACTTTTGCTTGTAGTCTTTTCTTGTAGTGGGTATGAAATCAAGTTGATGCTAGCCTTCTAAAATGAATTGCTTATAAATAATTGTTATTATTTTTTCCTTACATGTTGCTAGCATTCACTAGTTAAGCTATATTGGCTTTTTCAAATGGCAAATCCCATTTCCTTAACACATACCGGGAAATTCAGTGTTTATGTTTCTTTCTTTGTTGATTACCATTATTGTACCTTTCAAAAAGTTGGTCTACTCCACCCAAGAAGTAGAAGGGCTGTGAAGGTTAGGGTGAGGAAAGGGATACATTATTCAATAGATGAACTGGGAAAGGATATACTGAGAAGGGGACACTTAGAAGTCTTTAACATAGTGAGGAGTTTAGCTGTCTGGATGTGGAGGGGAAGACTTTTCCCTCACAGTAGATCAGCCAGCTCAAAGACCACAAGTTAAGAATGGGTCAGGGCAAGCTGGTGATGACTGTCTGACTAGTAAGTGGAGGGACATGAGGTCAAGGCAGAGGTCTGAGGAGTGGTCATGGCACATGCTGCACTGACCTTGGACTTGACTTTGAAGAGTCTGCGGTGCACAGAGTAGCTTTGAGCAGGAGGTAGGCTCTGGCTTTCATTCTTTCAAAAAACAACTCTGGTCATTGAATTGCTGAACAAAGAAGGTAAAGATATAATCAGTGTCTAGTCTTGTGGCAACTTGACACCAGCTGGAGTCATCTATGGGGAAGGTATCTCACTTGAGAAAATGCCTCCAACAGGTTGGCCTGTGAGCAAGCCTATGGTGCATTTTCTTCATTGATGATTGGCTTAGAAGGCTCCAGCTCACTATGGACAGTGTTGCCCCTGGGCAGGTGGTCCTGGGTCCTATCAGAAATCAGGCTGAACAAGTCAGAGGAATAAGCCAGTAAGCATCACTCCTGCATGGCCTCTATTTCAGGTACAGGTTCCTGATTTGAGTTCCTGCCTGGCTTCCCTCAGTGACTAAATATGACCTGAGAGTTGTATCAGAAAAAAGCCCCTTTCTTCCCAAGTTGCTTTTGGTCTTAGTGTTTTACTGCAGTAATAGAAACATAAGTAAGACAGTCAGTAAGAATAGTAAGATCTATCGGGAGGCCATTTGACTTATGTACGAGTAGGGACTGATTACAGAAGTGTGTGTGTGTGAGGCACAATAAACCATCACAATTTGTTTATATAGCAGAAATATGACCAATAAGGCTTCCTACTAGATTGGATTTTGAGTAGGGAATATGATACATCCTTTTGTGGAAAAGGTTCAACTATCAGGCAATTTATTTTTAAAACAGAAGACGTAAAAAGAAAACCAAACAAAAATAACAGTGATTATATTTGTTATTTAAAAGTAAATAATGAAATTACAAGTACAGCTAGAAATAACATAAATTAATTAAATTATCATAATTTAAAAATTTTAAACTTGTATCAATAAGGGGAGATGCAATTCATTGAAAAAAGTTAAGAATTTAACAAAGTAAAATAATCACAAAACACTGTCATTCTCCTCAAATGTGGTTTAGGGTGGGAAGAGAGATCTGGAATCTAGAAGAGATCTGGAATCAATTAATCATCCCATAAGAAAGTAAGTTGTTTCCTGAATACAAGATGAGGTTCAGAGGAGGAGGTTAAGACTAGACAACCCAGCAAGCATGCTGGGAATCAGAGCTGAAGGGATTTTATATTTGGGCTCTGACTTGGTATATATTTCCTTTTTATCTTTAAAAAGACAAATAAAGGAGGTGAATTTCCTCTCTTTCTGTGACAACAAAACAACTATCAGAAACACCTCAAGGGGCATTTATTTGAACTCACAGTTTCACAGGGTTTTCTCGACGACTGTGGGGTCCTTGGGTTGGCAGAGCATCATGGTAGGAGGAGCTTGTCCTAGAGAGCAGCAACTGAGTCGTCCTTTGTGGGAGAGAAATACAACCAAGAGGAGTATTTATAACATTCAGAGGAATGCCACCAGTGAACAAACTCTTCCACCTGGGCCCCATCTCCCAATGTTTCCAAAACTTTCCAAAATCAAGCCACCAAATGGGAAATAAGCATTTTAACACATGAACCTGTGGAGGTCATTTCATATTGATACCATGACATGGGTCATGAAAAGCAAGAATAAGATATAAATGCAGAAACCTTGGTGGGAACTTGTATCTACATTGTGTTGATGCTGTATTTCTTCTCAGAGATGCACTGAGCCCCATGTCAATCATCTTCACAGCAGAGGCCCTTGCGGTTCTGCTGTGAAGACAAATGACTTACCGTAACTACAGAAGGAGAGTCATGGCCACCACAGGGGGAGCCCTCATCACCTGAAAATCAATCTAGAAAACGAACTAAGGGAATGTCACCATGAGCAGAGCCGTCAAGGTCGAGAATAGAATTTTGATATAATATAATGTAGTATAACAGTGCAATATAATATAATACAATAATAACTAATACAATCAATATACTTTTTGGCTCTCTTTTTCAATTCTAGTAGTGAAACTCCAGGCTTTCATATGCTAAGCAAGTACCCTGCTATACTGAGCTATATCGCTAGACCTTAGGCATACATTTTATGATTAAAAAATAACAATTTACTATTCTGAAAGTAATAGACTTTTTAAAAGGTAAAATTTTAAGGAAAAAGATGCTATATGATTTACCAGAAAGCTCGGACTTTAGAAACTGAAGCTATCACTGAACACAAAGGTTGTTAGGGCCCCAATGCTTGTGTGTGTGACTCCTTTGACGCTATGTTTTGACTGAATTAATTAGTCTGTTTTGACTGCACACATGAAGTGGAAACCACCTTAACTTTTAAGAGTGTTTCTGTGCAGTGCTTTCTGCTGTATTCGGCACACTTTACTATGCCAGTGTGGTCTAGGTCAGTCTTGCAGCCCTCTGTTCTTCCATGGAATATCCACAAATAGACATGACATATGCAAGCCCCAAAATCATGCATCTGGATTTCTGATTTAGCTGAAAGATGTGTAAAAATGCATGGAACCACATCTGAAGAAGGAAAAGAACACTTTTTCCCCAACCATCAGTGTGATTTATGATCCCTGAACTGTTTCCCCATCCCTTATTTGAAAATTGGCCTGAGCAAGAATGGAAGAAACACAGATCTGAGGCTCTGGAGTGCTTGGAAAATGGGTATTAGTGGATCAAATGCTTGGCATGGGCTCTGCTGTCAGCACCTCAGGTGTGTAATGCATTTCAAATTTTCAAGAGACGACTTTGATTTTGACATAATTCACACTCAAGTATTTCTTTAGATCAGGCTGAGTAATAGCCAAACACGAAGAAAGATATTACCTGGAATGTGTTACAATACCCTTTCCAATATTTCCAACTAAAGCTTAATAGGAATGTAATTTTTCCATGGCTCTGATAAATAAAAACTTAAAAAAAAAGTTTTTAATGATCTTATCCCTGGTATGTGCCAGGATGACCAGCGGAGCCACAGACCTCAATAGCACATCATGATGTTTTGAAAACAGACAGGGGAAAAATGAAGGTTTCTCATGCCCTCCTTTGGCAGCGCACTGTGTTGCATACGCAGAGTGTGTGAGGCCTAGTGTTGAAACCTCCGTAACCATCAGATTCATAGCAAATGAAAAGGCACTCCTGAACTCCAGTCTGAAATTCTTTCTCCTGAAACAAAGCTGTCCTCTCTGAAATGGGTACAATACTTATAAGCTCAACTGAATAGCATCCTCGTTTGGACCTGGTCACCATGGTGATTGTTTCCTCCCTGTCCATTAGTCAACATGGCAGAAGAGTGGTCTAGCTTGTCTCTGATCCAAGCCTAAGAATCCAGGGATCCATTCCTAAAAACTCTGAGGAACTCAGGTTTTCATAGCTCCAAACCGTTCTCCCTTCCATGGAGGCACTGTTCAAGGTTTTCAGGCTCTCACAGAAACCTAAGCAATGGTGATTGCATTTGTGTCGGGGTTCAGTTACAAGAAAGCAGGAGGTAAATTCTAAAGAGGCAATCTGAAATACAGGGGCACATGCAGGACACTCCGGGTTCTCCCGAGCATTGTCCCGACCCACTGGGGCGGCAATGAGCTCCACCCACGAGAGTACATTCCCTTTTCACACGGCAGCAAGCACTGTGCTTGCCTACCATTTATGAGACTCTCAGTTCTATGATCTGAGCATGGCAAAAATGGATGAATGAGTGGATGAATAAGCAAACAAGGGGCCAAGGGGATGGCTAAGTGTTTCAGAACACTTGCTTTCTTGCTTGAGGAGCTGAGTTCAAATCCCAGAACCCCCACACCTGGGCTCTAACTACAGCTCTGGGGTGGGCAATAGGTAAGAGGACTCCTGAGCTGCCAGCATAGTTCTCGGTTCAATGAGAGACCACACACACAAAAAAAAACACACACAACACACACAACATACATACACATCACATACAACATACACACAACACACTCACACACACATACACAGAGAGAGAGGGGGGGAGGGAGAGGGAAAGAGAGAAAGAGATTCAATGTTTGGACCGAACTTTCCCTAACAAGTGATGCTTTTTTTCTTCCCCTGTAACTGCTTTTGTTGTAGTCAGCCCACACACACTAAAACTCTTCAGTGCTGCTTGGTAATAATTGTCACAGCAGAAGGTCCAGCAACTTTCCTGGGATGAGAAAAATCGTTCCCATCTATGACACACTGAGTCTGGTCAATAATGTGTTGTCAGCAGTGGCAACCATCTGAAGAACATTGATTTTGTGTTTACCTTTTTTCAAATCCAGGTGTTCATGGAGAAAACAAAACACTCCATGGCTTCCTGGATCTGCCCTGATGCTCACAGTTGGGCACTGGTGTTTTTTGTTCAAATATAAAGCACTCTGTGACCATGCAAGAAGCAAGACTACTTCTGTGAGGTAGATATCCAGCCCAGCTACCTCTTCCCCAGTTCCTGAAGTCAGGAGTCGAAGGGGAACAAAGCCCTGTTTTATGATGAATGCCTAGGAAGTTGCATCATGGAAAGAACATTTACAAGTCCGATGGAACAGACTTCCCGGAGACTAGCAGAGAAAGGGAAAGAGAATGGAAACTTTCTGAGCTCCCCTTATCTTGCCTGCCTCCAGAGCCCAGCGAGAGGTGATCAACACGAGTCCTAGAGGAGCCCCTTTCCATGCCGGGTATTTCCAGCTGGAACACCCTACCTGGCACAACTAGGGGAGTTACCTATGTTACCCTGCACAGCTGGTGACAGCTTTGTCCACAGAGACCAGAAAACACGGAGCCCTCCATCACTCCTACATTCTCCTTACCTAGAAGAGAGCTGTGGGTAACCGTGACTGAAAGTCAGGGAGACAGCATCCTTCATTCCCAGGGGGCAAGTTCAACGTGAGCGTAGTCTCAGCAGAGGTGCCGAAGCAGCAGACAGCTTTTGGTTACAGAATTCTCATTTTGAGACCAGTAAGTGTAGCATGTCATATGTCTATACATTCAAATACCTACCTTCTCTGTTTCTTTCCCTCCTTTTTGTCCTCCTCTTTCCTTAGTCTTTCAGACACTGAGAGCTCTAAGGCTCTCCTAAGAAACCTCAGTATCAACAGGGAATGCATGTCCAGCCACCACTTCTGTATGGTAGGCATCATGGCTCTCAGGCTAAGGATCGTGCTCTCTGGAGTTTTCCTGACAGACTCACTAACTTTCTTCAAAATGTCATCATTCACTTCCCCTTGTTCTGGGTCAATAGTAATTGAACAATATGTTTGCTTCTTTCTTCATTCCTATAAGCATGCCACCATCATGTTTCCTATAGGGAGCAGTAAGAGGGCTTCTGGGGTGAATCCTCTCAGCCCACACCCCAAAAAACCTAGCATGCATGGATACAAAAACACTTTTCACAGACACACGCATCATATACACAAATAAACAAAAATAATATATTTTATTTAAAAAAACGAGTCATGTAGTGCCAATTTTACATTTTAAAAACATTTTCAAAACAAAGTTAAAATAAAAAAAGCTTGAAGAAACGTACCTGTGAGAAGGCACAGAAAACACGAGTATGTGCTTCGCGTTTCACAAAATTCACACTAAGATTTAGGGTTGCAAGACTACAAACGCTTCCTTAGTGACCTTTTGAGAGCACAGATCTAAGTTGGTGATGATTGCAAGGGCAATTCTAAAACTCCAGCTGTTAGACTCAGCAAACTCAGCAACAGAGATGTGTCAGCTTTACTGGTCAGCTTTTTCTCGCCACTGTCATCTCAATCTTGGGACAGACCACAGGTATGAGCAAATAGGACAACTTCCTATCCTCATTTTGGATGCTATATGCTATCACATGTGACCAAAATATAATTCTTTCGTGTATTTTTTTTGTACATATATCCTAAAAATCACAGATATACAGGAAAATAGGGAAAGATAATAATTAAATCATTCTTTAGAAATGTTTCCCCACACCATGGTGGCTAGGTCATTAGCCCCTCTGGGGTAGTTGGTGTGACGTCAACTTTCTACAAATTAGAACCACCTAAGTAGGAAGCCTCAACTGAAGAGCTGTCTTGGTTGCCTTAACCAATGTGGAAAGACCCACCTGGAATGTGGTGGGTCTGGTAGCAGCCTAGCTAAAAAGGCCAAGGCTAAGCGAGGGTTATTCTCCTTTTCTCCTTGCTCGACTTTTGCTGTCTGCCTCTGCTTTGCTTGCTGGGTTGCTGCTTGCTGCTGCCTATTTCAGCTCCCAGGCTCCCACTGTGCACCAAGTCAGAGGCTCTCCAGGAACCTTCCAGGTTTTCATTGCAAATAGGGACTGCCGAGACACCGAGACTGCTGAGCTGAGCAACTACGGGGTGGCTCTGTGGCCCAGCCTGTGTGGGGTCCTCACACTGTCGGAGCCTCAAGGCAACCGTTGTTACTATTTTAATGTCGGCTGGATTAATACTTTCTGTTAATGTAAGAAAGTGTTTCTGCACTCTCATTCACTGTCTCCGCCGTGTGTGTCTCTGAACTTTTCCTCTTTGTCATATCTTGTTAGATGAACTAAGAAAACGGAGAAAACAAATGTCCCCTCCACTTTCACCTTGGTGAGTCAGGTTGGAGAAGCCTCCGTTTCACGTGTCCTGTCTCTTTTTCAGGACTGCTGGAGTGTCAGAAACCTGGAGAAGTTAGAAAGACTTGCTGGCATGAAATCCCTGATCCTTTTCTATTAGTAGGCAGGTGTTCTCTCTAAAGTGAGATCTTTGTCTTGATCTTGGGGAGAATGCCAAGAGCTAGAGATTTCTTCTAGATGGGGTGCTAGCATATTCTTGACTTTGCACAAGAATTGGGGTCACCTGGTATTTACATGAATTAATGAGTCTAGTCTAGTACTTCAAAAACATTGCAACAAGTTGTGGAAATTTTCTGGACTGTTTTTGTTAACATAAAATATTATAATTCTACTCTAACTGTAGGAAAGGTTAAGTTTGTAATATATAAGGCACATGCGTACATATATATGTGCACATATGCTCACAGTCATACATACACACGCATACACACTTACACATGCTTCCCTGGGACTTGTGCACACAGACAAGACATCTGGGTTATTTATCTTAGATAGCAAATGAGCTGGTTTTGAAGCATAACTGTTGTGATCTTTTTTGGTGCTGTTTCACTCCTAAAGTATTTCCGAATTTGCTCAACCAATCTTCCAAGGGAAGCGTGCACAGTGCGAAGCAAGTTACTCTTTGTAATGGGTTAGGTGGTGGATGTGAGGAGAGGTGCTGAAACAGGGTCTCATGTGTCCCAGGCTGTCCTCACACTCCCTGGATAGCCCAGACTGGCCTTGACCTCCTAATTGCGTTGCTTTCAAATCCTAAGTGCTGGGATTATAGGCAGGTGCATTACTTGGTTCCTTTAATAATGTATAGAATTACAGTTGGAAAACAGACAGTAGTATGCTTGCTGGTTTCTCTCCGTGGCTATGCTAAAAGTCAGCTGAAGGAATGACCAGAGTCCCGCTGTGCTCTACAGAGACATGGGTCTGCCCTCCAGCATTCTCCAGCCATATGTATACACCCCGGTAACCTAGTTCTTATGTTCAGAGGAACCCTTGGGCATGTGAGCATCCTTAAAGACTCACCAGGGCATGTCCAAGCATGTTGAGCATAGACTTCATTTAGAGCATCGGATGGCCTTATAATAAATAAATCTACCCCATCTTCCTGGCCCTTTTATACTTTTAAGTGAAAGACATAATTCAACAGCATAGTCTCTGAAACACAGAAGTCACCCAGTGAGTTTTGGGGTCGAGAGTAAAGGCATATGTAACATTCAGAAATTCCCAAACATCCACCAGAGCTGTCGCTTGCTGCTGCCGCCATCATTGCAGGATGCTCCTCCTTCACACCCTCAGGTCCTCATGCTTGGACACAGTGGTGGGGAGATGGAGGCTCTGGCAGCTTCATTTGCTTGTCTCTGATGGCTGAGGAGACCTGACATCTGCCCTTTACTGGGCACGTGCCTATATCATTCCAGAAGTGTATTTTCAGATTTTTGAATGCATGTTTTGTCAGATTTGTTCCTATATGTTAAACTTTGATTCCTTTTCAAAATGCATCAAGTGAACTTTCTCTTACAGTTTCATATTCAAAGTTTTCATTATAACTGTGGCAATGTAACTGTCACCCAGATGCATCTAAATTGGCTGTGGTAGTGCGCTTCCTTCTTCTGTCTGTGTCTCATCGGGTTTCCTGTGCATTCAGCAGGTTGTACTGAAAGGAGAATGGCTTAGCTTTTTTATTCTCAAACTGGGTGCTGGTGTGCCTCTGTTCATTTCCATTTCAAAGCTAAATAAGACTTTTGCGAGCAAATGTTCTTGTTCGTAGGCATTGCAAAAAGCGTTAAACAATGAACCTTGGGCTGGCCTGGCATTTCAGGGCCTGTATTCCATTCACTCAGTAAGCTGAGGCAGGAGCACAGCTTCCAGGCCTGTTTGGATACAGAGTGGATTTACAGTGAGTAACTTAGTGAGGTCATGTCTCAAATCAAATGTAAAATAATAATAAAAAAAAAGTAAAATTAAAAAAAAGGGACCAGAGCTCAGTTCCAGAGAGGCCCCGGGTTCAGTCCCCACCACCAAACTTAAAACATGCACGCATGCATACACACACACACACACACACACACACACACACACACACACACAAAGTGATTATTACAGTTTGGTTCTGGGATGTTTCTTGTCAGCCTATGTGTCACAGGCTTGTTCCAGCCTGGCTGGTGCTTTGGGAGGTGCTGCCACCTCTAAGGGGTGAGGCCTAGCTTAGGCTTCAGGCCCCTGGAAGTGTGCTCTTGAAAGGCATTGTGGTGATAGGACCAGGCCAGACCCCCACCCTGACAAAGTCATCAGTCCCAGGAACAAGTCCATAAAACCTCCAACCCAAGGAATAGCCTGGAGATCACCACAAAAATGGGAAGGTATCTTTTCTCAGGGTGGGACATTTTTGCCCTGAAGCCTTATCTTCAGGAATGTAGCCCACTGACCACTTGGATGCAAGCCAGTCAGAAGCTGACCCCTGTAATTTCCCTGGCACCTACCATTTTGGGCCATTTTGAACCAGTTTAGCGAGCCCCCAACCCCTAATCAAGCCCTAGACAGTTATCAATGCACTTTGGTTTGAACCTGCACCAATCATAAATACAGAAGGCCCAAGTGTCCCTGAAATTCCCCTAGTTTTCTATAAAAAGGCCTGTGCGCCTTTCTCTAGGGTCACCATTCTGCCTGGATGGTGGCCCCAGCATGCTGGTCTTCTGCAGAATAAAAGCCTTTTGTTGCTTGCATGCTGCTTGGGTCTGGGGTCATGCTTTCAGTGTCTTCTGGACCCCAATGATGGGACTTTTCATTCTCTCTCTCTCTTTTACTTCCTGGCTATAAGGTGAGTGAGTTTGCTTTGTCATGTTTTCTCATAGTGATGTGTTCCTTGGCAGTGGTTCTTCAGATTTTTCAGAATTCTGAATCAGGATTCTTCAGATCTGTGCAGGCCCTAAAATAATCCTATTTTTAGTTGACTCTCTGGGGTGGAGAGCTGACTACAACATGACGCCATAGAATCACTTCCTTAGATTTAATCAAAGCTGTGGGTAAAAGTCAATAGCTTTAAAGCATGGGTGATGATTGCCCTGCCTAAAGTGGTACTCGGCAAAGGCACAAATATGGAAACAATGGAGCTTAATCAAAAGCATTAGCAGGATGACCTCAATAACCGTAAATTCATCAGCAGTGACATTGCAACAGATGTACCCAGTCCTGCCAGTGATGAGACATTGGCCAACTCACTCATGTGTACTGCCTCAAGCACATGTCCTGGATTGACGTCCTTCATGCCCACTTTGGTCACTAGAATGCGTTCAACACATATCACATACGGCAGAAGTACAGAGATGGAAGACGTCTTCACAGTAGGAAGCTCTAAGAAATGTAAAAGTGGACCAAACCCGGGAGTCTGTCTTCAGGATCAAGTTCTTGACTCCCCCTCTTCCTAAGGGCAAATCCACTCATTTAAGAGAAATACAGCCGCGATCCCGAGCCACACTGACTGAATTCAGGCTGGGGGCGGTGTTGCATGCCTGTCGTCTCAGCAGTCGGGAAGCTGAGGCAACAAGATTAGGAGTCATCCTCAGCCACACAGCAAGTTTCGAGCCAGCTTGAGCTACATACACACAGCCCTGTCCTGTTTCTGTTTGATTTTGTCAACTTGATACAAGCTAGAGTCTACTGGGTCTGGAAAGAACCGAGACTGAGAAAATGCCTCCACCAGATCGCCTGTGGGCAAGCTGATAGGGCATTTTCTTGACTAATAGTTGATGTGGGAGGGCCAGCCCACTGAGGGTTATCCTGGCGTGTATAATAAAGAAGAAGGTTCTGGGGAGCTAGCCTATGAACAGCTCCACAGCTTGTCCTTCAGTTCCTGCCTCCAGTTCCTGCCTTGAGTTCTTGCCTTGGTTTTACCTGATGATGGAGTATAAGCCTATAAGTCAGACTTTCCTCCCTAAGTTGCCTTTGGTCAGTGTTTCATAAAAAGCAGACTAAGAAAGACCCCAAGATAGACTCTCCTTACCAAAAATGTAGTAAATAACTCCTGTTAAAGAACTGTTAAACTGTGTCAGGGTCAAAGAGATATCCCTATGTGTCCGTAATGACGGCTGTGTGTGCTCAAGTATCAATGAAACTGTTGAAAACAAGGTAAACTGAAGCTTCCATTTCATTACGTAAGCATGATGACACCTCTGCACTTGTGCATACGTATACATAATAAACAGTTATGTATTTGTGTGCTTACATAAATAATACATAAATCTGTAAGTACAAACATGTGTCTCTCTGCCACCCTCACATGACAGGCTGGATAAGGAGACTGCTTTCTTCACTGGTGACTTGTCGTATTTCTTGAGAGAATCCGGGCTTTCATCCAGGCAGGCGCTCTATTGAGTTTGCTATTCTCAGTCCCGTGGCTGCTGTTTACGGCCACACCATCTACCCTGAGGGCATCCGATCTAGCCTGTGCCCAGTGATTCTCCAGGAGTTGCTGTTGGCAAACATTCCAACATTCACAGAAGGAAGTGTCCAGGAAGGAAGTGGCTCTACAACAGGCATCCAGGTGGTGCTTGCATTCTCCTGGCTTGAAGTGAACCGCACTCAACAAAAGCTGACTGAAGAGCCAGCCTTACTCTACACCAAGGGGCATGAACATGCAAGAACGCTAGGCTGTGCTCCGCTCTCCTTTCTGTGTCCTTCCTTCCCTTCCCTTTCCCGTTCCTTGGCTTTTATTCAGTGTTCTTGGATCAAACTCAGAGCCTTGCCCATGCTAGGCAAGTGTTCTACCACTCAGCTGCATTCCCCATCCTGGTGGCAATTTTTTTTTCCTAGGAACTTTTTCAATAAGCTTTAGCCTTAAATATACAGTTTCGCTACCAATAACTTTGCTTACTCTACATTTAGTAATTTGCTAATAGGTCCGATGTCACTGTGTTAGATATTTATTCTTTTGTGACTAGGGCAAACACTTGTCAGAAGTACTAAAATAAAGGCGAGATTTCTCCGGGCTCACCTTTTCAGAGGTCTTGGTCTGCATCTGTTGTCTCTGGTGAGGAAGGAGGAGAGGGGAGGGATGGAGCTGCTCACATCATGGCCGTCAGGAAGCAGAGAGAAACACAGAAGCACCTGGGCAGAGTGGTGACTCAGAGCATGCTCTTGGGGCCCACGTTCCTCCTGAAGCCTCCTGACCCTTGAAAACAGCAACCCACCAGAGAACCAAGCCTTCCAAACCAAGCATTTGGGGTGGAACTTTGTACCCAGACCACAAAAATAATTTCAAATTTAATCTTGACATGTTTAATAATCTGGTAAATTTGGAAATCTATTAAAATCATAAATAAGACATATAACAAAGATGTTCGAATTTTTAGATTAAATGCATTCTTAGGATCTAAATAATGATACAGATAGAGATATAGACATCTTTATTATATATGTATGTAGGTAGATGTGCAGATAGACAGATAGTTAAGAGTACTTGCTGATTTTGCACCCACATCACTGGCAGCTCACAACTCTAGCCCCAGGGGATCTGACACCCTCTTTTGCCTTCCTCAAGCACTTGTATGCATGTGCATAACACACACTCACTAAAAATAAAATAACTTTGAAAGTTTTACTTTTTCCATACCAAAATGTTCACTTTGAAATGTGGAAAACAACATTTTTAAAATGTTGTATAAAAAGAAAAAAAAAAAAACACAACTCAAGTCTTTAGCTCAGTGGTAGAGTGCTTGCCTAGCAAGCACAAGGCTCTGGGTTCGATCTTCAGCTCAGGAAAAAAAAAAAAAAGACAAAATAATAAAAAGAACTTGTGTTTTGTTTTGTTTTTAAAGAAAGAAAAAACAAAATAATTGATACTCTGTTAATTTCACAGAAGGAAAAAACATCCTTGGATTGGATCCTACTGGATGCAGTAACTGTCCTGGACAGAGGGACTTTTCCACGAAGCTAGCTGAAAACAGCAGAAGAGAATGCGTACATACAGACATAACCTATGTTGTGTCTATTAGACTACAGCTCCTCATATTTCCAGAGATTTCTAGCCCCGTGCCTTGCTCTTTCCACAGAAGCACGAATGGAAGCCAGCTCTTCCTAGACATTACCTAAAGGCCGCTGCCCTGCACATGCCTGGCTGCTGAGTGCATACGTTCCGACAGCGTGCTCGCGGCTCCAGATCCCTGGTCCAGCCTCTCTGCCTTGCCTGTCCTTCAGCAGCTAAGACACTGACATCACTGGAATGTAAGTGCTTATAATCAAACTGCATATTTGGCACCTCATTAAAATCAGAGAAAGAAAAACAGAGAGGCCCTGGTTCCTTTGCTTCCATCCTGAGTGGAGCAGCCTTCATCCAGGGGCCAGGTTTATCAGCACAGCCAGAAGGAGCTGCAACCTTGCTGCGGTTGATGCAAGTGTAAATCGGACTCCCCAGGGCTCTTCTGTAAGATGATAAAGCCTGGGACTCAGGACTCTGTCTAGTGTGCTCAGCTGGCTGTGTGAGCTGCTGCTGCTGCTGCTGCTGCTGCTTCCCTCTGGCTCCAGGGTTACTGCCATAGTCAGAGCTTTCCTAGACTTTTAGGTGTTCCGGAGCCCAAGACTCTACAGGGCCACCAAGGGCTTCTGTTTTTTCTTTTTCTTTTTCTTTTTTTTCTTTTTCTTTTCTTTTCTTCTTGTCTTGTCTTTTCTTTTTTTCTTTTCTTTTCTTTCCTTTTTCTCAGCCAGCTTTGCTTTCAAGAATGAGCTGGTGAATTCATCCTCAAGTGGCAGATTATAGACTAAATATGTTCTCATTTCTAGGCTACTGGACACTCTGGATAGAGACTGTAACAACAGCTCAATGTTTAGTTTCAAGGAATGGGAGCTAATATTAGAATTTCTGGCTCCAGCAGGTTTGTATTTTAAAAGAAAAAGTGGGCAGCATTTTAGGGAACTCAACAGATAGTCTTCTCCTACGTGCAAAAATAGGACCCCACAGGTATATTTGGATGATTTCTAATTTTGTGCGTTTTTGTTGTTATGTGGTCTTTTGCAAGATGGGTGAGAAGGTGTGGTCTCGGAGCATTGTAGTATACTGTATGTAGGACACCGGCGAAGCACTAGCCTCTTATGCATGCTTCCATTGGCCTCAGTTTCCTCAGATCTGAAGAGTGTTATTTCGCTGAGCTTGTGTGAAAGTAAAATCAGATTGAGTGAAAACTATTCAGACAAGTTTAATGGTGGCAGAGACACAGAGAAGTAGGGGTGTTTATAAAGAGCAAGGCCAGATACCTCTCCTTCTGCTTGCAGCAAGGTAAGGTGAGCAATGCCAACTTCCTGTTTGCTAGGTGGGGAAACTAAGGCAAAGAGCCCTGGGCACATAACTCTGCAGAAGAGTGTGCATTCAGGGAATAGAGGAGGATCTAATACACACCTGCGATTGTGCAATAATACAATCTAAAAGCTTTCCAATGCTTCCAAACATCTGAAGGCGATCTCTTAAAGTCCCTGAACTAGTCAAAACACCTCTGGCTCACCTCTTTTTCAGCATAAAAGAAAAAAAAAAAACAGAACAAAATAAAAACACAAAAACAAAACAAAACCAATTATGTAGCATCTTACAAAAACAATTAATGACAGATATTTTAGTCATAGACAGTTGGATTCATAAATGCTTACGCTATTGAGTTTGTCTCACAGATTTGTAGGTATTTATTGAAAAATGGTAAATTTTCTCTAGGAGATGTAATTAGACACACAGTCTCATTTGAACCCTTTCAAGAAAGGCTTTGCAGAAAGCACACAGACTACCCCATGAGGCAGGCCTGGTCTCCTGCTTCTTTACTCCATGTGCTGGGAAAACGAGACACGGTAATAAAAGTAAGTGCCTGGCTTGCCAGCTAAAATTTATTGTACGCAAGTATCTAACTCAAAACTTTCCTACCCCAGATTCCTGGTGAAGTGCCAAACGTGGGCTTGAAGTATTAGGAAATCAAAAATATGTAGGTCGGTGGGAGCCAATGGGCCCTTATGGGCGTCTCTTCTTCAAAGAAGGTATTTTTCTACAATGTAAAGGATCGTTTCAACAGGATCATGTCGCTATCTGCAATAATTCCTTTCCATGGCCTCATTATTAAGTTTCCTGAATTCCAGAGCAGATTCAGGGTGACTGAAAATTTGATTAAAAATTCCAAGGACTGAAGTAGAACATCCAGTCCAAATGCCTTTCTTCCTCAGTCCCTCATGACAAGAATTGGGTCTCATGTACCCACTCTTGTCCTCTCTGCAGAGACAAGGGGAGGACAGAGCCCAGAGCCAGAGGAGAGAAGGGGCTGAGTCGTTATTTATGGCTGGAGACTGCTTCAGGTGGCATCTGCTATCACACCACCTCCCATTTCATCAGCGATGGCTCAGGAATAATTAAGTCAGCCATTCTTGCAGCAGCAGGTGACCTGCCGGGGTCTCCTCAAGTCTGAGTGACGTGAAGATTAATGGATCCATTATCAGGAGCCCACACCATGCCACTAGAACCATCTGATCAGCTATGTTTACAGCCACAAGTTGCTGTTTTTGAAATGGAAACCAATGTGTCACTCGCAGCAAGATGGATTTCTCCATGTAAATAGCACTGCGCCTTCCAATCTGGGTGATCGCTATTGCAATCACCAGCGCTGGCTTGGCCTGGGAGGCGAGAAGAACCACTGTCTTTTACACGTTGGTGGAGCTCAGTGCAAAGAAGAGATGAAATTCAGAACAAGAAATCCTGAATTCTGTCCTTACCTTCATCTTAGACTGTTTTAGCATAGACAGGTCTGTCAGAATTCAGTTCTTGTAGAAGTTAATTTTCTATTCTAAGAAATGTGGTAGAACATGGCTGGGGAAGGAATGAGAGAATACTTTTTGATACTATTGTAATGATTGCTTATAGATATGATAGAAACAGCCAAAAGTCATGGTTTTGTACGTGTATACACATAGACACGTGTGTGACACGGATGCACACAGGTGTATGTAGCTAGGTGCTGAGGAAGGGTTTGGGGCTTGAGAGAGACTGGTAGGAGATAAAAGGCAGCAGAACGTGTCCAGTTGCAACTTCTTCTTGTCACAGCCTAGCAATCTCGTGCTCACAGTCCTAGGGAAGTTACTTTCAATTGAAACATTCCCTCTGGGAGGAGCCAGAGACTAAGGAGACTCAGGAGTAAACAAAATTCCCAGGTTAGGGAAAGCAGAAGCTTGAGTCATGAGGCCCTCTTCAGGGTTACAGATATAACTAACAACTGCAGTCAGGAGAAGACTTTGGTGCACTTGTTTTGTTTGTTTGTTTATGTCTAACTTTGAGAGAGAGAGAGAGGGAGGGAGAATGTGTATGTTGTGTGTGTGTGTGTGTGTGTGTGTGTGATGTGTACCACCCAGGAAAAGTCTTCCATACAACACTAGTTTCTGGGCAGTGGTTGAAAAATATTAGAAGGATTAGAACATGGGCAGAGCCTTAGAGATTTTAACATGTATGGTTAGACAAAGAAGAGAAACCAAAGCAGCTTCCAGCTCTGGTTTGGGCCGGGAAGCAGATTGCCTTGCCCTGCCTTCTGTGTTCCTGACGTGCTGAAGCGCCACACAGCCCAGAGGCCAGGTGGGGGCAGCAGGCTTGGGCGTCCAGGCATCTGCTCAGCCAGAGCCACCAGGGCACACAGCATCTAGCCAGACGGTGGCATCTGTCAAACAAACACCATCTTGAGTTGGGCAAAGCCGTGATAACACGCGGAGTATTTGAACATTTTTTTTTCTTCAGAATCTGTTTACTCTGAGCAGTGCCCTGTGACCGTTAGCAGATTTGAGGTGGCTGTGGCTGTGAAGCACAGGGCCTTGTGTCGCTTTGGGATGTGCTGGCAATCGCTCTCCTCTCTGTTTGTCTTCTCTGTGCTTTCCTTCCTTCTGGTAAGTCCATCAAGTGTAGTAAGAGCTCACACAAGTTGGAAAAAGAATGTGTGTGTGTGTGTGTGTGTGTGTGTGTGTGTGGTGTGGTGTGTGTGTGTGTTTATGTGTGGTGTGGTGGTGGTGTGTGTATATGTGTGTGTGTGTAACGCTGTGTTGTCTCCTTACTGTTCCCCTCATTTTTCTTTATTTAAAATTAAATGAATAACCCCCAAAAGCCAAGGCCCTAAACTGAGCTCGGTGTTCCTGGAAGCCAGCTATTTGGAGATCTCAGAAAAGCCGCTGACCCCACAAACCCAGTGGTTGTAAAAAGAGACTAGGAGCCACAATTTGAAGAACAGCTTATCTAAAGCTAACTTTCTGTTCTGCCCTAATGGAACCCTCTTCCCCTCTTCCACCCTTAGCTATGAAACCCCGGCTGGAAGCACCTGATCTTAATCTACAGTCTCTAGAACTCTGGCTACTGTGTTCCTGGGTCCTGCACCCTGATCACGGTGTAGCCAGACCTGAGAGTCCACCTCTCAGGTAAGGCCCCTGCCTAGCTGCCGAGGCCATCTAAACTGTCATATTTTACTGTGTCCTGTACATTTAATCCCTACGAAAGTAAGCAACAAATGCCCCCGACCACGTATGACTTTGAGGTCAGTCCCACCCTGTGTTTCCAGGAAGCTCACTTGCCCACGGCAGTCCCCTCTGCTTGGCGTCCACCACAAAGACTGCCATGTTGGTCAGAGCACTGTGTTGGGGGGGAGGGAAACGATAACTATCAAATTCTCTGACAAAAAAAGAAAAAAGAAAGGAAGAAGGAGACATGAAATGAAATGATGGGCAGTTTAAGGAGCAGTTATTCATTGCTGAGAAAGTCCCTTAGTATGGAATGTGGGGATTGTAAGCATGAGGGGACCAGCCTCGGGGCTTTGGGAAGAGGTGGGCTGTTTGGGTGGACAGCATGAGAACAGCCCAGGTGGGGAGCTCCATCACATCCTCCCTATGCCTGTCCTTATTGTTTTGCTGCTCTGCTTTCTGTCCTGTACTTAACTTAATTTGTTGGGTTTATACTGTCCTCCCACTTTCTCAGCCTTGACCCCAAGTGGAGTATTCAGAGTCTAATGTGATTCCACGAATGACAGATCAGTCTAGAGCAGCGGTTCTCAACCTTCCTAATGCTGTGTGTGACCCTTTGTTATGGTCCCTCACATTGTGGTGACCCCCAAGCATAAATTATTGTTGCTACTTTAGAACTGTAATTTTACTTCTGTTATGAATCATAATGTAAACACCTGTGCTTTTGGATGGCCTTAGTCAGCCCCTGTGAAAAGGTCAGAGGACCCCCTCGTGGGTCATGACCCACAGGTTGAGAACGGCTAATTCAGGTCCTTTTCTTCACCTCTGTGGTACAAGCCCTCCAAGATAGTGCTGGAATGTATGCTGGTGGAGGGTGGAAGAGGACAAGGGGCACAAAAACACACAGTTAATGGAGCTCACATCTCTGGATGAGGCCTATTGCTGGCACAAGGTCTAATCATCCAGACAGCCCTTTCTATCCCCCCCTCTCTGACCCTTTGGCCACTGTAGCCCATGCTTGGTATCCAAGCTCTTCTTGAACAGTTAATCCTATCCACTCTCTTCCAAATGGGGGAAAATGGAGAAGCTACGTGTCTGACTTAAGAAAGGACATGGGTGGAGCCTAGCAGGGCACACCCTGTTGTTGATGTGCCCATCTCGACATAGCACTTAAAAGAGTCACATCTCAGGGCACCAAGGCCAGGCACGCTATTCTTCTAAGTATGTCATTCCCCATAATCCACACAGTCATCTTTCAAAGGAGACAAGATGGAAAGAGGCTTTTCAGGGTTAAGTTTAGAATAGAAAACATGAGCCCGGCGTTATCAGGTCCAAACCATACGGATATTTTGGTGATCATAATCATTCTCCCTTTATTAGGCAGTATAGAGATCCTTACTATCCATAGAGCTCTTGGCTGATTAGTGGAAATTCCATTTGCTGATGCATTATCTCTTCAACTTTCAGATGGCCAGTAAAACTAGCATTGATAATGTAGTAATTGGAATGAGAATGGCCTCCGTAGATCAGGATGTTTGAATGTGTGGTCCCCAGTTGGTGGAACTGTTTGGGAAGGTGAGAAGGTGTGGCCTTGTTGGAGGAGGTGTGTCACTGGGGGCAGGCTTTGAGGTTTCAAAAGACCTGCTCCACTCCCAGTCACTCCCTAGCTTCTGCTTGCAAACTGCAGCAGCTCTGCTCTGCTATCCTGGACTCTAAACCACTGAAACCATAAGCTCCAAGTGAAATGTTTGCTTTTATAAATTGCCTTGGTTATGGTGTTCTTATCACAGCAATAGAAAAGTAGTGAAGGCGGACACCAGCATCACACAGTTTCTATCACTGAATTTGTATTAGGGAGACAAAGACTGAGTGTATCCAGGAACCAGAATGTCCCGTAAACATAACTTTCAACTTGCTCTCTGCTGCAGAAAAAATAAAATAAAAAGAAATAATAAAATAAAATGAAAACAAAAACAAAACAAAACAAAAACCTTACACTTTAAATCATTTTTACCTTTGTTGGACCTGCAAGTTCACAATTTCAGAAACAAAGAAACCCAAAACAATGAAACTCAGGAAACTGACAATGTGCACGGGGGTAAGATTATGTCTGAAAATGTACCCAATGTTCATGCATCTAATTGAAAAGGGATTAATATTCTGTTTCTTCATCTAGAGACCATATAAGCAGTTGCATGAATTCAGCAGCAATCACCAGTCTTCCTGAACTTCTAGCGATAGAGCTGGCAGCGAGTAGGCCCTGAGCAGCTCATGTTTGGTGGATTTGCGTGCATGGCCTCAGCTTAGACTGTGAAGTTGCTCTCATGGTCAGATCCAAGGTCAGCTACTTACAGCTTGAGGCCCTGGGTTGGTCACATCATTTCTGTGGGACCTGCTGTCTTCCATTCAGTTCACCTGGCTGGTACTTAAAGCACGTTTAAAGGAGTGTGATATCCACTTCTAGCTCAGCATATATTAGTATGTTTGGATCACAAAACTAGGTATCATTTTGTGATTGGCCTATATGTCCATTGATTTTTCAGTTTGGCTGTGTAAGTTTACAATGTATTGCTGGGATTCCAAATAGTTTAATTTACTGACGGTTAGTAGTAATGGCATACATCCTCTTTATTTGAGAAGCTTATTTACTTAATTGTGAAGAGTGATTTCTTAATTGTTCTTCTTGCTAACCACTCTCTCCTGTGTGTGTGTGTGTGTGTGTGTGTGTGTGTGTGCACATGCATTTGAGTATGTTGGGTATCGAGAAAAGTTATCAGGCTGTTTGCTTGCTCCCTTAGGTGAAATGTGAGCAGGCCACAGACTCTGATTTCAGTGTAGGAATGTGTTTAATACTCTGAAATCCCAAACTAGCCTGTTTGTTGCTTGCTACTTGAAGGGAGCTCTCCACCTCTCTCAACCAGAGCCAAGAGTGAAGCAAAGAACAGCTACGGCGGAGGTCACTATGTGCCATGGAGAGCTGGGGTGACTTAGCCAGGCCACCCACCGCCAGAAAAGCACACCGGGAAGGAATGTAACTTAAGAACCCGGGATAAGCCAAGTAGCATTAAAAACACTCCGCCTAAGGGAGTTACTGAGTCCTATGGCTAGCCCCAGTACTTTTCCGATTCTGAACCACTGCTGCCAAAGCTAGCCTACCGATGAGGGTGGTAGTTCCTAGGAGCCTGCTCCGACACAAGGTTACCTGGAGAACACGTGTCCCTTCACAGAAGCAGGCTGTCCTGAGGCCAGGGGTCACTAACATTGTGTGTGAGGTGACAGTTCTGTGATGAGTGTGGAGGACACAGATGTTAACCTACATGATGGAGGAAGAGTTACGCTGTGGCTCTTGGACCCAGTGACTTTTTTCACAACAAAGAAATGGGAATATACTCTGAAGAAGGGTGATTGCTCTGTGTTCTGTGATCAGGCCGGTCATCTGAAGGCTGAAACCCAGGGGTGCGTTTCATACGGCCACATTCCTTTTGGTGCCTATGAATTTAAGGTATCCAACATGATGTTTTGGTATAAAAGGAAAAGTACACTTCATTTCATTAGCCTATTATTGACTGACAGTTTTATTTGGGGGGGGATGTTTAGGTTTTGTAGCTCTCTGTACACTCACCACATAATTGATTAGCAGTTGTCCCCGTCTGACATAGTGTTGCAGAGACTTTCTGTCATTCTGTAGGCTGTGTGCACTCTCTGCCGATACTTGCTTTTGCTGTGCAGAAGTGTTTTAAAGTGTGTACCCATTTTATTGTTGCTCTGTTCACAGTAACCAAGAAATGGAGTCAGCCTGCTTGATCATCAACAGATGAATGGATGAAGAAATGTGATTCATGTGCATAATGGATTCATGTGCAAACTGAAAGAAAAGCCAAATTATAAAAACTACCATTTTAAACAAGGTAACCCAGACATAGAAATGCAAATACTACATGTTCTTACTCATGTGGGTCCTAGCTTTTAATTCCCACATATTTTCTACATGTGTAGTCGAGAAAGCTAGAAAAAGGACTATGGTGGACTTTAAGGGAGGGGGAGGCCCATTAAAAAGGCACTTCTAGGTGTGGAAGAGTATAGGAGGTTTGGGGGATGGGGAGAAAGTTGGGGAGAAGGAACAGCAAAACCAATTTATGCCTGAAAATGCATGATGTAGCGAAACTCATTGCTTTGAACATTGATGGAAAAAATAAAGAAAAATAGAAGAGTAATCAAGGAAAAAGTACTGCATAATCTCTCCCTTAAGGGGAATCTGAAGCCCTGAACATGTAGAAATGGATGAGAACTGAGTGGTTCCTGGGACGGAAGGAAGCAGGAGCAGTAGACCGTGGAATAGGGGCTGGCATTTGTGTCAGGTAAGTAAGCTCACCAAGACAGCAGCAGTTATTGTATTGTATGTTGAAATCTTGGCAAACTTAGGAACTTAGGAATCCTTTAATTTAAGGATTTTTCTTTTTTGGAATGATTTTTTGCTAATGTTTTTCTAACCTGACATTTTTTTAGTTACCTATCTTGCCTCGCTGTTATTTTGAACACAATCTTGTCTCTCATCAGGAGGTGACTTGGGACTGGCAGCCGGCATTGACACCAGGGCAAGAACCTGCTCTGAGTCGTGAAGTGAGGCTCTGCCCACTGCTTGTTTTCCACTCCAGACTGAGCAGGAAAAGAGGGCAAATCGCTTGCGTACTTCAGCAAAAGGCCCCTGGGGTTTGGGGAATGGTTAATTTTTTTTTTTGTGTTAGAACCCACAACTCCTGGGATTGTTTGGTCATTCATTACAGGAATCAAAGCAAACCCGGGATTCTGCTGTATTGTGAAGTTTGGCCCCTTCTTTTGGAAAAATCTTAATGATCAAGAAAGCATGTGTTTTTACTCAGATATGTTTTATGACATAGCTGTAAAATCTTGTCTCAAATAGACCTACCGCAGGCCTGCATTGTTCCGCAGACAGTAATGTGGCTTTGCTTCTAAAATGCCTTTGTGTTCAGGCAAAACTACTGATGAAAACTGGAACACTTCACACGGGAATTATTTACGGCCCCTTTGTTACCAAACTGCCACGGAGCTGAAAACACTGTGTGCCCGCCCCAGTGTTGGCCGTGAGCTGGGAGAGACTGTAGCATGGGTGTGACACAGTTCAAAGGCAGCCCGTCTGGGTCACCACCAGCAACTGAGTTTAAAGGGCTTTTACTTGGCACAGATGAAATTCCAGAAGGAAGAAAGTGTGACATATTGGCTGTCCTTGTAGAGAGATTATTTTTCATAATATTTAAAGGGGACAAAAGAAAAAAAAAAGGTTTTCACTGAGACCCTCAGCTGCAGAGGAAAAAAAGTTGTGCTATGGAAGATAATAAGGCGACAAAGATCTGTAAACTGTGACCAAGGGAGCATTTTAATCTATCGGTGGGTTAATCTGTGGTCAAGACACACCGGACATTTAGAAATGCAGAAAGTCACCCTGTAGCTCTGCCTTCATGTCCCTATCCATTTAGCATGACTGATTTTTCTTAAGGAATTTTCAAAACCTTTCTCCCAGCGAGAAGGCAGACTGAATCAACACAGGTGGTCCCGAGCGTTCCGTTTTTAACATCCAACTTATGTGAGGTACGGTCTTGGCTTTAATCTTTTAAAAAACATATTTGATTATACAAGTTTCAAAAGTAAGATCTAACAATCTGTAGCAAATGCAGATTATACGGTCACAAAGCCTGGATAGTTAACATTTCTGTCTCCTAAACAATTTTCAGACTGTTTGATTAACCTGTTATAATCAACATATTAGGTTGTATGGTGGAGTATCCCAATTCGTGTATAAAACATGCACTGATCATCCAGGGTAACAGCACTCCATTTCTTCACCTCTGCTTGGTGTCTTGAAACCAAACTCTCTCCTAGTTATTCATAAAATGTTCAGCAATTAACTGTTAACTACAATCTCTCCACTGTTGCCTAGCCTGCACTGCCTCTTAATTACTCTTACACACTGATTCTATTTGCCTTTTAAAATATCCTCATGTGAGAAATGATGGGGTACTGTATTTTTTATTTTTTAAATATTAGTTACAGTTTATTAACTTTGTATCCCAGCTGTACCCGCTCCCTCATTTCCTCCCTCTCCCACTCTCTCTCCCTCATCTCGTTCCTGCCCCTTTCCAAGTCCACTGATAGGGGAGGATTTCCTCCCCTTTGTCTGACCCTGGTTTATCAGGTATCTTTAGGATTGGCTGCAAAGTCCTCCTCTGTGGCCTAGCAGGGCTGCTTCTCCCTTGGGGGGGGGGGAATCAAAGTGCTCACCATTGAGTTCATGTCAGAAAATGGTCCCTCTTTCCCTTACTAGGGTACTCACTTGGATACTGAGCTACCATGGGCTACATCCAAACAGAGGTTCTAGGTTATAGTCATACATGGTCCTTTGGTTGGAGAGACAGTCTCATAAAAGACCCCACGTGCCCAGATATATTTGGTGCTTGTGGAGCTCCTTTCCTCTCCAGGTCATATTAACTCCCCCTTCTTTCATATGATTCCCTGGACTCTGCTGAAGGTTTGGTTATGAGTCTTAGTACCCGCTTTGGTACACTGCTAGGTAGAGTCTTTCAGAGGCCCTCTGTGGTAGGCTCCTGTCCTGTTACTTGTTTTGTCCTACAAATGTCCATCCCATTTGTCTTTCTAAGTGAGACAGAGGGCTGATATCCTGAATATATAAAGAACTAAGGAACTTAAAAAGCAACAAATCAAGCAATCCGATTAAAAAATGGGGTTCAGAGCTAAACAGAGAATTCTCAGTAGAGGAATACAGAATGGCAAAGAAACACTTAAAAAGAAATGCTCAATGTCCTTAGCCATCAGAGAGATGCAAATCAAAACAACCCTGAGGTTTCACCTGACACCCATCGGAATGGCTAAGATCAAAAACTCAAGTGGCAACACATGATGGAGAGGTTGTGGAGAAAGCAGAACCCTTCTCCATTGCTGGTGGGAATGCAAACTTGTACAGCCACTTTGGAAATCAATCTGGCGCTTTCTCAGACAATTAGGAATAGCGCTTCCTCAAGATCCAGCCATACCACGACTGGGCATATACCCAAAAGATGTTCAAGTACACAACAAGGACATTTGCTCAACCATGTTTATAGCAGCTTTATTTGTAATAGCCAGAACCTGGAAACAACCCAGATATCCCTCAGTTGAAGAATGGATACAGAAATTGTGGTACATTTACACAATGGAATATTACTCAGCAATTAAAAACAAGGAAATCATGATTTTGTGTGTGTGTGTGTGTGTGTGTGTGCGTGCACGAGCGCCATGGTCTCTGCATCTATTCATTCACTGATGGGCGTCTAGGCAGATTCCATATCTTCTGAAACACAACTTTACTCTCTCCCTCGTCACCTATGAAAAATAAATGTGCTAACATGATCCTGCGCATGTGCTCTGATTGCCTGCTCACACCAGCCACAGTGGTTCTGAGGTGACAAGCATGCAGTCTTGTTACCTGTTAGTGTGTGCTCGAAACAAAGGGGGTGGTGGAAAAGTGGCTCAGTAGTTAAGAGGACATACTACTCTTTTTAAAAATTATTTCTTTTTTTTGAGATTATAATATAATCACATAGTTCCCTCTCTTTCCTTTCCTCCCTCCAAACTTCCCTTATGCCCCTCCTTGCTCTCTTTCAAATTCATGGCCTCTTTTTTATTAATTGCTTTTACCTACACACACATATATACATATATGTATATATACATATACATGTCTGTAAAGTGTATATATACACACACATATATATTCCTAAAAACATAAATACTCGGTCTGCAAAATGTTACATGGGTATATTATGTTCTCAGCACTGACCATTTGGTATTGGATAACCAGTTGGGGTGCTCTGGGGGTCACTCTTTCTCCTGCTCTGAGCACCCACAAGTGCCTGTAGCTTTGTGTGTCGGGTTGAAGCCTCCTGGGCTTTCCCATTCACGTTAGCATGCCTGTGGTTGCTGTCCTTGTTCACCTTTTTTTACATACCATTCTGGCAGAAGACACAAATCTGGCTTTCAGCACCCAAGTTGAGTGGCTCACAAACTCCTGCTTTCCAAGCTCTTGGAGGTCTGATGCCTTCTTCTGGACCGTGTGGGCCCTTGCACTCCCATGTGCATATACATGTCCACACATGGGGCACAAACAGACACACATATACAAAGTTAAAAAAAAAATGAAACCTTTCAAAAACAAGTGGAGGCCATTCCTTAGCCATTCTGGAATTCTTTACCAATCCCAGCATGGCAGCAGTATTTCGTGCCTGACGTGTGTTCAGATATCAGATAGAATAAAGGAAAGCAAACACAAATGACTGCTTCTTCTGCAATGAAAGTTCTCAGACATATTCAAATCAATCAGATTTTTAAAGTTCACCCTTGAGCTCTGTCTACCACACATTGAGTGGACTCCTAATTATATCACACAAAAGCAGTTTATAGGGCGAGCTGGCTAGTTCCTGTCAACTTGACATAAACTAGTCACCTGGGGAAGAGGGACCCTCAACCAAGCAGCTGCCTCCATCAGATTGGCTGTAGGCAAATTCCTAGGGGTGTTTCCATGACTAATGACTGATAAGGAAGGTCTTGGCCAACTTTGGAGGTGACACTCTCGGGCAGGTAGTCCTGGGTTGTATAAGAAAGAAAGCTGAGGCCAAGGATCAGCAAGCCAGTAAGCTTGGTTCTGTGGTTTCTACCTCTGCTCCTGTTCAAGTTCCTGGCCTGACTTCCCTCAATGGTGGACTGGGCTCAGGATGTGTAAGCAAAATAAACTCCATCTTGCCAAGTTGTTCACGGTGTTCATCACAGCAGCAGGAGGCAAACCGATACCCTGAGCATTCACTGTTGTGGGCTGAGTGGTATCCCTTAAAATTCACATGCGAAATGAATGCTAACTCCAGCGTTTCAGAATGTGACCACAGTGGAAGAAAGATCGTTACAGAGGGGGTAGCACAAATATGTTTCATGTCCTTCAAACATGTGCTATTTAGTTTTATGCCTACTTGACACAAGCTGGAGTCATTTGGAGAGAGGGACCCTCAGGTGAGAAAATGAGCCCACCAGACTGGCGCGTGGGAAGGCCTATTTGGTATTTCCGTGATTGGTGATTGCTGTGGAAGGCTTCAGCTTACTGTGGTTGGTACTATTCCCAGGTTTGTGGTCCTAGGGGGTATAAGAAGGCAGGCTGAGCAAGCCAGTAAGCAGCATTTCTCCATGGCCTCCGCATCAGATCTCGCCTCCTGGTTCCTGCCCTGAGGTCTTGCCCTGCTTTCCTCAGTGATGGGCTCATTTAGCTTTTCACCAGAATAAACCCTTTCCTCCACACGCTGGTCATGGTATTTATCATGGAAATAGAAACCCTAAGACAATACACCTCATGTACCCTTCCCTGAGAGGGACTTGTTCTCTCTACTGATCATCTGGGTTTGCTGACTCTCCATAGATTCTGAGGCTGAAACCCTAAGACAATACGCTTCATGTACCCTTCCCTGAGAGGGACTCATTCTCTCTACTCATCACCCAGGTTTGCTGACTCTCCATAGATTCTGAGGCTGTCTTTCATGTTTTATTCTTTGTTGCAAGCAGACTTCTAAAATGATTTGCTATTAATCACACCTTCTGAACCATGTGCTGTGGACTGCATAGTCTGCTTTGATTCCTCAGAGAAACTTCTTGGGTCACAGTTTTCCAGTGGCTTACCATAGCCTCTTAGGACAAAGTTAATTCCTTTTCTTGCTTTTAGTCCCTCGCCATAGGAGTCCCTGTACACAGCCATCTGTTTTCTCTTGCCTATTTTTCAGATTTCTCATGCAGATTACCCATGCCCCTTCCATTCAGGAACCCCAAGGGCCCTAAGGATGTGTCCTAGTTAGCATAAACATTCAACCTGGCACAGTCTAGAATCACCTAAAGAGTCTCATTTCAGAGTGCTTGTCTTAATCAGGTTGATCTGTGAACATGTTTTTGAAAGACTGTCTTGATGTTAACTGATGCAGGAGGGCCTAGCCCACAGTGGGTGGCTCTACTCCTAGGCAGCTGGTCCTAGGCTATATCAGAAAGTGTGAACCAGACATTGAGGCAGAGAGTGAGCCAGAGGTGAGCTGGCAAGGAACATTCCTCCACAGTTTCTGTTGCAAGTCTGCTCAAGTTCCTGCCCTGACTTCCTTTAATGATGGGCTAAGAACTGGAAGTGGAAGCCTGATAAAACTGCCCCTTGTATAAGTTGCTTTTGTCAGAGAGTTTTTATAACAGTAACAGAAGAGGAAGCAGAACAGACTGTCTTTCCCTTCACTCTCTGTAGAAGACCTAGATCCCCTATACAAAGGAAGCCCATTGGCTGCTCAGTTTCCAAGTGGGCTTCCTAGTAAGGGATACAGGGGATGCCTCTGACATGAACTCAGTGGCTGGCTCTTTGATCATCACCTTGCCATGGGGAATGCAGTCTTGCCAGGCCACAGAGGAAGACAATGAAGCCAGTCCTGTTGAGACCTGATGAGATAGGCTAAGATCAGAGGGAAGGGGAGGAGGACCTCCCCTACCAGGGTACTAGGGAAAGGGCATCGGGGAAGAAGAGGAAGGCTGGGTAAAACTAGGAGGAAATGAGGGAGGGGGCTGCAGAGGGGATACAAAGTGAATAAATTGTAATAAATACATAAATAAATAAATAACATTAAATAAAAAAGATCCTCTCCTGGACTCACATCCTTTGCTTGTACACTGGAGACTGAGCTTCCATGCTCTAATCTGTGTCCTGCCATCTCACTGTGTATGCTGCTTGAGGTGGTCAAATGCCAGCTCCACAGTGTCCGTGAGGAGTTCAGGCTAGTCACTAGCTTTACTGCTGGTGAGACAATCACCATCTGTTTAGGAGAGACAGGGACACTTCATGGGCTCTACAGAGTTGGTACACAGGGCTCTGTACTCAGAAAGCCATTTGCCCTTAGGTCTATTTATGTCATAGAAGTGAATCCCAGTGGGTCAATAGAGCATAGGGTGAGGATGACTTGGGTCACCTCATATCACGTAGGTATCTGCTTATTGTTCCTCTCATTTCTCGAGGACTAGTTTTCATCTGCCTACTCCCCACGATGGCCCCAAGAAACGTCTGCCTCTCTTCTCCTGGTTTACTTGTGAGATTGCTGTCACAGCCATCCTTAATCGTGGCCCTCAGTGCCACTGAAGTGTGGACCAGGGTCCCTGCACACACTGGCACAGAAGCTATGATGTCATCATTTCCAGTCACTGCTCTTGGAATTGCAGGCAGGTTGTATGTGTGTGTGTGTGTGTGTGTGTGTGTAGGTGGGGGGATGGGATTGGTGGCCAGTGACAGGGACATTGGGCAGATGAAAGGCCATATGTATGTTATTACCATGGGGTTCTAATATTGACTGTGAATCTTGAATTTCTCTTGACATTCATTGGCTGGAACTCTACAGTGAACATCTACTGGTTCTTCCCTAGGAGTTGATTTTCCGTGTATTTCCTTATATCAGGGTCCTAGGCTCATGGGCTATCTACTGTACTCTCCTGGCAGCAGTCCTGCACTGTCACTCCAGTCAGCCCTGTTCTTCAGGCTGTTCTGTGCCTCCCAGATAACCCCCCCCCCGAAGTACCTTTTCAGTTTCTGGAACCCTGGGCTGCATACATCCTGCACGAAAGTACTTCTTTAAGGACTCCTGTCATGTTTACATTTCAAGGTCCTTTCGGAAAGTGCTGCCGCTGTACAACTTGTTGTTAGTAGCGACTGCTGATTAACAGTGCTCTGTGTGTAGCGTGACTCAAAGACCTCATTCTTGGATGACTCAAAACCCCAGCAGGATCCCTCACAGTATTTGATTCCTGCCATGTTGCCGATGAGAAAGTCCGCTAAGAGAAAACCTACATCTGTAAAGGTAGGAACCAGCTCTCATGAGCCCTTCAGGCTTCAAAGTCAGACTCCTCTCACTTATGTAGAACCTGAAGCAAATATCAAGGCTTTTTCTCTTGCCAAAGTGTTGGACAGCTGATAGTCAGCCTCAGCTGCTAGAGTAAAATAGTTTTAAAGAAACAAAAACTGCAATCTGAAAAACTACAATCTCCATGAAAACATGCTTTCTCTTCTTCCTAGGTAAGAGGCCCTGAAGAGGGAGCGAGTCAGAGCTTGACTTATAAAACAATCAGAAGGGCATGTGCTGGCATCACAGAGAAGAGTTTCTGGATGCAGGGAGTATGGAAACAGACTGACATCAGAGAAAGATGAGACGCCAGGGAGAATCAAAGGTACCTGAGACAAATTCTTCCCCCACCCTTCACTACCATTTTTGAAAACTCCCAAATTTCATCAGTCTGACTGCATCCTATTAAAATTAGTAAGTCCATGCCAAAAGGAATGTTCCTTGGACTATCCTAAGCTTTATTTTACCCATTTTCCTTTGATTGGGTGACATGACAGTTTATAATAGAATAGCGGGCTATGGTAACATGGAAAAAAACATAAAATTTAACATTTATGTATTTCCAACTCCTGGTCATATGTCAAAAGGATTTGAAATGGATTAAGTGAGAAATTTATAACTTTGTATAATCACATTTACAGCAATAATATTAAAGCTTTCAAAGGGATAGAAGATGGAAAAATATGATGTCAGGCTCTTCAGGTACCTAACCTGCCACACTGTGGCCTGTGTGTGCATGAATGTAATCAGTGTGGCAAAGGGGGACTGTCCTGACACTAGAGGATGAGCTCATCTCCTCACTGCCCAAGGAAGGACAGAGGTTGCTGCCATGTAATGAACCAAAAGTACAGGGTCAGATATGAGTTTCATTTCTAGGCTGAATATTTGGTTTTGATAAATGCCAGAGCTCCTAGCCTGTCTCTGCTTGATGTTGAAACTGACGGCTGGGATAGAAACATTAGGTAACCGACAGTTGCCCAGGGTTGGATCTGTCTCTGCTTCCTTACGGCACGCTTGGGAGTCAGGAATGAATGCATAAATGGCTAGGCCTAGTGAAAACCTTGGCTGTAAGGAACATGGCAGGGGAGAGGAGCTGCAGGCAGGTGGTAGAACCATGTGGACATACACCGTACGCTTGCACATACTCTGTTCATAATGTTGAAGGCAGGGTAGACATGTGTGTGACTTCGTGGACACAGTTTGCTATTTGGGTATTTATATATTTTACAGTTTGTGTATTGTTATGAATTAGCTTTCACAGATAATCACATAATCATGTACAATGTATGTACAATTTATGTAAAATAGAATTATGAAAGGCAGCATAATTATATATTTTTGTCACCTATAAAATATGAATAGAACTATTGTATATGTATGTGAATGTCCATATATGCAACTAATTGTTATATTCCTTCTTCATTATGGCATTTGTTGTAATGCATGGACGTATAGAAGCATGGTTTTGAAAAAAAGAGTATTTTTATCTAAAAATACTAACAATACATTTCCGTGTTTCTAACAAAATAAAAACAGAAATATTTCTGGTCACTGAAGAACTCTTCCTAGATATTTCAGGTTCTCCTAACACTAACCATGTGCAGGGCAGAGGTCTGAAGATCTGCCCCTACAAGGAAGGAAGGGGCAGCCATGCCTATTTGCGGACCAACAGGAATGAGCAGACAGACAGTGGATGGTAAAGCATAGGGTATGAAGGGTATTTTAATGATTGAAATGAAAGAGCTATTTCTGGTTTAGGAAAATATCTTCAGGAGTCATTTCCCTGTGTGGAAGGAAAGCACAGAGAGATGCCAAGACCCCAGGACTACCATGAAGGATGGCTAGTACTGGTGTTATTGAAAATGGGACTAACATAGAAGAAGATATAGATTGGATAATAGAAGAGAGTGAATGAGCTACCCATTGAACCCTGCATTTCCTCTCAAGAGAAATGGTCAAGGAACTTAACCTGCTTTGGGGAGATTTTTAAAGTAGGTTTCATCATGTTGGCCTTGGACTTACTAGGTATCCACACTGGCCTCAAACTCATGCTCTATTGCCTCATCCTCCTGAGGGCTGTGTCACAGGTGCCAGAGGATTAACTAAGAATCAAAATAGCCATTATCTGGTACAGCAATGTAAATCCTCACTTGTCTTCATCAAGGTTACCTATAAAGCCCAACCAGTCTGTTGGCAGCAGGAACTGGAGTATAAGGTAGAAATTAGGGGTCTTGGGCAGTAGTAGCAGTTCACAGCTACAAATCCCAACATTCTGGAAGCTGAGCCAGGAGGATTAAAAGTTGGAGGTCAGCCAGTGCTACACTATGAGAGCCTGTCTCAGAAATAAAGAAAGTACCAGGGGGTCTCACAAATCTAGAGAGACTGAAGACACTGACAGGGTTTGCAGCCAATCTTGGCTAATTTTTTAAATTAATTGAATTTACATCTTGGTCATAGGTCCCTCCCTCTTCTCCTCCAAGTCCAGCCCTGCTTTCTCCTCCCTCATTCTTTCTCCTCAATTGGCATTCCAGTTCATCTATCCGCACGAGGACTGAGTTCTTTCTCCCCTGTCACCTGGTCAGGAAGTCCCATCAGGGAGAAGTGATCAGAAAACAGGCAACACAGTCTGTGTCAGAGATATCCCCCACTATCCCAACACAATGCCTAAGATGCCCATCAGACTTATTTTCTTTGGGTCTGTGCATTGTAATATGTCCATCCTGTATTATATGACTAAAATCTGCTTATAAATGAGTGTATACCATGTGTGTCTTTCTGCTTCTGGGTTACTTCACTCAGGATGATCTTTTCTAGTTCCATTCATTTGCCTGCAAATCTCATGATTTCCTTATTTTTAATGGCTGAGTAGTATTCCATTGTGTAAATGTACCACTGTTTCTTTATCCATTCTTTGGTTGAGGAACATCTAGTTTCCACTTTCTGGCTATGACAAATAAAGCTGCTATGAATATGGTTGAGCAAATGTCTTTGTTGTATGGTGTATCTTTCAGGTGTAGGACCAGGACTGGTATAGCTGGTCTTGAGATACCGTTATTCCCAGTTTTCTGAGAAAGTGCCAGATTGATTTCCAAAGTGGTTGTGCAAGTTTGCACTTCAAGAACACATCAAACACATCATCCAGCATGATTAAGTAGGCTTCATTCCAGGGATGCAAGGATGTTCAAGATATGAAAATCCATCAGCATAATCTACCATATATAAACAAACTCAAAGAAAAAAATCAGATGATCATCTCATTAGATGCAGAAAAGGCCTTTGAAAAAAACCAATGCCCCTTTCTGATAAAAGTCTTGGAGGGATCAGGAACACAAGGCCCACACCTAAACTGATAGCCAACATCAAACTAAATGCAGAGAAACTCAAAGCAATCCCACTGAAAGAAGGACATGACAAGGTTGCCCACTCTCTCCATATCTCTTCAATATAGTACTTGAAGTTCTAGCTAGAGTAATAAGACAACTAAAGAAGATCAAAATGACACAAACTGGAAAAGAAGAAATAAAAGTATCACTTTTCGCAGATGATATGATAGTATATGATAAGTATACTATGATAGTATACATAAGCAACCCCAAAAATTCCACCAGAGAACTGAAGCTGATTAATTCCTTCAGCAAAGTGGCTGGATATAAGATAATCAAAACAAAATAAAACAAACAAAAAACAGTAGCTCTTTTGTATACAAATGATAAATGGGCTGAGAAAAAAATCTTAGCTAAATTTTAAAGCTTGAGAAGACTCTACCTAATATCTACATTGCAGTTAATAACATTGTAAATGAAATATTTCACCCCTTTTAGATCTAGAACACAAGGAATCTACCCTGTGAGTGACTCACATTTCCTTCACAGTCATTATGTCCTTGGATATCCGACTCCTTAGGAAGAGTTGCTAAGCCCGTCATAGTTGATGGTGAAAACTGTTGGCTTCAAAATGGCATCACAGGTGTCAGGGCCTGGCATGTGTGTGAGGGGAGGGTTATATGGAGAGAGCCTTTGGAGGGAGGCCCCATGTCACAGGTGTCAGGCAATGGTGGAGGGTTTGGGAGAGAGGAAGGCTCTGGAGGAAAGCTGTGCTGTGTGATTGGCTCAGCCCTAGAGGCTGCCACAAGACACCTTTTCAAACCACAGTTCACCTAGTGCATCAGACAAGGACAGCTCAGCAAGACAAAGACAGCAAGTCACTTATACAAGGACACTTGCCTGACATACCGTCTCGAATAACCCGACATGACAGAACAGCCTGCTGCAGCTCTAAGCAGTTCATTTTGGAAGTACCCACCCTTCAATCAGAGTGTGTCAATGCTCAAGTATGTGCTAAGTGCCAGTGAGCTGACTTACAGATACCTTCTGTAGATTTCTGACCTAAAATAGAACAACTCCAGCCTGCTAGCCTTCCCTCTGTGCCCCAGAAAGGCCAGAGTCTGTTCTGGCCAGAGCAAGTGTGTCCTTCATTGCAACCCTATGCTTCATTATTCAGTAAAAAAAAAATAATAATGATGATTTGCATGAAGATTTCTCTTTACATTTTTGTTTGGTGACTTTGGCAGGGAGTGACATGGAGGGATAGACTGACAGAGAACTGGAAATCAAAAGCTGTAGCCAAAGTCTTAGATTTTCTTGCTCTAGTATTTCACATGGAAGTTGCAGGCTATAAGGAGGACCAAGGCTACCAAAAAAAATTTAAGAACAGCATTGAAAACATTGCTTAAGTGAGTTAATTTTTTTTATTAGAAACAAACATCAGAAATAAGAAAATCAAATTTGTCTTGAGCGAGCGTCATTTCTGAGACTTTAGGCTGGCTCTGTTCATGATGTTAAGTGGAAGTAAGTTTTGTTTATTTAGCAAATATGAGTATGGTAGGGAGACTTCCACCAGTGGGCACTATGGAAGATGGTCCATATGCACCCTGAAAATAAGGCCCAGAAGGTCACTTATGGCTGAGTGAGGAATGTCAGCGGCAGATATCACAGTCAGGAAGAGGATGGAAATGCTGGTGGCCAGTTGAGAAGGTATTTCTGAGGCTTTGGCCTATCACTCCTTCCTTTGTGAGCTTGACTAAGTCTTAGAAAGGAAGAAGTAAAAGAATCACTATTCACAGATGACATGATAGTATACATAAGTGACCCCAAAAATTCCACCAGAGAACTAAGATTTTGTTTTTATTAAAAATGATATGCTATTCATGTCATTTATTTGACAAAATGAAACTGAAGTGACCAAAGTGAACACAAAGAACTCTGGTGCTTGTAATAGAAAATATTTGGCTGTTTTTTGCACAATAAAACATAGTAGACCTGCATATTAATCAGTGTTCTATTGCTGAAAAGAGACGCCGTCACCAAAGCAACTCTTGTAAAAGAAAGTACTTAATTGGGGCTTGCTTATACTTTCAGAGGTTTAGTCTATTGTTATCATGGTGGGAGCATGGTGGCATTCAGATGCATACAGACACGGTGCTGGAGAAGTAGCTCAGAATTCTACATCCAGATCTGTAGGCAGAAGGAAAAGGGAGACTCTAGGCTTGGCATCTTGGCATGGACTTTTGTAATGTCAAAGCCTGCCCCAGTGACACACTTCCCCCAACAAGCCACACCACCTCTTTTCAAATAGTGCCACTCCCTGGTGATCAAGAATTTGAATCTACAAACTTGAGGGCCATTCTCATTCAAACCATCACAACCTGTAAAGTATCAATCATAATGTCATTAATGAAAACATCAGTATTTTTAGATAATGCTATTGACAACAATGATAAATGGAAGTGCCACTAAGTCATGCCCAGGTAACAAAAAAAGAAAACATAGGTATTATGAAGAAGAAAAGCAAAATAATGGGAAGGGAGGTTTAAGTGGGGAGGGGAAGGGAGGAAAGACAGCTAACACTAAGGATGGTTGAAAAGCTATATTATTTTATAACCTTCAAATATATATATATGAATATATATTCAAATAAAAGACTTAATTGGCATCACCCTAACAGGTGGTAATTTTCCTCCCGGAAGCTATAGAATGCTAAATAAAAAAGCCCAGGCCCAGGGCTGCTGTGCTGGTCAGTTCTTGTCAACTTGATACTAACTAGAAACAGGGAAGTTCAATTGAGGAATTTTCTTTGTCTGATTAGCCTATGGGCATGTCTGTAGAATCGATGGTTGTGGGAGGAGCCAGCCCATTGTGGTTGGTGACAGTGTGGCCAGTTACTAATGTGGAAACCCACAAGTGAGCAAAGTGAAGAAAGTAGTTAGTGGAGTGCTCAGACACAAACAGGATGTCTAGTGCCCTCTCCCCAAGGCTCAGGGATCATTAAAGAATAATGAGCATAAAGATTGTAAGAGCCAGAGTTCAGGGCGAAACAGTATCTTCTGGACATGACAGGGCCACTGCATTCACAAACTCACAGCAAATGTGACTGCTTATACAGCATTTGTTTTAGTTCCATTTCCATTGTTCTGACAAAACACCATGACCAAGACAACCTATAAAAGAAAATATTTTATTAAGCTTATAATTTCAGAGGGTTAGAGTCCATAATGGTGAGGTAAGGACATGGTGGCAAGGATAGTCGAGAAAGCACAGTTTCATCCAAAAGTAGGAGGAAGAGAGAGAGAGAGAGGACTGATTAGGACTGGCACAAATCTTTTGAAACCTCAAATCCTATCCCTAGAGACACACCAACTCCAACAAGGCCACACCTCCTAATCCTTCCCAAACAGTTCCACAAACTGGGAACCAAGCATTCAAACATATGGGAGAACAATCTTATTCAAATCACTACAACAGGCAAATCACTAGCTTGGAAAGGAAGGAGTTCTCTTACCTGAGGAGCTATGAACAACTGATGGTTTCCAGGGGAAGGAGAGTAAGTTTTCTTTAAGAACACAGCTTTTGGTAGGTTGACCATGCTTTATCGGATGGTCCCATATCCAGGAGTATATAGGCAGTGCAAATTAGAGTCCATTGGTCACACACACACATACACACACAGAGAGAGAGAGAGAGAGAGAGAGAGAGAGAGAGAGAGAGAGAAAGTGAGTGAGAGAGAGAGAAAGTGAGTGAGAGAGAGAGAGAGAGAAAGTGAGTGAGAGAGAGAGAGAGATGAAGTGAGGGTATGATTATAGGGTTGGATCAGAGAAGACTTTGGTATGAATGTAAATAAAATCCATTGTATAAAATTCTCAAAGAATTATTAAAATAGTGCTAAAACAAAAAGGAGCTCCTCAAAAGATATTTTTGAAGTATTTTTAGTAGGTTACCTTTGGGTAAGAAATTATTGAAGGGACTGGTATTCAGCACAGACACCCCAAGACCAAGTTCTCAGCTCAAAGGAGATTTGTCCCAAAGAGACAAAGATGTGAGACAGAGGATGAGGGAAAAAGGGAAGGGAATAAGAAAGACAGGGAAGTGGTATTGTCTCTGGATAGAGAGGAGACAGATGTGGCTCATGGTAGTTTATTAAGGTAAAAGGTGAAACCTTAGGTTAGAAAGAGGTGTTTATTTTTAATTGAGCATGTTAATTAGGTGAGCCAAAAGGGGGCTTTTGATTGCTGGACTTCAATACTTTGATATTTGGGCTTTGGTAGTCAGCCTCAGGAGGAGGAAGTGGCCAAATAAGGGAATGGACCTTGGTGTCTAGCTTTAGGAATGTAATCTAAAGGTTTTTAGCAAAGCAGAGGGAATGGGGGAAGGGCAAGGCCTGCTAGAGCCATGTTTGGCTCATTCAGGCTGGCTGGGATCCCTTCAACTATCACACCACACTGAAGAAGGAAGCACGTGTTCATTTTGAAAGGGTTTTCAGGAAATAAGTCAAAGGGAAAGACTTCGTGTGCTCCACATAGTGTTATCTACCCAGAACCGCACCGGGTGGTGTTATAGATTCAAAGGAGAGGCCATCCTCCTGCAAATCATTTGATCACAGGGAGAAGGGGTAAGAGAAGTGACCCAGGGTCTGGTGAGAAGCGCAGGGAATCAAAGTGCTTGCCACCAAGTCTGGTGATCTGGATTCTATCTGGGACATGCAGTGGAAGGAAAGGTCCGAGTCTGGCAAGTTGTCTTCTGACCTCTCATGTGGCATGTGAGGGCATGTGCTCATGAACACATGTACACACACATAAATTGCCCAGTGGTCTAATGGGAAGTTGTGCAGCCTTGACAACCAACTCCAAGCCTTCCTCTGAAGCAGTCATTTCATCCACAGCTCTGATGGGTCAGATGCCCTGCTAAGAAGCATGAAGACCAACTCTCTTGTGAATTGACTTTTGACCAGACTCTTGTCTGTACTTGACAATGGTACATCTACAAAAATATTTCAAGTAAGCGGAAACTCATGTCTAATAAATGTGACCATTTATTCATTGTTTTATTTTGTAATCTGAAGCCACTTGGAAATTCCATATGTAATGTAAGTGACAGTAAGTTGAGATAAGAATATGTGTCCAAGCGGGGTCACAGTACAAGAGGCATGCTTGGCTTTTATCCTGCCGAGGCTGGGCGAGCATCAAGGGTTGCCTGACAGACAGAAGAGGCTGCAGGATTTCTGTGAAGCAACATCTGCCTCTAATCACATAAAAGACAAAATGACAGGGACATTTAGTGACGGGGTTGTTTCTCTGCCAACATTTTACTTAGGAAGTCCTTCCAGGATCCCACTCAGAAATAAAAAGCAGCACAAAGCCCCTCGCATCTCTGAGATGCGACACCAGGCACACAGTTATGTGAAGAACGCACTTAAGTATCTGCCTGGAATCTGGGACCAGGATCAAACCATCCAGAGCTGCTGCCACTGGGGCTTGATCTCCCCTTTCAACCCACAGACATTCTTTGCATTACTCGTGCGTCAGATGTGCGGGATTGAATGTACATCAAGATGGTAATTTATGGACTGAGAAAGCCTTTGCCCGTTGATGGGGCTCCTTCTTGTACTTATGTGTTATAACTGGGGCCTCAGGCTACGTCCCTGCCTGCTTATCTCCTAGTCTCTTTCACTTTGTCTTTAGGTCAGTTTAAAAGATTTTTTTTTTACAGCAAATCCTAAAAGTAGCAGCTTAAAGGATTTGACTAAGAAATAATTAAACATGGAACATAATATTGGAGATAGGCCTTTTCCCCTTAATCTGTATCCATGATATGATGAATTGTATTAAACTCCCCCTGCTCAGATGTCCAAGCAATATAATGTGCTGGGCTTATTTCTCTCTTCTTTTTTTTTATAATGATGAAAATGGACTAAGATAAACATTTTTGGAAGTTGAAAACCAACACCCTGTTGTAACACAGGATTAACAAATTGTGATAGAAAGAGATCAAAGAAAATTTCTTAGGACATGAAATCAATAGCTATTATTGAGGGAAGCCTGAATTTTTTCTGATTTTGCATGGAGCCTTAGTCATCCAACTTAAAAAAATTGCAGCTTAGATTTAATATATACTTTTAGCTCCTTCTCTGTGACGTATTTTAAGATGAGTTTGAAGTACTCAGGGTACAGCTTGTACAGAGCTCAGGTGCTTCTCACCTTCCCCTTAGGATTCTTGAATAGTTTGTGGGCATCAAAGTTCTGAAACCTGAAACGCCAATTCATCCTAATTATCCTGTAGACTCACAGGGAACAGGCTTCTTGTGGTGTGGTTCTCAACACCCACGCCTGAAAGTGCTGTGGGCTGGGTGCTTACATGTGTGTGGGCCCACCGAGCACTGTGTAGGAAACAGCTGCTCCCCTCCGTGACCACCACCCAGCACGTCCCAACCCTCACGTGTGAGTGTATTTTGATCATGTGTAATGAGATCAAAAGAAACGTTGGAATGCTTCAGTGATAAGACAGATTCCTTCTGCTCCAACACATTTTTTAAATTGCGCAGCGTGTAGTGGAATGTCTCAATCTGTATATACAATCGAAGAGCATGTAGTTATACAAATGATAAAGATATACGCAGAGAATATAGTTAAATAGACCTCTATATTTACTTAAAAGACGGCTTTCTTCTCATTAGGAAAAAACGGCATTTGAATATAAATTCAAGCCTCTTTAGTTATAAAGAGAAGAGTAGGCAAAGATCTGGTAAGGGAAGGCACTTCAAATGCATTTACTGTGTAAAGAAGGGAATGTGTGAGGAGGTTCCTGACGGAAGGAATCACATCAGTACATGTATCAAGAGACTATCTTGTAGATCTCACGTGTTTTTAGTCTAAAAAAGTAAAGAAGTGTATATTTTAAAACAGGCAGGTATTTAAGGGTAGAAACAGCCTGAGGAAGCAGCAAGTAACCTGAGTTCAAAGTTATGGGAAGACCAATGCCTAATTGTAGATGGCCACAGAGAGACTCTTTTTTTATGTTTTTTATGTTTTTTTTTCAATGCAGTTTATTCAGAAACCTTGAATAATCATCGGACCCTGGGGAAAGCCAGCCCACAGCTTATATAGCCTCTGGGTAGCCAACCCCAGCGTGCCATGTAGGCAATGCAGATAGGTCCACATACATGGAAGCAAGCCAGATCCTCAGCCTTAGCCAAATGTGGAGTTGTTTGTGACAGAGAGCACTCACCATTGGGAAGGTGGAAGGCAGAAACTAGCTCCATCTTTAAGGCGCGGCATTACGCAGCTCACAGAGAGACTCTTAAAGTGGGAATGTTGATTTTCCTCATCTTCGGGGCTCCTCTCCCCTCCTCTCTCTCTCCCTCTCTCTCTCTTTCTCTCACTCTGTGTGGGTGTTTCTGCACATGTGTGACATCCGCATGGCTCCAGGGATGGATCTGACTGGGCAGCAGGGGAATGAAGACAGACACACAGGAACGCTGGGATGGGTGGACTGGGCTCTCTGAAGCCTCAGCACTGCAGAAGCTCAACATGTTTATTAAATGCAGCTGAACAGGGAGGCTGGTTGTTGCATACAGCTGGACAAGGAGGCAGGTTATCACACAGGGTTTATGCTGTACATGAGGTCAAGGAAGCAAGCAGGTTTAGCTAATCTCAGTAAGTGTGGTTTCTGTGGGGGACAGTTTTCAAGCTCTAAATATCCAAAGGGAGAAAGCTATGGCGGACATTTTCTACACACACAATTGACATCAACATGTGGACCAGAAAAAGGCATTTTTATATCACTTCAACCCTTTCTCAAGTGTAAAGACCTACTGAGAGAAAGAATAGCTTCATCATTTAACAACAGCAACAACAAAAGATAAAGGAGCAGGCAAGAGTTTTTGTATCAAGCAGCCCATAATTGTCTCTTGTTTATTACACACATAATTACACACTTTTCAGTGGCTCGTGACTTGACCTTTCCTTCTCAGGGTGGGGCTGAAGCTGACACATGGGTTTGGGTACAACATTTAAGGAAGCATGGAAAAAAATCTACAATGGAGATCTCCCCTCTTGTCTTAGTTTCCAGTATGACTCCGCACAGGGCCGTTTCTTATTCTTTGTTTAAACATGCCTTGATATTTTGTTCTTCATGGATTTTTCTTCACTCAATTATCTTTAAAAAAAATGCTGCCCTAGAGTATTATTTGTCTTTATTACTAAGATATTTTTTTTTTCTTTTGGTCTCTGTTTCATTTTGAACTCCAGATAAGTGCCTTGACTGCTTAACATAAACTCCAGCCCCATTCCTCAGAAGACAAATGTCTTCCTAAGAAAATCCAGCCACACCTCAGGTAACTCAGTAACTGGGAAAATAGTTTGCTCAGATGATTTCATTTTAACTGTGCCTTCATCTGCTGGAATGGTAAAATTGCCTGCAAGAAGAAGGGATTTATGGCTACCACCCGCCCGATGGCTAAAGGGATTTTTATCCATGGAACACTTGTTCATTTGCACAAAATTTTATGGGTTGATCGCTTAGCCTTGTATTTTCAAAAATATTTTCCTAACCACAAAATTTTAATCTAGCAAGCAGATGTTAACCATGGTGTCACTCCTTTTAAATATGCTACGTTGAAAAAGATGCAAATACTTTCTGGTTTCATTGCCCACTTCTAAAGTACTAGGAAACTGTCCCTCTCATTGTCATGACATTAAAAGGAAAAAAAAAAAACTGAAAAAACTAAAAGTCAGTGATTTTTCTTAGATGTTTAAGAGTGTTGAGTCACCAGGGAAGATTGTCACCAGGCACATGAACAGTCATTTCTGTAACAGACAGCTGTGATCTGTTTACCTGAGGCAGCGCTCACAGGAGATGCCAGAAGGACTGCTTAGACTAGACTGTAGCTTGAAGGATTTCAGGATGCTAAGTTTATAGAGGGTTAGTAGAAACTGAAGAAGCTCTGCTTCATCGAGCTTAACTGAAAGGATGCCAGCAGGTTCTCATGATAGCATCCAAGAAAAATCACCTTGTGTCCTTGGCACAAGGAAAAGTGAGCTAACACTTTTGAAACATGCCCAGTGTGTTTTCCGTGACTAAGGCTCACTCTCTAGCGAGAGTTCATCAGAACCCAGCTCACATAGAGGGAGGGGCACTGGTCCCTTTTCAGCCTGCGGTGATCTTGAGGTTTCTCCTGACTGAGAGAGGGGAGAATAGTAAGGAATATCACAATAATCATAGTTCAGGGACACAAAGAGTTTGAGATGAAATTGTGAAAAGTAGATATTCTGTGACTGCTTTCCTTATGACTGAATTAACACGATGCAAATTGACTGAAGCAGAAGATGCTACAAGAGAGGGCTCTGTGTCAGAAGGAGCCATCAGGGACACCCCAAGACTAGTGGGGAGAGGAAAACACCAATGTCAAAAGATAGGCTAGCTTCTGCTACCACGGACAAGGAAAACAGGAAGTGAAGCCAGGCCTCACCATATCAACATGAAATATGCTCTACCCTTCTAACAGGCTGGTTATTTCAGTTCTTACTCAGCACACAGAGTTCAATAAAAGCTACAAGGCATCCTGAACAGGTAAAAAAACAAACCAAAACAAACAAACAAAAAAACAAAACAAACCCAAAACAAAGCAAAACAAAAAACCAAACCAAAACAAATTGTGAAATGACAAAACCTCAGAACAAAACCCAGGGATCAAAAAAGAAACCCAGTAATTTGTATACTAATGGCTTTAATGTAAAAAGTCGACAAATGATAGAAAACAGAGAGGGGTAGGAGGGAGGAGAGGAAGAGAGAGGAATTTTGGAAATCTAAGCCCACCATGAGAGAAATGAAGAATGTTCTCATCCTAGGCTGAACACAGCTGAGAAAGGAGTCAATAATTTCCAAACTAGTAACATCCTCACTAAAATATAACTAGACAAGAGAATACAAACACAGAGCTTAATTTCCAGGTACCATAGGAAGATCTGGTTCTTGATTTTTAACTTTTCTACGCAAGTAACATTTATCTATCTATCTATCTATCTATCTATCTATCTATCTATCTATCTTGAAAGTTTTCATATAATACATTCTGATGAAAGGGACACACACCCATTTGGAATACTAAGAGGAGACTATTAAAAGGTGCAGAAGAAATATTCAAAGCAATAATGACTGCGATGCCAAAATGAATGGCATAGCAAACTCTAGTTCCAGGATAATAAAAAAATACCATGGGATGTAAATACACACACACACACACACACATTCACGTATATGTTTACACACACACATATGCATTATTAAATAGTGTTATCCCATTTAATATAATTTTCAGATCTATCCATTTGCCTACATATTTCATTTTTTTTTTTCTTTATGGCTAAGTGTAATTCCACTGTGTGTATGTACCACATTTTTGTTACTGATTTCTCTTCTGATGGGCATCTCTTCTGATGCCACTTCCTTGCTACTGTGACTAGAGCAGCGTTAAGCATTCATTAGCCTGTATCTCTATGGTATGGCGTGGAGTCCTGTGGTAGGATGCATATCCCCCCCCTCTTTTTTGATTAGTCAATATTTCAAGAAGAAGAAGAAAAATGAAAAGCTGACCTGAGTAGCATAATGATCAACCTGATAGAGTGGATTTTCATAGAATTCTTCATCCAGCATCACACAGCACAAATTCTTTTCAAGACGATGCAGGGAATATGACCAGACAGGAGTCATAAGCACACCTTAATTCACTAAAAACAATAGGGACCCTGTGCTGGGTAGTTTTGGGTCAACTTAATAAAAGCTAGAGGTATCTACGAGGTGAGGGCCTCAACTGAGAAAATGCCTCCATAAGCTCAGTCTGTAAGCAAGCCTGTGGGACATTTTCTTAATTAGCGGTAGATGTGGAAGGCCCAGCCCATTGTGGGGTCGACATTCCTGGGCTGGTGGTCCTGGGTTCTATGAGAAAGTCAGTGGAGCAAGCCATGAGGATCAAGCCGAGTAAGCGGCACCCCTACACAGTGTCTGTGTCAGCTTCTGCCTCCAGGTTCTTGCCCTGCTTGACTGAGTTCCTGCCGTCACTGCTTTTGATGATGAGCTGTTATATGGAGCTGTGAATGAACCTTTTTCTCTCCAAATTGCCTTTGATCATGATGTTTCATCACAGCCATAGTAACCCTGAGTAGGACAGACCCTATAGAATATGTTCTCTGGCCAACATAGGTTTAAACTACAAATCGGTAACAAATATTAGTTGAAAATATTTAGATATTAAACAACATGTTTCTAAAGATCACATTGATAAGTTTCAAGAGAAATCAGAAGTTAATTGTATTTACTGAAAATTACAACGCAACACGCCAATGTGTGTGAGATGCAGGGTCTTGGGGTATGAGGCTCACACGCAAACTCCAGCTGCTTTCTTACATCCCAGCAAGCGGCCACTGAAACCTGTAACTGAGGGCTTACTGTAATATTTGCACTGGAGAATGTTTAGCTATAACTCTAACCAAATTCACACACACACACAAAAAAAAAAACCCATAGAATAAAAGGTACAAAAGTCTAATGAAAGAAATTGAAAGAGCTCTAAACAGATGGAGATAAATTCCATGTTGACAATTCTCTCCTTGACCTTGCACAAAGCAATCCCATCTTTCAAAATAATATCTTGATATGTATCTCATGGTGGCCCAGGACTCACTAGACAGTTCTGGTGGTCCATGAACTGTGACAACCCACCTCCATCAGACAGAGTGCTAGATTACCGGCTTGTGCCACTATGTTTGGTTTATAGTCAACAGTTTTAATCTACTAGCAGGGTAATAGTAGAAACAGATCACCTTGAACTTTATATAGAAAGGAGGATTTGAAGTAGCCAACATAATAACAGGAAGAACAGAGCCGGATCCAACACTGAAAGCTATGGTTATCATGGGAGAACAGAAGCAGCCCCATACAGCTGGCGAGGATTTGAGGGAGGAGCAAAGCCATGCAATGGAGGAAGGATGCTTTCTCCTAGTTGAGTGGGCCAGAATCAACTGGGCCTCTGTTATCACTGGAGAAATGCCCATGCTCCCTGGGTGCTCCACATTAATGCACATGTGGGCAGCTCTAACTGGGCTTGGTGGGTTATCAAATAAAGCAAATTGATAGGAAGTTGGGGAGGTATACTGTAAGAGTTATAAGGGAGATAATATGGGTAGGGGTAGATGTGCTCATATTTCATTGTATATATGTATGAATTTCTCTAAAACAGCTAAATTAAAAAAATATAGGCCCAGACTTGACATTTTTCACAAACTAACAAAATAAATCATAGATTCAAATGTAAAGCTCAAGACTACAGGGCTAGAGGGTAACATAGAGATCTAAGTGATTCTGGGCTAGGTGAGGACTGTTTCATGAGATATAAAAACAAGATTAAGAAAAAAATCCTTGACAATCAAATGTTGTTAAAAGTTCAGTCTTCGGGACAGGGAGCACAAGCCTGGTGGTCTGATGTGGCCCCTGGAGCTGACGAGTACTGTGCCATGTGAACTTCCTCCACACACCTCATGTACACACATACATTCACACGGCAATAACATATTCTTAAACGTTAAAAGATCTCACCTGTTAAAATCACTATCAGAAGACAGCATAAGCTCCAGACCAGGGAAAATATTTGTGGAAGTCATATCTGATAAAGCATGTCTCCAAAACACACAGGGAGTTCGTAAAATTCAACAATAAGAACAAAAACAACCCAATAAAAATGTATCTGAAAGGACAGTTCTCACAAGAAGATGTAAACCTGGAAGCCAAACACATGAATGGATGCTGAGACCATTTGCAGGTTCAAAACATGAGTTTAAGCCGCGAGCTGCTAAAATGCAAGAGTGCCAGCACTGCATGCGCCGAGCACTGGGTCAGCAGGAGCGCTGGGGCATTGAGAGTGTGACACAAAAATGGTCCAGCTATTCTAGAAGACGGTTTTATAGTTGCTCATGAAGCAAAATATATCCACACCACGGAACCCAACATTGTGTCTTTTAAGTATTTTCTCAATACATTTAAAAACAGCACATGCGCAAAACCTACTACAACTGTTTATAGCCACTCAATTCTTCTGTGTAGAGAACTAAAACAAACCAAGATTCCCTTCAGTAATGAGTGATTAAATACTGTATGCAATTGTAGAATAATTACTTAACATTAAGTATAAATGAGCTGGCAAGCCATGAGAACACATAGCGAAAACTTAGACTATTTCTAAGTGTAAGAAGCCATTCTTAAAGGTTTTTCCAGTGTGTGATTCCAGGCACAGGATATTCTGGTCAGAGTGAAATTAGACAGCTAAAGCCATTGGTTGAGGGATGGGGGCGTGATCAGTGGTTGAATATGGGTGCTCTGTAGAGGACCCCCACTTGGTTCCCAGCATGCATAATAGGCAACTCACAATGACCTGTAATGACAGCATCCTCTGGTCTCTGTGGACACCTGCGCGTGTATTTGCATTATGTAGGTCCAACAGAAGGGGTCATTGGGTGACTAGGGTTCAGAGAAAGAAAAGGAGGTGAAGCACAGGGATTTTTTTTTTCTTGGGACCAAATAATCTTGTATAATACTGTCAGGGTGAACACACAACTTTACACATTGGTCAATGCCTGCATCATAGAACTCTGCAGAATGGAACCGAATTGTGAAAAATAAAAATAGATATGTTAGGTATCTGGGCAGCATCCGGGATGAATAAAGACTGAAAGGGTCTAATTTTATTATAACAAGTGAGAAAACATTAGAGAAAGTTCACAAAGTATGGAAAGTGATGGCTAAGCAAATAATATATGTAAAACTAAAGGCTAGAGGACTTGAAAAGATACCCAAGCTCAGTTTGGGAAGGCTGTTTCCTACACAGTCATGGGCAAATGATTCTGATTTTATGTATATATACTGTAAGTATGAATGTATGTAAATATTACAGTATATATAAATATTACAGTTTTGCTCCTTACCTGCTCGAACAGAGAGCAGAGAATCATCTTTAACTAAACTGTGCTCAATGAACTGCCCATGTATACATATATGTATATTAATAAAAAAACGTATAATACCTTTAAAAGTTTATATATTTTACAGAGCAAGGGGACCAGACACCAAAAACAAACAAACCAACAAACCAAGACAAGTAGACCAGATGATCCTAACTCACAGATGGCCTCAATGACTGTTTCCTCAAAAATCTGCCTCCAGGACAATTTCAAATGGTTAGTTAGATTGTCCGACATCACCAACTGTCCCAGTCAGGACTTCAGCTAAGCTCTGAACTTTCTCAGCAAAAGTTACAGCTAACTTTATTAAGACTGGATAATATCCCAATTTTCTTGGGCCCTCAAAAAGAAAAACTACATCCTCAAATCAACAGATAGCAATTCAAGAAAACTATGACACATTTCCAAGAGGGAATGCATGGGTTTTTGTTCATTCTATGCATGATAGATGTTTCTTATTGTTTTAAAGGAGTTGGTTATGGGAATGATAAGTAGATTATTGAATCTACTTTGCTAGCAAAGAGAATTAATAAGCCCAAAATATTATATTGGTATAAATCTTTGTATATTAATACAGATCAAAGGTTATATTTGGTTACAGCATGCTAAGGTATTATACATAGGTAATTCTTAAAACTATAATGTTGAATTCTAGTCCTTTTGAAAGCTGTTACTACCAACTGTTTAGAATAATTAAGAAATGCATATTAACAGGCAGAAAATCAAACTCATGGTCCTGTTAGACACTAGTTTAGCTAATTACAAAATATGTTTTCTGGATTGACAGATAAAAATAGCTAGAAACAAACAATTCAAATAAGATAGATAGATGACCTTCCAAAACAGCAGAGACCTACAGAATGTGGCATTTAAAGATTTTATTAACTTAAGGCTTTTTTTTTTGACAGTGAGACAGGTCTGCTCCTGACGGCACCCTTGTTCTACTTCAAAGAGTGTCAAAGGCTTTACACATGGCAAGATAGCCCTTATGTCAATTACAGATAGAATACTGTCCAAATTGGACAAACTGGATACAGGAGAGTCAACTGCCAAGCTTTGCAAGGGCATGATAGACAAGTCCTTTATACTGCCTGCTTCACAGAAAAGTCTGTCAGATATTCTCAGCCAAAAGGCTAAAGATGATGCTCCAACATTAAAGAGAATTTTTTGGGGACTATCAGGCAGGCAAATAACCTCTGTCATTTCTATACTTTTGGAAGCTGCTTGCATGCACTTTCTACATACTTAGGTAACATTTATTCCTTCTTAAGTCTCTGGTGAGGTTGAAAGCTAAATAGTTAAAGTCTCACACTTAAACTTAAATTGTTTAAGATAATAGAAATTAATAGATAGTAGAATATTTTTCCAAAGATGCCAGATATACAAATGTAAATCTTACCTAATAATTTTCATAATTGTTATTATTACATATAGTTTGTTATTATAAGAAAAAGAACCTTTATTAGACTAAAAGGGAAATATGTAGGCACAAGGTTATTGTGTAATTCAAATGCTGATTTTTATATCCCTCATATCTGGTTGCAATCCTTGCTCTGAGAATCTCCTGTCCCAATGTCGCATAAAAACTGCTCCCCAATTGTCTTGTGATATGCTAATAGAGCAACTTACAGCCAATCACTGAGCAGGGGAGAGAAAAGAGTTGGACTTCTTGCCATTCAGGAGAGGAGGAATTAGAGGAGGAAGTAGGGGATTCAGCTACAGGAGAAGTTCAAGAGATATCAGGAGAAGGAGCTGGAGCAGCAAAACTACAAAGTGCAAGTATCTTTGAGATGTACATTGGGAGGAAACCAGATTGGCTTAAACGGTTAAGAATAGAGTAATAAGAGAGATAGCAGTGTAGGAAATAGGAAGAAGAGCATGGGATACTAGTGTAGATTCACAAGGCTAAATAAACAGCATTAAACATCAGCTTTCCTGTGATTTGATGGGGCAACTAGAAAGTGGGTGATCTTAACCATTTTCCTCAAATATATTCATTTCTTATGTCAGTTCTGAGATGTGAAATGAAAAGAAGCTGAAAATGGAGGCCTGTGCATGACATGTAAAGTCAGAGAACTCTCCTTAAGAATGTGGAAGGATGGCTGCATGGCCTTGAATTAGGGAATAGTTTGTTGGACAAACTGAGAGACAGGCCAAAAAGAAAAAAAAATTGCTGTCTCTCTTATGGCAATTTTTTCACTAATTCTTTTCTGCTCAGGATGCTTTCCTGGTTTACACAGTTTCCATGTTAAAGCCTGAAACTGATAGCTGAGAAGATTTTAAAGTTCCTCACTATTATTGGGGAACTTTATTATTTACACACACACACACACACACACACACACACACACATACACATACACACACACATACACATACACACACACACACACACACAATATCCCAGTCTATTATTCTCTTCTAAAATCACTTTTAAAAATATTTAAAATTGGAACCCTGCAGAGACTGATACCCCAACCAAGGACCATGCAATGGAGAGGTCCTAAAACCCCTGCTCAGATGAAGCCCACAGACTCAGTCTCCAAGCGGATTCCCTAGTAAGGGGAGCAGGTGCTGTCTCTGACATGAACTCAGTGACAGGATCTCTGATCTCTTCCCCCTGGGGGGGTGAAGCCCTTCCAGGTCACAGAGGAAGGTGATGCAGCCAGTTTTAATGAGACCTGATAAGCTAGGGTCAGGTAGAAGGGGAGGAGGTCCTCTACTATAAGTGGACTAGGGGAGGGGTATGGGGGAGAAGAGGGAGGGGGCCACGGCTGGGATACGAAGTGAATAAGTTGGAATAAATAATAAATAAAAAAGAATAGAGTGATATCTGCTCAGTTATTGTGTTGTGAAGCTTATTGCTACAATAATATAATAGAGTTTCAATAGAGAGAAGCTGAGAAACAAACACAGTTTTATAAAAATAACATTAACAGTTTCCCCCAGTTAATTTCCCCCAGGTCATTTTCTAAATGACCTTATAGACTTGTCTATAACTTGTCTCTAATTTGATCTCAGATCTAATCAAGTTGGGAGTTATCTCAGTTACTTTTCTATTGCCATGATAAGACATCATAGTGAAGCTTACTTATAGAAGAAATAATTTATTTGGGATTTAGAGTTTCAGTGGGTTAGAGTCCAGGACCATCACAGCAGGAAGCATGGCAGCAGGTAGGCAGGCACAGTGCTAGAGCAGTACCTGAGAACTCACATTCAGACATAACTACAAGACACTGGAAATGTTGCAAGTCTTTTGAAACCTCAAAATTCTCCTCTAAGTGACACATTTCTTCTAACAAGGCCACACCTCCAAATCCTTCCCAAATAGTTCCACCAACTGGAGACCAAGTGTTTAGACATATGCACCTAGGGAGGCCATTCTCATTCAAACCACCACAGCAACCAAGATTAACCCCCTTGTTGGGTAAACCGCCTATTATGCTACTCCTGGATGTACTCACAGTCTCTTCTGTGTTTTTACTCAGATGATTTGAACAAATTAATTTGTTCAAATACACACAGATACCTATGCACAGATTTTAATGACAGTATTATTCACAGAAGGAATCAAATGGTCTTTCAGCTGGAGACTAGATAAACAATTCAGTTTATCAGGAACAAATTCAGGCAAGAAAGTATTCATCATATGTAAGAAGTGAGAGACCAACCCAGATAATACATTATGAAGTTAAAGAATGTTATTTTTGCACACACTCATCCTAGTGAGCATCATTTTCTCTCCTTATCTCCATGACACATGTGGCTACTATCTAGTCTTCTTCTTTCTCAGTGTAACTTAACTCCCCTTGACTTTTTCCATTTACAGAAGGGGAAACCAAGGCTTATGGAAGTTAAATAATTTGTTCAGGGTGCTTCTTAATATGTATCTAAGAAGTAAGACGTTTTACCATGCTTAGGACTTCTGTTTTCAGAGCTTGTGTGACACAGCTATTTCCTGAACACGTTAAGACTGCTTGTTGAGTGGAATGTACCAGGAAAATATCTTTCTGGCTTCACAAGCAGTCTCCTCGGTGATTTCTCATTAGCTTTCTATTTCTTTTCTAATGGTTCCACCCCTCTGCACTTTCTGAACACAATAACTGGAATTTTGCAGAGGTATAGCAATACCTACATTGCCTTTTGGTGGAGGTTTCCACACTGTGTGCCATAAGGGCTCAGTCACATGAGCGCTTCAGTTTTATCTGAGAGCTGCCTTTGAGTACGATAGTCATTGAGTATGATGGCAAGTGAATGTTCAATATTTGTTATGATGGAACCAACAATTAACTGTGTCTGGTATATATTGCTCTGCCCTGTGCACACACACCTTATGACAACATGTACTATATAGTTTAGGTGCACTACAAGATTAACAATAATACTACAGGTGTCCCGGAGGTCTCTTAGCAGGTACAGTGCATATATATCATATCACATTAAGAGTTATTGAATTATTTGTTACTTGTTTCTGTAATGTTCCTGGGATCACGGCTGGCCATCTATGTTCTTTCATCACTGTGACACATTTTTAGAGAAGCATCTTTGTAAAAGGAGGGATTTTTTTTTTTTTTTTTTTTTTTTTACTGTTCAGAGCTTTTAGTCCACTGTGGACTGGACCCACTACTTTGGGCCTAAGGTAGGTGAGAACACCGTGGTATAAAAGCCTGCAACAGAGGATGCTTATCTCATGGTCCTGAAAACACAGAGGCAAAAGGAAGGTCTGGGGTCAAGGTAAACCTTTCCATTTCCCCATTAGGCTACACAAATAACAGCACGGTGTATGAGCCCACTTAGAAAGGAACCTGTGGGCTGTGCCTGCAACCCCAGCCCATGAGTTTCTGGGAACATCTCTGGTTCAAACAGTAAGTAGTGCTACAGGAAGCAGGGTTGTGCTCAAGAGCAAGCCACGCCGTGTTTCCTTCAGGGCTGGCACCTAGCTTCTTCTTCTTCTCTTTTTTCCATTATCATCATCTTCTCCTTCTTTTTAATAAAAACACTTTTAAAATAAAATTTTATGTATGAGTACCATGTTCATGTCATTTCCACCTCTCCTTTATCCTCTCCAGTTCCTCCAGTGTGCTCCACTTCCTCTCAAATTCAAGTTATCGTTACATACGTGTGAATGTGTGTGTGAATCCTGCCTGCTTAGTCCACTTCATGTTGCTGAAAACTTGGGCTTGAGGATCCTATTGAGGTCTCATCAATGGAGGAGATTATTCTCCCTCTCTCATCATCCACTAACTGCCTGTAGCTCACAGGTATGGGGCCTGTGAAATTTCCCCATTTATGTCGGCGTGTCAACTGATGGTGCCATTATGTAGTCTTGCTTAGGCAAGCATATTGTTGAGGTTTCGTGGGAAATTAGGTTCTTTTCTGTACCCATTTTCTTTTCTCCTACTGGTTTTATGGGTCTATGAGTAACGAAGGCACAGGCATGGAACTTGAATGTCCTTAGATATTTTGTTGAGGAAACACAGTGCACACAGTAGGCAGAAAGACAGAAGAAAGCCTGGCCCATTCTGCTCTTGAGTTGTCTACCCGAATCAAGTCATTAAGCACTGGACTTCTTCATATCTCACATTGCATATAAAACTCCAGATACAATCACGGAGTTGGTGTCGAATGGCTAACCGCTTTGAGGATTAAAGGAAATAAAGCAGTTGTTCTCAACCTTCCTAATGCCGAGACCCTTTAATACAGTTGCGCATGTTATGGCGACCCCCAAGCATAAAATCATTTTCCTTGCTACCTCATCACTGTAATTATGCTACTGCTATGAATCAGCATGGGAATACCTGTTGTGCTCATTTTTAAACTCTTTGATTTGGAGTTCCTTAAAGCTTCTCCCTTCCAATCCCCCAACTCTAAGTAGGAGAGAGGTTAGTTTGGAGAGGGGGTGCAGACCCTTTTACTTCTCTTCGCTGTTTATGGTCGATGGCTTCTTTTGGGCTACGCGAATCTCCGCCAACAGCAAATGCAGCAAGCAGTCTCCTCCAAGCCGCTGCACTGAAACGTGTTTCTCTGGTCTCGACAAACTGCTACATAACCCCCTTTCTCTCTCCTAACTCTCCTATTTATCTTCCTCAGCGTCCTAGGCTGTGCTCCTCTCCAAGCTGCAGCTGGCAAAGACCATGCTCTGGAAGGTGCAGTTATCAGCTGTGGACAAACTGAAGCCCAAACTAAAATCTCACATGTGGGATAAAACCAAAAACATAGTTACATAACATAACTGAGTTTTTAAAGTAACCAAAACTCTCATTACAATCTGTGTTTTCTAATGGTCTTAGGTGACCTCTGGTTTAAAGCATTAAAAGGCAATTACTAACAGAGCTGGCACCCATTGTATAATAAATATTGTTTTTTTTTCTGCTTCTTTTTCTTTAATTACATTTTTATTTTTTATATTAATTACAGTTTATTCACTTTGTATCCCAGCTGTAGCCCCCTTCCTCATTCCCTCCCAATCCCACCTTCCCTCCCTCATCTCCTCCCATGCCCCTCTACAAGTCCACTGATAGGGGAGGTCCTCCTCCCCTTCCATCTGACCCCAGCTTATCAGGTCTCATCAAGACTAGCTGCATTGTCCTCCTCTGTGTCCTGGCAAGTATTATTAATGTCAGTGTTTCTATATAGAAAATAAACTAAGCCTGATAGATAGGAAATAGGACATCCTTTGGTTACTTAAGTTCTTTCCATTTATCTCTATATATTCTAAAATTATTAACTATGGCTTTGATAATCATATAGTCCATACACAGATAATTGTTGCCTAAATTTTCAGACATTTTAAAGTGGTACTAGGTCTGGTGTGTGAATGTGTGTTTGTATGTGTGTGTTTGACAGAAAAAATGTAGTTGAAAAATTTAAAATAGAAGCATAGGAAAGATGGAAATTTAAATATTTAAGTGCAAATAAAATAAAGAATTATCAAGTATGGTTGAACCTAAGTTTTGTTCAGCATTGGCTGCCAAGGTTCATACTTCCTTGACCTGGACCTGGCAGTGACATCAGGCAGCTTGAAGGTGGCTGAACTTTGGAAGGTGTCTTCATTCCTGACTTTGTTCTACTGATGTCTGGACATGTGTGAGGGCTGGGAAAGTGGGACAAACCCAGGTCAGCTCCATCCAAACTGTTCTCACGTGATCTGAATGAGTCATTTAGTTGACTGGCAACTACATCTGACAAATAAACTGTGACATATACCTCATTTGACTCCACATTGCCAAAATATTTTCCTTTCCATATGAACTCCGCATAAAAAATGTATTCATCACAAATCGTACATTTTTCAGTGTTTTAAGCCAGGTATGTTTTGTACATCCCACACATCGCCATCAAGAGACTACGTTTTCATTGGAAGGTTTTAGGACTTGATTTTATTAAAAATAGACTCATAAATCCCAGTATGTTCAAATACACTTCTCAGTTTTCCAATACCCAGTTGAGCATCGGATTCCAAGTTTAAATTGAAAATAATAGAAAACAAAGGAAATTAAAAACTCACAGTGGCTGTTCGCACCAGGCACGTTTCAGATGCCTGATGGATCTTGCGGCCGGGGGCTGCTCTTTTGGATGGCAGGGGTTGACAGCCCTGAGCAGATTTAGGGATGGATCTGCTAGCTGCCCTGACAGCTTCATATTAAACATTTCTCAGGAAAATTTGCTTTTGACATTTTAAAATTATTATTTCTGGCTGAAGGAATAGCTAGCTTTCTTCCATTGGCCAAGTTCGGTTTTTTAGAGATCTGCTTCTATGGCCCCAAGTGCGTGACACCAAGGGCTGGCAACAGCTCTCGAAAACAAGGTCAGGTCAACCCCTCTCTTAGCTGCTCTCCATCACGACAGTGTCACGCACTGGCAATGTTGGTGAAAACCAAGCCTTTGACCAACAAATACCACTGGGAGGAATTTCACAGCTCAACAACTGTTTAGTTAGATCCAAGTCCAAGTGGAAGTGTTAGAAATGGCCGTGAGAGCAGCGAAAACTGATTGTGGGATATTACATCCCCAGAAAGGTGTGTTGTGCATGAGAACCTAGTTTATTTAATATAATGTGCTCTGGTCTGAATGTCTAGACACATTGGAGAGCTGAGTGATCAATTAGTGAGGCCAACTAGCAGTCTACGTTTTAAAGAAAAACAAATTAAATGACCAGAATAGCATCAAAGGCAAGTAAACCTTGCTTTGTGAAGTTCTGTTTTCAGTTTTGTGGGCATCTGTCTTCACTAGTCACATGTAAGATGACTTTATATTTAGAATATTTAATATTAGTATCAATATTCATATTGCAGCATAATTCATCATCTTATTAATTGGCGTTATGGCATGTTAAATAGTAATTATATAATTATTTAGAAAACTAATAGTCTAGGGAAAAAGGATCACGAAATCCTGCTTTCAATTACAGAATTTTCTGCCGGAGAGCTATGAAAGCCCAAAGGGAGAGTGCAGACACGCTGCTCATCTATTCCATTCTTGGACTTGTTTCATTCCTAGCAATAATATTATTCTAATTTCTCTAGCAAATGAAATAAATGTGAAGTTTGTGGTATGGTCTTGAGGCCTCTAGTACAGAAGAGATTATATCAAAAGTCTGAAAAGGCTGAGTGTCCGTGTGGGCTGCGGCCAGCTGCCACCTATCTGTCCGCAGTGCAGTGGGCTTGTGACAGCAGTTTGGTCCTGACTGACTGCCTGGCGTGTCTTACCTCTTTTTATGTCTGTAACAGGAGCCACAGACCAGTCTTTTTTATTGTGCCTCCTTTACAGTAATTGATATCTTGAGATATTCCACTAGTGCTCATAGCTGGTGAGATGCATTTTAACATGTAAAATAAAGCCTTTCCCAGGTGTTAGGTAAGAAAAACTTTGTGGAACAATATTAAACCTGAGTCAAGCTTGGGGAAGACAGAGAACCTGGCATACTTACTGTGAGCCTGGAGAAAACCAAGGGGGTTTCCCTCTTGCTTCCAGGAGCCTCACAGCCCTTCCAAGCTCTCCCAGCTGTCACAGGAGGAAATGCTTTGACAACTGTGTCCTTGGTCTTTGTTTATTCCAATAAAGGTATTCATGATGGATGGATATGATCAAAACATATTGCAAAAGTGTCTGAAATTTTCAAAGAATAAATAAAAATATTAACAAAACAAATACTTTGTTCAACTAAAAGCATAAACAACAATAAAACCAAACATTTGTTTACTTCTCATAGAGCCCAGTGATTTGATTTCACAAAGTGTTGGGAGTGAAGGGCTACCAATTTATACCAATGCATAAACCAGAATCCTGCATGTTGCTCACAGATTTCCCAAATTTATGGCTTAGAATACTCAGCTAACAATTAAGTTTCTTCTTCATCCTTCCTTCCTTCCTTCCTTCCTTCCTTCCTTCCTTCCTTCCTTCCTTCCTTCATCTTCCTTCTTCATCCTTCTTCTTCTTCTTCTTCTTCTTCTTCTTCTTCTTCTTCTTCTTCTTCTTCTTCTTCTTCTTCTTCTTCTTCTTCTTCTTCTTCTTTTTCCTCTTCCAGAATCTTATATAGAGAGCTGAATCTGTGTACTAATGGTAAAACCAAAGGGCACTAGCCGAAGTTCAACTTGAAATTGCCATGGAAGCAGCTGGGAGAGACAAGTTCTTGTTCTCAGAAGGTTTAAACACGGCAAAACAGCTTTGAATGTGGGACAACGATGGCCGTGGCCGTGACTGTGGTCATTCAACCTTTCAATGGCATCTCCAAAGGAGTCTGAGTGAGCTTCCAGGAATGTTGGCCTCCATCTCCTCTTATCTTCAAAGGCTCTTACACTAAGAATTTCCACCCCAAATTTTGGTATTCTTGTAAACATCTCATCTATGTCTGCCCTTTGCCTTGGTAACTTGGAGAACATCAGTCTCAGGAAATATCAAGGGGAAAGTAGATTACTTTCTGCCCAGAATTGTGTTGGAAAGCAGTTCGTTCTCTCAGAGAACAATATGACTAACCCAATGGTTTGATAAAACTTGATGTCCTGGGGATACTTCAGAAGGACTGTGACCTTGAAAACCATAAAGCTGCCTTGGCTGAGATATGCCCAGTCATACCAGAGTTTGTTTCTGTTCATGACCGAGGCTGGGTTGGTCACTCTTTCTAAATTAGACTTTCCCCGTGTTGAAAGCCTAACACTTTCTCTGAAAGGTCAAAAGTTTTCATTCTTTTTGTTCTAATATGTTTCAAAGCAGAGATTTACTGAGAGGTTGAAAACAGGAAAACAAAAGGAAAAAGCATCATCCAAAGCTGAGTGTGTTAGCAGTGTGCTGCTGCCATGGTTGACCTCTGAGATGACAAAGCCTGCCATGTTGTCCTGTAGGCTTCTTAAATTATTGATCTACCTTTGATTCTGAGTATATTATAATAAGTGAATCAACTCTCATTCAAATGATTTCTCAAAGCCTTTACTCAAGCTGGATGTGGTGGTGTTATACTGGTAATCCTAGTATCTGGGAGGCTGTGGCAGGGTAGCACTACTTTGAGGCCAGCTTGAGCTACAGGGGTCTCAACCTTGTGTCAAGTTCTATCCTAAGAAAAAGGCCTTTTCCTACCACTTTGCTTTTTTAAAGCACAAAAGGTTTGTGCAAGAGAAATGTCCATTTCCACTTCATGTGCTAACACATCTCCTATCTTATAAGACAAGGCCATGTTACTTCTCCTTTTCTAAAAAATCTGTATTTTGAATCAGCAACAGGTATGGATGTTCCAGTTGGGCTTGTTTGGTTAAATGAATCCAAAGCTTCAGCTGGCTATAGGAAAAGGAGAATCTGTCCTGGGCAGGAAAGGCAACTTAGTGGACAGAACTTGCCCAGCATAAGGTCCTGGATCCCAGCTCCACCACTGTAAGAAAAACAGAATCTTTTTGTTGTTGTTGTTATACATAGTGATGGGGCAGATGTGCTTATGATATAGGAAGTCTTTTATTCTTTTTTGAGACAGGGACTCTGTAGTCCAGGTTGGCCATAAAATCTCTATCCTCCAATTTCCTCTGCCAAACTGCTGGGCTACAGTCTGACACACAGCTCTTTCTGAAAAGGTGATCCTTCATTGATAGAGATGACAGGTGTCATCATGGCATTCTCATATGTGTGTGGTGTTTTTTGATCCCATTCGCAGTATCCCTGACTGCCCCCTTCTTCTCACTGGTCCCTCTCTTCCTCCCATATAAATCCTCCAATTCTAAGTCTATGTTCTGCAATCATTGTCTTTCTGGGTCTGGATCCTTTCACTTAACACAATTATCTCCAGTCCACCATTTTCTCACTAATGTTATAATGTTCATTTTTCTTCATGGCTGAATTGGAATTCATTGTTAATATATACTCTAGTTTCTTTCTCCATCCCTCAGTTTATGGATGTCTGGGCTGAATGCAGAGCTTGCTGTTGTGATGAATGCAGATGAACCAGTGTCTCTGTGGTATGCTGTCTTTGATTCCTTTGGCTATGGCCCCAAGAGCTGTGTATCTGGATCACATGGCCTTTCTAATTTTAATTTTCTCAGGAGCATCCACACTGATTTCTATGATGGCTGATCAAGTTTACATTTTCCAACATGTATAAGGGTTCACTTTTCCTGCATCCTCGACAGCATTTTTTGTTGTTTGGTTTCTTAATGAGAGCTCTCCTGACTGTGGTAAGATGGAATCCCTATGTAATTTTCTTGCATTTTTCTGATGGCTGGGGATGCCAGTTCTCAAGTTCATAACTGTTCATTTTTATTATGGAATATATTGGTGTAGTCAGATATAATAATGTTGAGTCACCTGACTTCTATTTTTCTATTGTGCCGAAGAGAGGTAAAACTTGAATGTCAAAACTGAACCAGTCTTTGGGTGTTTGCCTTTTATCTCGTTTACCTGCCTTTACTACTGGAAATAAAATACATGATATGTTCTGTACATTGCATTCTTACACACTGCTCTCTATGCTAAGAGTTATCTGAAGACTTTATGTCTGCAATGGAGACATACAATGGAGACCAGGAGTTCACACCTCAGGCTGAGTATCATGTCAGGAAGAGTCCAAAATCATCACTCGAAAGCTCTGGATTGCTTTCTATATTTGTTGATATGGAAATCCCTCCTGAAGCCATATCTTTAGGCACATTTTAATGTTTCTTAGCCATACAGAACATAAAATGATACTAAGAAAGACCAACATTCACTCTTCAAAATACAGGCCTGTATTAGAAATGCTTGGCATCAGAGGTGATTTGAGAGTTGGGGATATTTGCATCTTTTAATACAGTGCTTTGGGAATGAGCCCAAATCTAAACCCAAAGTTCACTTATGTTTGATCTACAACTTAGATTCATTTTATTAAGAAAAGTTAATTGTGCTGGTTCTTTTTGTCAGCTTGACACAAACTAGAGTCACATGCAATAAGAAGCCTCAATCAAGGAACTGCCACCATCAAGTTGGCCTGTAGGCACATCTGTGAGGATTTTCCTTGATTAATGATTGATGTGGGAAGGCCCAGGTCACTGTGGTCAGTGTGACCATTAGGCAGGTGTTTCTGGATTGTGTAAGAAAGCAAAGTGAACAAGCTATGAAGAATAAGCCAGTAATCAGGATTCTTTCATTATTTCTGCTTCAATTCTTGCTTGGGCTCCTGCCCTGACTTCCCCCAGTGAGGGACTCCTGCCAGGAAATTTAAGATAAAATAAACCTTTTCCTAACCAAATAGTTGTTGATGACTGTGGTGTTTATCACAGCAACAGTAAATGAGCTAGGACAGTAATCTTATTTGGTATCATCAGCACATTTGCAGAGAGGCCTTACAAGGAGGTCGGGTGTGGGATTTCCCAAGTGTGATGCTTGTGTGTGTGTGTGTGTATAAAGTTTCACAGCTGGGAAAAGTTTGGAGGTTAGACTTTGAGATTACAGATATCCAACCTATATTGTCAGATTTCTGAAACAGAGACAAATATTTGGAGTTGAAAATCAGAACTCTACTCCCAGAGAAAAGCAGGATCCCTACCTTTTAATTCAGATGGTAGCCTTGTGCGATGTGCGGTCCCTTCCTTCTTGCCTTGATTCTGGGTATCACAGTAATGGCTATCTCGGAGCTGGCAGAGAGGGGTGACTGATTACAAGCATCTTCAAAACATGCAGCTTTGTAATATATATACACACATATATTTATATTTCATATATATACATTTAATAGCTCTCAAATGTGGCAGCTCTCTGAGCTTGGCAGGTGCCACTGGCTAGCTGGTGACCACTGAGGCTGGAGGAAGCCTGTCTCATCAGCTGGGCTTTCTCTGCACTGACCCCATGCTTGCGCACAGTCCTTTGAACAGATTGTGCCAGCCTGGTGCCAGGTAACTAACTGCCTTTCAATTTCTGTTTTTTCAGATCCCTTACTTCCTGCTGGAATGTGGGCTGTGCACACCCTGGCTTTGAAGCTCAGATACGTACACCAACCTGGGAAGTTGGGAAACCTTCCATGGCAGCTTGTGCCCTGCTGGGTAGATTCTCAGCTAGATCAGGCTGCAGTTTGCCCTAGTAAAGATCGGTTTAAGAGAAGTCTGAAACAGCCATGTTGACTACTCCACAATAGACTGCTGCTATTAGCTTGCTGCATATTGTTGATTTGTTAGAATGTGTGAGGCCCCTTGTGCTTGGTTGGTAGTCTAGACAAAGTTATCAGTGTGCTATTTCCTTGCTTTGTCTCACTGGACTCCTGTGAAAAATGAAGAAAGTTCAATTTCTTGGGAAAACTTTGATTGATATGCAAATAGACTCAGAATGGCAGGGGAGAGCCACTCACTGGGCCCACCTCAGCTTGAGCTGAGACCTGGTTTTGGCTCCTCTCCAAAGGCAAAGGATTAGCAATGACCACTGCTGAGGTGGGATGGAGTCACAGAAACCCAGAAGCGGCACACTTGCTGAAGTCAGGAACTGACTTATGGATGCCAAGGGTGACAGTGGCCAAACTTCCAAATCAAGCTGGTTCTCAGCTCCCCAGGGATGGGCACTGAGCAGCTCTTGTCTGATTCAGGGCTCAGACCCTATGCTAGGGTGGGCCCGATGTGTTCCTCCAGGTGACAAGAACATAGAGGAGGCTAGAAGGTTTGCTTCAGTAGGCTGGACCACACAGCACATCCCGAGAGCAGTTCTGAGAGGCACGTCTAGCTCGGGGCACACTATCATGGTGTACTCTGCAGCTCTGCCTTGACCCAAGGACAGGTTGTCCTCGCATCTGAGGCTGTGCTGCCTGCACTGACTTTGGCAAAGGGTGGCACCTGCCTTCAGTACTAAAATCATTGGTGCTAAGTCATGGCTTCTCAGGAGGTTGACTCTAGCAGCTCTGTCTGGGGGAATGCTAGGTTGGGAACAACATGTGTCTTGAAAAGAGAACATGCACCTTCCGTAGTGTCACCTTGCTGTTTAAAACAGCCATGACAAGGTGTTTAAAATGTGATTCAAAGCAAGAGAAACTTTGGGTGGGGACTTCTCTGTGACAAGCTGCAGATCTATCATAGGGTAGGCTCCTGGGAGGTTGTGAGGGTGACTCTAGCTGAGACTCCTAGCAACAGGGGTCATGCAAACTGAAGAGGCTACCTTCTAGCTATACAGGGCTCCTAGTGGAGGGAGAGAAACAACTAACCCACCCACAAAAACTTCAACCCAAAATTTACCCTGTCCACAAGTTGTTCATGGACAAAAGAAATAGAGCAGAGATTGGGGGACTGTCCAGCCAATGACTGGCCCACCCCTGAGACTCACCTGGTGGGAGACAGCCAGCCCTTGAGACAATCAGTAATACTCTGTGATGCTTGCAGGCAGGAGCCTAGCGTAGCTATCTCCTCTGAGTGGTTCCACCCAGCACCTGATGGAAACATGCAGAGGCCCACAACCAAACATTGGGTGGAGCACAAGGAGTCTTGTGGAAGAGTGGGGATGAAGGTCACAAGGACCTAGAAGGGATAAGAGCTCCTCAAGAGGACCAGCAGAGCCAACTAACCAGGGCTCAGGAGTGTTGTGGGGGAGGAGGGCTAGGGAGACTGAAGTACCAACCAAGGACAATGCATGAAAGGACCTAGGTCCATTCCATGCATTCTTTGGTGATTCAAGGAAGTAGGGAATGGTATCTGCACATCAGGTACCATTGCAAACAACCCTGGAAGGTTTCCCAGCTTCCTTGGGTGCTATTCACTTGAGCTCCTGGGGGTGTCACTCACCCCCACCCCTCTGCAGGCTGGGCACCCCTGAACCGCAGCCAGCATGCACACAAACAGAGGCAATCACCTCTGATTATACCTGTGAAATGACCCCATTGTTTCTCTAGTGTGGCTCAGATGGGAAGAGACCTTGGAACTGGCACTCTCAGCACCTTGAGTTTCAAGGATTGCACCCTTCGAGTTCTGCTTTCAGTATAAGTAAAGATATGTCAATACTTGGCTGTTCACCAGGTTCCTATTCTCTTAACAAATGCTGCAAACACGGTGCTTTCAGATTTTTGGATGAAGAATATGATCATGTTTTTGAACTGTAGCTTTTCTCTCTTCTCCTGCTTGGGGGAGTTATGAATCACTGGAGTTAGTTAATATTTCAAGGATGTTTATTGCTTTTCTTCCTAAGGCACATGACACACTGCTTCATAGCTTCTTATGTGAGGAATTTCAGACACGGGCTCCGGGAAAGAGGCCAGCCATGAGCACTTGATTGCCACTACTAGAACACCAGGGTGCCAAGGGTGCCATTCATCACTGTCACTCTCCACGGACTTCTGTTTAGCCTCAGTGACCTCTGGGTTAATTAAAGCACAGCAGCATGTCTTTGGCCTTTATAGACACAGGAGTCAGACCAACCGCACACGCCACCATTCAGAATAATCTTGAAGATTATTATGCACATTTTAACTGTGCATGGATATATGTCCCCTCTAAATTGTTTATCATTTTGTTATGATTATATTTTACTTATATAAGTAACATTTAATAATGATAAAATTGGGATTTTGAAAATATAAAAACCGGTGACTTCATAAGTAACTGGCAAATATGCCCACACTTGACAGTGCATTATTAGTATCTGAATCAGAATTTGAATTTTTTTAAATGATGAGAAACACTACTTTTATTTAGCTTTTGGTTACTTATTAGTGATATTTTGCATTCTTATTAATAGTGAATGTGTGTGTGTGCATGCGTGTGTGTGTTTTGTGCTGTGTGTGGATCAGGTACAAGTATGGCATGGGAATGGAGATCAGAGGGCAACTTTTAGGCGTGAATTGTCTCCTTCCACCATGGAACCTTGGACTTGAACTCAGGTCATGATGCTTGCACCGCTGTCACTTTTACACACCGAGCAATCTTGAAGGCCTTTTCTCTCTTAACTGTGAATAACCATGCTATACTTGCATCTAGTTCCTACACAGACTTGAAAGTGAAGCCCAACATGGTGTGACTGCTGATCAGTAAGATGTATGCACAGGTACATACTGAGTTCTTTTCCTAGATGGCGATATGGTTTTAAGAAGGTGCACTATATCTTAGGTGAAGTTTGCCAGTATCTTTGGTGGATTGTCTTGGGCTTCCAGGAATAATAACAAGCAACAGTTTTTTCATCCAAAGACTGCAGCTATGCAGTCTTTAAGTTGTGGGTTTTGATGGAGGCCAGTGTCTCCTGCATTCTCATGGTCTTGCTGCTGCACATGCAGATCAAAACGCGTGTGCATTGAGCCAGATCAAGCATTTAGTCATGGTGCAGATGACTGAATTCATCATTCCATTCTATTTGTTCAGTTATGCCACAGAAACAACTAGCAAAAGCCCAGGGTCATGAAAGATGAGCTGGACAGGAGCCCTCCCCCATGAATCTGCTTACAGCCTCTCTTCAGAGGTAGAGTAGGAATTAATGACTGCTTGATGCCTTCTCCCTTCACAGTTATAATGTTAGTTTTCTAGGAATCTCACCAGAAACAGCAGTGACACAGCACCAAACCTCCAGTGCAATCTTTGTGGCTTTGGGTTTTACCCTATCAGATTGTAATTCCACCCAAGACATCTCCAGAACCACCCTCTCATATTGCTGAGAGAGAGAGAGAGAGAGAGAGAGAGAGAGAGAGAGAGAGAGAGAGAATAAAGTTTCTTAGCAATCATTTGAGGTGCAACTTGAGAGCCACTCAAAGAATATGGCCAGTGTTTAGACAGTTGCGACCTGTTCATGGTTCATGTTTGGTTTCATCTTTCTGTCTGAATCCCTCTTTCTCCTAACCCTCATGCTTAGTCTACATTAGCATATCTTTTTAAATTAAATTTTAATTTTTAATATTAATTACAGTTTATTTACTTTGTATCTGAGCTGTAGCCTTCTCCCTCATCCCCTCCCAATTCTACCCTCCCTCCTTCATTTCCTGCCATGCCCCTCTCCAAGTCCACTGAGAAGGGAGGTCCTCCTCCCCTTTCATCTGACCCCAGCTTATCAGGTCTCATCAGGACTAGCTGCATTGTCCTCCTCTGTGGTCAAGGCTTCTCCCACCTCAGAGGGGGGTGGTCAAAGAGCCTGCCACTGAGTTCATGTCAGAGACAGCCCCTGTTCCCTTACGAGGGAACCCACTTGGACACTGAGCTGCCATGGGTTACATCTGTGCAAGGGTTCTAGGTTATCTCCATGAGTGGTCCTTGTTTGGAGTATCAGTCTCAGAAAAGGCCCCTGTGTCCAGATATTTTGTTTCTGTTGCTCTCTTTGTGGAGCCTCTGTCCCCTCCAGGTCTTACTATCTCCCCTTTCTTTCATATGATTCCCTGCTATATTAGGATACCTTTAATAATATTTCTAACACTGCTTCATACTGGCTGGTTCTAAAATTCTTTTCTCATCAAATGCTAGTTTGACTTGAGCTGAGGTCCCTAAAGGCTTAGGGGGACTACTTGAGCTGTGTGGAGTGTCTGTCCTCTCACTACTGACAGGTACTGTTGTATTTGTCCTTTCTAGGTCTTCCTGCTCCTCTGCACGGCCCAGACCCCATTCTGTACTGCCCCACAGAGAACTTTTACACATCTCAGATGTGTCCTTTCTATCACAGTGTGACTGATTGCTGGAAAAAGAAATAGTCTGGCCGCCTTTCCCCTAGGATGAAGTCTAGCTTAGGCTAGAGGACAGAGCTTTTTATGGACTGGTCCTCACTAGCAATCCCTTACACAACACTCTTGTTTGCTTACACAAGGGATTTGGAGACATGGCTCATGTTTAAGAGCATTGGATGGTCTTTCAGAGGACCTGGGTTTGACCCACAGCACCTGGATGGCATCTTGTAATTCTAGGAAATCCAATACCCTCTTCTGGTCATTTCTGGTCTTCCATGGGCACCAGGCATGCAAGTTGTACACAGACTTCCATGCAGGTAAAATTCCCTTATACCTACAAGAAAAATTTAAAAGACTGGGGAAGGAACATAGCTTAGTAAAGTGTGTGTGTGTGTGTGTGTGTGTGTGTGTGTATGCCCAGCATACACAAAACTTTGGGTTTAATTATCAGCATGCTCTGTAATCACTGGACTCTAGAGGTAAACACAGGAGGGTTAGAAGTTCAAGGTCATATTTTGTAGCATAGAAAGTCCAAGGCTAGGCTGGGACACAGAGTGAGATCCTGCATCAAAAGAATGAACACACACACACACACACACACACACACACACAAATGTATGTATGTATCTGTGTATATGTATGTATGTATCTATATCTATCATCTACGGATTGTTTATCTGTGTCATCTATCTATCTATCTATTCATCCATCAATATTTTTAAAAGACCAACAATTAGAGGAACTAATTTATAGAAATTGGTAGTAGAAAATAAAAGCACAGACTGTCACTCTGACATATTTTATCTACATGTTAAACATGAGTTTTCATGTCACTTTAAATGCTTTTAGAAGCAGGTATCCATTTTTCTTTTCTTTCACTGAAAATAGATTTTTTACATATAATATATTCTGATTATGGCTTTTTCTCCTCAAGCTCCTCCAAGTTCCTCTGCATATACCCCCTTATCTGGATCAATCCCCTTTCCATCCTTCCTTAGGAAAACAAACAAACAAACAAAACAACAACAACAACCACCAGGCATCTAAGGGATAAAAATAAAATAAAATAAGATAGGACAAAACCAGACACCAGAACAGGACAAAACAAATAAACAGAAGGAAAAGAGCTCAAGGAAAGATACAAGAAACAAATACAGATGCAGAGTGCCTCTCCTGAGCACACTCAGAAATTCTGTAAAAGCACGAAAACTACAATCCATATTATACACATAGAGGACCTGTAGGATAAAATAAAAGTAAAAAAATAAAAATAAATAAATCCTCCAAAAGAAAGAAAGGAAAGGAAAAAGAAACAAAAGGCTTGGCATGGCTTGATGAGACAAGGAACCTTCACAAGATGCTGTTGAACTTGTTTTGTGTTGGCCATCTGCTGCTGGGCATGGGGCCGATCTTGAGTAGTTTGTTTGTTCGATGGGACTCCTTTGGAGAAAACGAATTCTTCATTTGCAAGTGGTTGTCGGCTGGAGACGGCCTCTGAGCTAGAACTGAGGGCATGTTCCTACTTCTCTCAGTGCTTGGACGCCATCTGGTGCAGGCCCTGCAGTCTCTGGGAGTTCATTCATGCATCAGTCCTGTTGCTTTAGAAGGCGTTTTCCTTGGTGTCCTCCATCCCTGATGGCTCTTCCACTCTTTCCACCTCCTCCTCTACAAGGTTCCCTGAGCCTTAGGTGAAGATTTTTATAGAGGTATCCCATTTAGGGTCTGGTGTTCTGAGATCTTTCACTCTTTGCCTATTATCTGGCTACGGGTTTCCATATTCATTCCCATCTCGTCCAGGAAGGAGGAAGCTTCTTTGATGACAGCTGAGCAAGGCATTGACCTATGACTGTGGCAGAATGTCATTAGGAGCTATACCATTGCTGTCTGGTTTTGTTTGCTTGTTTTTAGAACACTAGTATCTGGTTTTACCTCAAGTCCCTAGGCTATCTAGTAGCGGGTTCTTGGTCACCCAGGCAGAATCAGGTATGAGTTACATCTCATAAAATGGGCCTTAAGTAAAATCAGATGTTGGTTGGTTGCACCCACAGTTTTGTGTCACCATTACACTAGCATATCTCGCAGTCAGGACACCATTGTAGATCAGGGGGTTTGTGGCTAGGTTGGTGTCTGTGTTTTTCCTTTGGTACCTTACAGAACAGTACCAAGAACAGTGGCCCATAAGGCTAAAGGCTCCAGGTTGACACCAGCTCTGCTTCTTCATGTTCAATGAGCTGTGTCTGTTTTGTCTTGTGCAATGGGGCCTTGCTGTCAGTTTGTGGAGAACAACTTACATTTTTGGCAATGGCATGGGTTGTTTGGGGGTTCCCAAAGGGACCCAGTACTGGAAGCTTGATTTGGGGCTGTGTCTCTCCTGTTATTTGGAGACTTTATTTAGATCACATTCAGGGACACCAGGACAAACAGTGAAACCTTAGGGCACATCTCAACAGAAACCCGATATATCTTATATATATAACTTATATATCTTAGGAAACCCCTACTATGTTATGTTTCCATATTACTACTGAAATGGTACTCAATTTTAGCTGTCTCTTCCTGTATTCCTTCCCAAATCCCCCCATTAACTCCCCTCCCTACTTTATCCTCCTGCTCCAGTCCTCTTCATTAATCCATAACCATCTCTTCTATTTCCCCTTCCCAGTGAGCTCTATCTTCCCTACCCCCGTCTCTTACTCTACACCTAATGTCAGTAGTTCTGCTAATTGTTGCTCGCTTATCATTGAGTTAACAGCTACTATCCACATACAAGCAAATGGATACCAGGATTGTCTTTCTGGGTTACCTCATTCAGGATGATTCTTTTTTTTTAAGTTCCACTGTGTATCTGCAAATTTAATGATTTAATTTTTTAATGGCTGAATAATATCCTGTTATGTAAAACTACCACCTATTCTTTATCCATTCATTTGTTGAGAGACCTCAACAGACAGTTGTTTCCAATTTCAGGCTATTATGAATATAGCAACAATGAGCATGGCTGAGAATCGTCTCTGTGGTAGGATCAGTCATCCTTTGACTATATGCCCAAGAGTGTTATAATGAGATGTTGATGTAGCTCTATCCCCATCTTCCTGGGGAATCATCACGCTGATTTACACAGTGACCGTACTGCTAAGTTTGCACTCCTACCAGAAATGGATGAATGTGCACCTTACTTCACCTCTGCATCAGCATGAGCTTTCACTTGTTTTATTGATCTGAGCCATTCTGACAGATATAAAATGAAATCTCCGAGTAGTTTTGATCTGCATTTCCCTGATGACTATGTTGAACTTTTCTTGAGTATTTCTTAGCCGTTTAAGATTCCTCTTTTGAGAACTCTCTGTACTCCATTTTTAATTGAGTTATTTGTTTTCTTGATAGCTAGTTCTTTTTTTATAGTTCTTTATATATTTGGGCATTAGCCATCTGTTGGATGTGTAATTTCTATAGGCTGCCACCTTTTTTTCTCTTTGGTGGTGCCTTTTGCCATTTAGAAACTTTTTAGTTTCATAAAGTCGCATTTATTAATTGTTGATCTTAGTGACTGCACTATTGGTGTCCTGTTCAAGTTGTCTCCTGTGCTAACAAGTTCAGGACTATTGCCCAGTTTCTTTTCTATCAGGTTCACTGCATCTGTTGATGTCTTTGATGCACTGGGAGTTGAGTTCTACACAAACCCAAATGGCTCTATTTGGATTTGTCTACATGCAGCTGTCCAGTTTGACCAGAACCATTTGTTGAAGATGTTGTCTTTTTCCCAGTGTGTATTTCTGGTTTCTCTGTCAGGGTCTATAGGCATGTGGATTGTCTGGATCTTCAATTTGATTCCAATAATCTACATGTCTAATTTTTGTAAGTATCATACTCTTTGTAGTGGCATAGCTCTGTAGTACAATTTGAGGTTAGGAATGGTGATATCTCCTGCAGTTCTTTTATTATTGAGGATTGTTTTAACTATCCTGTTTTTTGTTCCTTTGGTTTTGGGTTTTGGTGTGTGTATGTGTTACTATATGAAGCTGAAAATTGTCCTTTCAAGTTCTATGAAGAATTGTGCTGAATTTTTTTATGGAGATTGCATTGAATCTATAGATTGCTTTTGATAGGGTGGCTGTTTTTACTTTATTAATTCTTTCCATTATCTTCTGATGTCTTCTTCAATTTATTTCTTTAGTTACTGCAATGTCAGTGAGGCAGTGGACTGTTGTGGTGCTCACAGGGACACCAGGACAAACAGTGACACCTTAGGTCACATTTCAACAGAAACCTGAAATGGTTCATGGATGTGCTGCATGAGAAGCAGGCTCAGGTGAAGACTCCTATAGCCGCTGACTCGCAGTGATTTTTTGGGTCCTTCAATATCCATGCCCTAAACCACCAGGTTTGTTCTTTTCCCAGAGCTTCTTGGGAAATGGATGCACATACCTCCAGGAAAGAAGCTGGAAATCTTTAGAATATGTGCACCTGTCCTTCACTGAATGACATTTCCTCAAGGCCTGTTTCCTCTGTGTGCAAAGATCCACTCTGTGCTTAAATTGCACTTGCTTGAGACTGGGTGAGAAGAGGTAAGCTCCTTCAACAATGGCCTCCGGTTATTTTTCTGTCCATCTTGAAATCTTAAAAATCCATCCAGCCATTTTTCAGTGTCACAAAGAGTTGATTTCAGGAATCCAGGAAAGTGCAGAAATCCATGGATGCCCAAGAATTTTACAAAATGGAGTCACATTTGCATAGACAAATACATACAACACACCCTCCTACAGACTTTAAATCATCTTTAGATGGCTAGCTATACCTCATGCAGTAGTGATACTATGGAAATAACTGTTGTTTTACTTAGGGAATAATAAAATGTAATGGGAGTCTGTATATATTTTCCTCTTGCATTTGTTTAGCTGGTGGTTTGGAAGTTCTGGTCCAAAAATAAGCAGCTGTGTATTGCTTTGGACCTCTGATGAGGGAAGTGGTGGGATCATGAGACAGAAAATGCATGACTAAGGACACAGAGGACAGAAAGATGAGGACTGAGCTCCATGGTCTCCTTTGAGGTCACAATGGCAATGACCTAATGTTTTGGTTTGAGGGGAAAGTGTTCCCCATTTGTTCCCGTGTTTGAACATGTGGTATCCAACAGGTGGCTTTGTTTGGGGAATTTATGTAACCTTTGTGTATTATATAACTTCATGGCTGGTGGAAGTAAGCCATGAGGTGTGGGTCTTGAAGCTTCATCCTGCCTTGGCTCTGATCTAGTTTCTCATGTCCTAGGCCACACTACGTGAACAACCCCCCTCTGCATGCTCCTGATATGGAATTACTCAGTCAGCATGTTTTCCCTCTGAATGGGTACATAATGGGCTGTGTGAGCAAACAAACTGTTTTTCCCCTCAAATTTCTTCACTCAGGAATTGTGTCTCAGCAATAGGAAAGTGTCCAGTACAGATAAGTGTCTCTCACCGGGCTCTACCTCCTAATGGTTGTACCACCTCCAAATGGCACTTTAACCCATTGTTTTCATTTCCTCTCTGTTGCTATTGTGAAACAAGCTGACCAAAATAAATGTAAAGGGGGAAAAGAGTTTATTTGGCTTATACTTTCAGGTCAAAGCCCATCATTGAGGGAAGTCAGGTCAGGAATAAAACCGAGGGCAGGAATCTGAAGTAGAAACCATGGAGCTCTGTTGATTGCTGGTTCACTCACAGGCTCCTGTTAATTCTTCTATAGCCCAGAGCCACCTGACTATAAATGATCCTGCCCACAGAGGGCTGGAGCCTCGTACATTAATTAAAAGTGAAGATAAGCCTCCACAGACATGCCCACAGGTCAAGCTGGTCTGGGCAATTCCTCCACCAAGGCTTTCCTCTCAGATGATGCTAGGCTGAGTCACATTCTCAATTAAGCTAACCAGCATATGCACGGAGCTTTGGAGAACATTCATCCCTACCCCAGGGATGCGCCACCTCTTTTTCTTTCCCATGTCCCATCCACTGCCTCTGTGTTCAACTCTCCTGCTCTACAGCAAACCTCTTGCTCTTTCGAGAGTGGGAATTTCCCACCTCAATCGGAGTATGGAGTTCTTTAGGCTTTTGAAGCCAGTGTGTTGAACTATCACTAGTCATATATCTTTTGCTTTTCCTCATCTGAAAATGTCTCAATAATCAATCCAGTTATACACACACAAACAACTCACCACCATCTAGGCAGCACACCTTTGCAACACTGAATCAATTGCTTGTTGCTTTATTCTTAGACTAGAAGTTTCCTCTTTCCGTTTCTGGTATGTGAGGATTATACTTGATGACTTTTAGATCAGGCATGTATTATTCACCATCTTATAATTTACTGGGTAAATATGTATATTTATTGGGACTGAGCTAGCTAAGACTCAGATGTTGGGTGCTAGATGTGTCAATTAAGTGGTTTTCTCTAACATGACCCACTAGTATGCACAATAGTTTGCATGAAGCATCTTATACTGATCCGTGTTGTTCCACTCATGATGAGCTTTCTGAGTGTGCTTTCAAATTCCTTGAAAATCTTGGTAAAGAGAAACATTAAACAAATAATTCATATTGAATATGTTCAGGATAATTTATTCCTTAGAAATTTTATGGAATTAAATTGAATAAAATCTCCATAGCCCTGGATCCTTCTTTAATCTCTTAGTGCATTCCAGGTGTGATCACACCTCCATGAACATATAAAAAATGTGTAGAAGAAGTCAAGGCCAAATTGTTTTGAATTCTAAAAAACAATAAAAAATGTATAGTATCTGATTGATATCTGAATCATACAAACAACAACCGAAAATGAATAGGAAAGCATTTGACATTTTTTTTCTTGCCCATATCTCCTTCCATTTTTGACTCACAGAGGTCTTAAAGATGGCAGTTATGTTTCAAGGGTGGGACTTTGAATTATGATCAGCGCAGACATACTCACAAAGAACTGAGTCTCTCCAAAGATCAATGAAAGAACCAATAAATTCCGAAGAGAGTACAGGAAAGGAAACCTTATTCACCATTGGTGGATCACAACCTAGTGCAGCCACTATGGAAATCAGTGTTGAGAATTCTAAAAAAATTAAGACGAAATCTATCATAGGACCCAGTTATACCACTTGTCTTGGGACATGCTCAGAGGACTCAACATCCCATTTCACAGATCCTTGGTTGGCCATGTTCATTGCTGCTCTGTTCACAGTACCTAGAAATGGAACAGCCTAAAATATCCTGCAACTGATGACTGGATGGTAAAAATGAGAGATTCTATGTATGTATGTACGTATGTATGTATGTATGTATCTATCTATCTATCTATCCACCTATTTATTTATCTGTCTGCCTGTCTGTCTATCTATAATTAAACTGCAAAGGAAAATGAAATAATGAAAATTGAAGATAAATGAATGGAACTAGGGGAGATCACTTTGAGTAAGGTAGCCAATCTACAAATGTAAGTACATAGCCTGTAGTAATACAGAAATCACAAAAGGAAATGGGACCATTTTCAGGATATAGGGGTTGGATAGCAATAGAAGGAGGACTAGCAGGGTATAAGTTATCTCATTAGAGAAGTGGGCAAAGGGGTGGTTTTTAGGAAGTAGGAGGCTAATACAGGAGAAGGTGGGAAGTAGGTAAAACAATTATCTGAAAAAGTCACAAGGAATGATACTATTACTTATTTACCTAAAATAAAAAAACCTATAATATAAACAATTCCATGCACTTATATTTATTGTGTACATGTACATATATATGTAAACAAACATATGTATTTATATGTATACACACAAACATAAACACACACACATGCACACACACACACACACACACACACACACACACACACACACATATATATAGTGAACATTCCTCATGGTGCTCTAGTCAATAGCGAAAGACCATCTAACAAAACCCCCAATACTTGACTCAGGAAGCCGTCTTTTGAGTTGTTGGCCAGAGCTATCCAAGAGATTCCCCCAAACCTAGAGCCTCTTGCTGTTGCCCTTGCTTATGTCCCAGAGGCAGAAACAAGTTCCTATTGCTGGAGACCTTATGAACTTCAGAAATAGGGTCCACAGACTTCTGAGATGGAACTGACATGAAAGGTCACTCTCTGGGATTACTTCATGGTACCAGAAGTAATCTGTAAGTAATCTCAGTAAGCTTCCAAAGGAAGCAGACATCCAGAGTCCTACCCAGGTATGTTGCCAGTGCGTCCCATCGATGATTCGCATGCCACGATAATCTCCAGGAGATTATGCAGGGGTGGCACACATATTTTTTGGTAACCATTAACTCTCTAGTTGGGACTTTAGACTAACTCAACAAGAGGAAATCATTCCTGACAGTGGAAATGTGGCTAAGTACTCAATGCTAGTGAAATCATCGATATTGGAGGAGTATCTACCACCTTTAATTTACTAAACTAGCATAACCCCTAACAACAACCTATAAAAATTTGACTTTATACACACAGATAAGTGTAGTCCTCATAAAGGAAACTTTTTTGAAAAAATAGACAGAGACCCTTATAGAAAACCACAATGAATCAGAGTTCAGAGCTGTGGCTCCAATGGACACATCTACAAAACATCTTCACACCCAAGGCTCAGGGAACATTGTGGAAGAGGGAACTGAGAGATCTAAGGGTCAGAGAATCAGGGAGTTTGCTGGGAAACTGTTTTTCTAGTAACATCAGAATCTATACCTTGCAGTCTCACTAACATGACAGTAGAAATGTGAGCCGAACGAGGATGACACCTATGGACATGCCAAAGTGTACAGGAAAAAAATCCCAAAGGCCTCACCCCTACAGAAAGAATTATAGGCAAATGAGGAAAGCTGTGATCAGGAGAGGTGGTCGTTTCTACGGGGGAGCACACCAATGGTTTTCTAATGCCAAACAGAAAACATATATAAAACACACACATATATGTATATGAAAACACATAAAAGTAACACTAGACAGACTAGTAGGTTATATTTAGGAAAACATGTATATGTATTCATCATTTATTGGCACTTGTCTTGCTTCCATTTTTTTATTACATTTCTATGAACATTTATGCACACATTTTGCAGGGTTAGATATTTTCAGCTCTTCTGTTTTCCTGTAATGGTTAAAAGTCTGATAGGCAATGTATAAGGATTCCAAGGTTCCCATGTCCCCATTAACACTCATCTCTCTTTCTTTTTTTCTTTTTTTTTTTTTTTAGCGTCCTTATGTGTGTGGAATCTTTCTGTGGTTTTCATTATGTGTCCATAATGACTAACTACGTTGGAGCATCTTCTCTGGCCATACAGTCATCATCTTTGGAGGAGGTCTATCAGAATTCTTTGCTTACTTTGAAGCTGTGGTTGGGTTTCTTAAAATCTGTTTATGGTTTTTTTGAGCTTTCTTTATATTCTGATTGCTTCACATCTCCTCAGTATTATTTTTATTTTCTCTAAGATCAGTTTTGGTCTTGTTTTATGGTTGATATTTTCTTCTCTGTGGTTTTGTTGTTTAATCATGTCCCTTCTTTTTATAAAAATACATTGTCTTATATCCTACATAGGAAGTGTATTTTTTATGATTTTCCATGAGTGAAATTCCATAATATAAAGTATTTTTGAGAACACAAATAGCATCTATCAGAATTTCTATACTCATTATGTTTACTTTGTTCAAAAATAGTTACTTGACAAGTTCACAATGTTCTTTCTCAACTTGGTTCAAATTATTTTATTAATGATTAATATCATCTTGAGTTCAAAGTATGAACTTGGCTCATATTCTAATTCTAGTACAGATGAGGTATGATCTATGTTTATTTCTTTAAAAATTTTCCAATACATTTTTGGTGGATCCTGGGCAGTAGTACAAACATGGTATTCTTCCCCTTCTCTCCAAATCTGCTAGCATTTAAGACTGGATAAAATTTATTAGGGTGCCACCAGCCAAAGATCATTATTGATTTAGTCAAAAGTAAAATAAAGTTGATACCTTCAACTTCTTTTTTTTTTTTTTTAGAAAGTAAGTTGTTTTCAGAAGTTCAGTAAGTCTTCCAGAGTCACTGGCATGCAAGTCAGCCAAGGCCAGCCAGAGAATATGCCTCTTGCTCACTCCAGGGCACAGTCTCTTAATGGCTGCTGTCAAAACTCTACCATTGATTATAAAATCTCAAAATAAGGCATTCAAGGCAATTACACAATGGCTCTATTCTGGGACTGCTCCCCTCTCACCTCTGATCAAGGGCTGGGTTTCCTTTTGGAAGTGTTGCATTTGTACGGGTTCAAGTGTTAACCCAATGGCATGGAGTCAGCTCAAGTGGTGGGAGTGAAGAGATCAAGTTCTTTAATCCTCCAGCCAAGCGTCTAACCACTAAACCACACTGCCATTCCTTCTAATTACCTGTTAGGTAATAGGTGTAAAAATATGTCTTTGAGGTGTTGAGATAAAATTAGAAGTTAGGTGATTGGTTTGTTCTTAATATTTGTCTTAGCCACTAAAATAAAACAAAACAAAACAAAAAACAAACAAACAACAACAACAACAAAAAAAACCACAAGGGAACAATTAGGCCCAGAGGCGTCTTTGGGAAGATAGAAAAAGTGGCTGGCATCTCTGAGTAAATTCACACTGTGAAAGCAAACAGGCATTTCCCTCAGGAATTTCCCTAAGACCCCTCCCCCATCCCCAATAGAAGGGTTCTAAAGCTCCCTGGAATCATGGTGTCATTCAGAAGAAGCTGGGGTAGTGATTTTCTTTTTCTTTTTAATTTAAGGACACTTCTCAAAATCTTTTAGCAATTTTATTATAAAGGAGTTTATCTATGTTATTTGCTTTTGTTAATTTGAGATGTAAAAATACATAGAAAATTAGGTTTAAAAACATTTCTCTCAAACTAGTAGCAATTAGCTTTAGCAATGGAAACACGAGCACTGCAATGAGGTGGTGATTAAGGAGAAAGGGTGCTTGGTGCTGTACTGACTTCCACCGTTGCTACCATGAAGCAAGGTAAGCTAAATCAGCCCTGTGATTCCTAATCATGGTACTCGATACAGAGCTGACCAGGGAGGCACCCAAACCTTGGCTTTAGTGTTTGTAAGAAGGATTATGAATCTGTGCTTTATCTATTTTATCAAGATTATAAAAAGGAAATACTAAGGATTTTGGAAAACTTTGAGAAGTTTTATATTATATTAATGATTATATTTTAAGTAATATTTCTTGAGGAAAACATTTCTGTATAATATTTTATTCCCTTCTTCTGAAGGCAATGCACACTGGCTTTGGCTAACTGGCATGCTTCTTTATCCCACTAGAGGGTGGTCCTGTCACCTCCATGGTACAGAACACACAGGATGTGGAAAACCACTCAGAACAGAAAGCACATGTGCTGTATTTTATCTCATGTGATTCTGCCACATTCTGACCCTATTAGCTTTCCTGGGGTTCCTTGCCTCCCATTCCTTCACTTTTCCAGCTTTTCTTTTGTGATGATGGCTTTCTATGAAGCTAGTATGTGGGATACACCACAGCTGTAAAAGTGAGTCTACAGGAATTTAATGGTGCATAGTTTTAACTTCAGCTTGGTTCTTAGTTCCAAATAAATATGATGCCCCAGGTCAGTACATTAATGGATGTGCCTGTGTTAGTACCATCAGCAAAGAAGAATATCACATTTCAAAAACACAAAGGAAAAAAAAATGTAAGAATCTATAAATGAATGGAGATTGCTCTGAATTGTAGAGACCAAATTATAGAATTTTTGTGGTTTTAGAATTGTAGTTTTATTACTTTAAAATGGATTCAAGTACGTTTCAATAAAGACATAGTGAGAGAACTTGGAATTAACAGCCTCTTCCAACCACACACTCACAACTTAAGTATAAACTGGACCAAAGGAGAAGAAAATAAAGAAACCCATGGCTTTGTTGCCTAAAGCTCAGAGACAGCTTATGGACCACAGAGGGAAAGGAGAATCTAAACAGAGTGTGGTGTTCTGTCTTCATGAAGAAGACTGAAGTGGAAATCCAAGGAGGTTCCATTCCTACAATTTACAGGGAGGGGCATAACAAAGAAAATGACATGATTGAAGACCCCGAAGGCTCCAGAAAGGGAAGCCTGAGTCTCTGACTGAATGATAACTTCCCTCAGGCACAAGAGGAGTCTTAGGAAGATCTCTAGCATTCACACCGAGCTGAGAGCCATTTCTGGTTCCACCACACTGTGACACAGGACAAGGGTGCTCTCCTTTCAAGTCTGACACATCACCTGTGTGTCTAAATTAGTTGTAGACTGATGTCTGCTCTAGTCCTAACTGAAAAGGCTTAAAGAGATCAAACCTGCTTCTAAGTAATTTATTTACATGCTTAAAAAAATACTATTTGAGAGAACAAACAAAATCTCGCAAGCACCACACACATCCATAATACCTACAATTTGATGAAAAACCACCAAGAAAGATCTGACTAATAACCAGGGGAGAAGACAGTCATTAGAAATGTAACTCTAGATGACACAGGAGATAGACGACGAGCCACATCTTAGAATTGGAAAATGGAGTGAAGGGAAACATGAACCGGGCCATAAGAAAAATGAAAGGCATGAAAAAAGCCTTTCAGAATCCAGAGGTAAAAATACAATATCACAAACAAAAATTCCCTCAATTGAGTTATCAGGAACTTGATATTTTGACTATAGATGAGTGACCTTCGTGATAAAAAAAAATAGTATCACTTGAAAATGCAAGTTAGGAGAAATAAAAACTAAAAAGCAAAAAGAAAGAAAGAAAGAAAAAAAACCTCCAAAAATCATCAGTTACTGTGACAAGAGATCAAGCAGATGTGCACTTAGAGTTCTAGAATCATGGCCTTATAAGCAGAATTGTGTTTGAGGACTTCAAGTGCACTGCAAAATTCAAATCCAGTAAGCAGAAATGCACATCGTACTTGCCACAACTTTATGTTTATTGTAAGAACAATTAATAGCTTAAAACAGACACAGAGCAGAGGGAACACTGGAGAGATGGCATGGTGGCTCACAACCACTCCTAGCTCCAGTCTCGGTGTTCTCTTCTGGCCTCCTCAGATTCTGTATGCATTGGGTTTCCTAGTAAGGGGAACAGAGGCTGTCTCTGATATGAACTCAGTGGCTGGTTCTTTGATCTCCTCCCCCTGAGAGGGGTACAGCCTTGCCAGGCCACAGAAGAAGATAATACAGCCAGTCCTGATGAGACCTGATAGGCTAGGATCAAATGGAAAGGGAGGAGGACCTTCCTTATCAGTGGACTTGGAGAGGGGCATGGGAGGAGAAGAGGGAGAAAGGGTGAGAATGGGAGGAGATGAGGGAGGGGGCTACAGCTGGGATACAAAGTGAATAAATTGTAATAAATAATAACAAAAATAAAAATATTAAAATAAAAATTAATAAATCTTTAAAACAAGCTCAACAAACACAGGAATACTGTGTGACTTACAGAGTACATCAAAATGAAAATGAAAATAAAAAATAACTCAAGAGAAGGATCATGGGAATGTAAATAGTATCACTTCAAGGTTCCTATACCATATGTGAATAGTGCAGGCATTTGTAACCTAAGAAGTCCATGTGGTATGCCTAAGCGAAACTAGTCCAAAACCCCAGGGAAATGGGATATGTAATTATTAGGGACAAAACAATAATGATTCTAAAGATATTTGTTCTAAAAAAAAGTGAAACAGAAAGCCAAAATAACCTAACAAGATAGGTATGTGAGCATAGGGTTGTAATGCTTGTCATTTGACCACCCTAGAGTCAAGAGCAGGGAGACTCCAAGATTAAAGCCACCCTGGGCTACATAGGCATTCTGGCCAATGCTGGCTACCTGTGAGACCTTGTCTCAGAGAACCAAGAGGTAAGAATGTACCTCAGTGGTGGAGTGCCTGTTTAGCATTCACAGGGACCTGAGTTCAATCTCTAGAAATGAAAAGAATCAGTAATTTCATTTAATGTGAATTTAATGTGTATGAAGTAAAACTGAATTACTATCCAAAGTGATGCTAACAGGATTAGCTATGCACTATGCCAGAAATCCACTAAGTACAAACAAAAATGTTTAAGAGTTGAGATAGCCGTAAGTGCTAAGTGAAAGGAAGCTTATGAAGCTAGTCTGATAACAGAACAAGTGGGTTTGAGAATCAGATATGTTACATATGTCATGATGGATAGAAACAAGCATATCTCAGTGACAATGAAGACAATTCATGGAGTATACAGCTATCTTAAATATGCATTTAAAATAAGGATTTAAAAATAGGGACAAAGGGTAAGGGAAGGACCTGATCACAAATGGGTAGTTTGGAAGACACCCAGTTCTTCTGGAGTGATGGCGATGTTCTACAATTTGAATATTGATATGGTAAGACACAATTTGTCAAAACTCATGCCCCAGTGTTTATCTTGTCCTAGTACACACTCATAATGAAATGCTCAAAAGTCAAGGGAAAGAAAGACACAACATGCATTAAAGGGATGATCTACAAGGCTTGTATTCTCAAGGAGGCAGTTGGAAGCCATGTTAGAATGTTGTCTATCTCATGACATCAGCCTTTATCAGTCTTGAAGCATACTTGACTTACATTTTCTTTTTTTTTAAGTAAATTTTTATTTTTTACATTAATTACATTTTATTCACTTTGTATCCCAGCAGTGGCCCCCTCCCTTATTCTCTCCCAATCCCACCCTCCCTTCCTCATCTCCTCCCATGCCCCTCTCCAAATCCACAGATAGGGGAGATCTTCCTCCCCTTCCATCTGACCCTAGCTTTTCAGGTCTCATCAGGACTGGCTGCAATGTCCTCCTCTGTGGCCTGACAAGGCTACTCAGTGAAGGACTGGATACAGAAACTGTGGTACATTTACACAATGGAATACTATTCAGCAATTAAAAACAGGGAAATCATGAAATCTTCAGGCAAATGGTGGGATCTAGAAAAGATCATCCTGAGCGAAGTCTCCCAGAAGCAGAAACACACACACACACACACACACACACACACACACACACACACTATACTCACTTATATGTGGATACAAGACCTATAAGATAGGATAAACATACCAAAATCTGCACACCTAAAGAAGCTAATCAAGAAGGAGGACCTTCTTGGATAAGATGATCAATCTTCACTTAGAAAGACAAAGGGGATGGATATTGGAAAAAGGAGAAAACAGGGAACAGGACAGGAGCCTATCACAGAGGGCCTCTGAAAGACTCTACCCAGCAGGGTGTTGAGGCAGATGCTGAGACTCAGAGCCAAACCTTGGGCAGAGTGCAGGGAATCTCATGACTTTCAAATCTCATGATTTTCAATGTTGCTTCTTCTCAGATCTCTCTTGACTTCCTTCGTTGACTCCATGTATGTCATCTTCACCCTGCCCCACTTCATTTCATCTTCTGTTTTTGTGTACTTAAAAAGGAAAAACAAACAAGTCCTGCACTTGAGTATTGTTTCTCACAGGTGTGCACACCACATTCTCTCCTTTGCTGCGACTAATCTGCTTTTGCACTCATTGGCACAACTATACATTTCAGTTACTTTATATTCTCATCAGCAGAAATTAAGAGCCCAGTTCTCTGGTGATAGTCTACACTATACAGCCACTTATATTCTGCAACTCTTCTGTCCTATTTTAATTTATTTTTGATGCTTGTAAACTTATTTCATTTAGGTGTATGTGTGTTTTTGTTTGAGTTTATTGTGTATTGTATGCCTGCAGTAGACGAAAAGAGCCCAGAAGAGGGCATCAGATATGCTGGAACAGGTTTCAGGTGGTTGTGAACCATTACACAAGTGCTGGGAACCAAACCTGAAATCCTCTGCAAGAGCTCTTGGCCACTGAACCATCTCCCCAGGCCCAACAAACATATTCAAAATTAAAAGTCACATCAAATCACAATGAATCACAATAATATCAGTCATTGGTCTTTTGTGATAGTGATATTTTTTCCCTCTAGCCTTGGCACTTACTGTAATAATTTTTTTAAACCAAATACTGGACACTCTGTTTGAAAAACCACAGAGGTCCTGATGATAGCTTTGATGGCTATTTTCTTGAATTTTTGGCTGAAAAAGTTGCTTCAACTGTCACACAGATAGTGTGAATTCAAGGATGGAAGTCAGTCTGTGTGGTCAAGGCATAGTGTCGGTTTATCCTTGCCCCTTACGGTAGACTCACACAGACCCCCAGCTGACATCAGCGGTGGTGTTTCTCACAATTAACCACCTTTTGGGAATGAGGGTTCTGGCACCAAGACCCTATTCATTGCTCTATTTTAAAAAAAATTGATTGAGAAATAATTTATGCATGACTAAGTGACCACTTAATGTCTATTTTACAAGTGTTTATAATAGAGAAACTATACAAAAATGAAGACATAAAACCGCCAGTTCCCCACACCCTCTCTTGTCCTCATTGGAAGTCCTCAGCTCCAAGACATTACTTGTATGGATTAGCTGGCACTTTCTGGAGTCAGTGTTGCTTGTTTCATAGTTGACATTAGTTAGAACCTTGGGAAACAAAGGCCATGTAAAATCTTCCCATCTTCTCCTCTCTTCCTCCTTTCTCCCCTTTTTTTTCTTTTTAGAAACCTATAAACACTGGCCCTTTGGCCTGTGTCGGGTCTCTGCCTGTAGTCTCTGTGTTGTCTTGTTTGGTTTCTAGGCTCCATGTGTTTGCGGTGGATGGTTTCCTCCAGGGCACTTATTATCCATAACAATTTTGGGGGAACAAGTTTCTTTAAAATCTGTTACACTTGCTGGCTTTCACATTTTGCTTTCTGTTTGCCATTTTTCTGTTTAATAACAGTTCAGTCCAAAGAACTTATTTTAGAATTTCTTTTAACATGAATATTCTGTCTGGAAATGTTTTAATTAAGTAGCCTTTATTGGTAAAGTGAACTGTGATTGAATATAGGGTTCTGAACTCTTTTCTTGTAATATTTCAATGGCTACACTTATACATCTGTTCCCATGGTTACCGCAGGAGACCACAGGCTGCTTCCTGTACACAGAAAACCTTTTCAGTTTTGTCCATATTTTCAGTACTTTGCCTTTTGTTCCTTCCCTTTCACTGTTCCTGTTTCCCTAATTTACATTTTCTGAAAAGTTAATGCTAGCAGTTTTTGAAGCTCTGCTCACTTTTCTTCAATTAAAACCTGTGTTAGTGGATAGTTTCTACCGTCAGAAGTGTGAGTCTCTCTCTTCCTATTCTCGCCTGCAGTAAGGCCATGCAGTGGACCCTCCTCTCAGCTCCTTGTAACTGTGTGGGTACATGTATGCTCTGCCCAGTGCCTGCTCTAAGTGTGTGAGCCTACCTGGGCCAGTTCACCTGTCTTACTGCATGGCTTATGATTCAAAGTTGTGGTGTCTTTTGGTTGTTCAGCTTCTCAAAGTTCTGGGTTCAAATGCTTCCTGCTGTTATACAGAAGATACTGTACCACATCCCTCCCCCTCTGGTTCCCAAGAGCTAAGTTTCAGCTTGATCCCTGTGTGGGGGTGGGGTGGGGGTGTCTGTTGATCCTTGGTGGTCACCAGAGGATGTGATTAGGGTTCTCCTCACTTCCTCTCTGTGGTTTCCTTGTCACATGATGCCATTCTGCAAGGCTCATGCTCTGTTCCTGCTGCTTCAGGTTGTCAGGTTCCTCTGTCTGCTTCATAAGCCATGAAGTACACCAGAATGGACTGGGTTAAACCACAGAAAATAGTTCCTAGCCCCACAGTTCTTTGGGAGAGTAAGTCATTCTCTGTTTATTTCTACATGTGTGCTGGACCGTTGGCACCTTTCCTGCTAAGCACCACTGATTTTCTTGACAGTCAGGAACTTAGGCAGATTTGGGGTCTTTTTCCTTCCGAAGTTCTTTGGTCATTAAACTCTCCCTTACTCAGAAAGTTTAACCTTTGATCTCCCACACCTGGACCAGTCCTTGCTGTGTGTGTGTGTGTTTTCATTGTTAACTTTCTATTACATTTTTAAAATTTATATTTACTCATTTTATGTGTCAGTGTTTTGCTTAGTACCAGAAATGCTGAGAAGAGGGTACTGAATGCTCTGGAGCTAGCATGTGGATTCTGGAATCAAACCTGGATCTTCTTAAACACTGAGCCATCTGCCCTGCTCCTCCATTGATCTCTTTAGGTATTTTTGCAAAGGGTGCTAGGCACCCAACACCAGCAGCTACAAAAGCTTGTTTCCTCATTTTTGGCCTCTACAGTTTCCAAACTCTGGAAGGTTCTTGCCACTTTTAAGTATTAAGAGGTGTGTGTGTGTGTGTGTGTGTGTGTGTGTGTCTGTGTGTGTAGGTCCTACAGGATCACTTTATTTTGGAAGCTTGAAGTAGCTTTCCTTTGCCTATGTTACTATTTGGTGCTAGAATTTTTCTTTACGTATTTTTTCATTGACACATTTATTTCCTTTAGTGGAGATAAGCTGATTAGATTCCTGGATTTCCCTCTGTCCGCTGAGGTAACTGTGCCTTTCAAGCCATTTGTTTACTCTATCCCAGTTGTCAAGTTTGCTGGCATAAATGTTTCTGTTATTAATAATTCATTTCAACTCTTCTGTTTTTCTGGTCGGCTTCATTGGTTTTTATTGGCTCTTTTCAGAAATATCTTGTTTCCCTGTTGCATTGGTGTCAGATTTATAATCTGTTTCTTTTTATTTGTGCTTATATTGTTGTATTTCTTCTAAGTCCTGAAGGTGAAAGTGCCAATTTTGATGTCATATCTTTCTGTTTAGGAACATGCTTAACAGCATTACACAGGGTTTTCTTACTTTTTCTTCTGTGATTTTTTTTTTTTTTTTTACTTTGCGTGTGTTTCGGGGGTGGAGTTACATACGTGATTGTGCAGCTGCATGTACTCATGTGCACACATACTGAGGGCAGAGGAGGATGTCACGTGTCTTCCTCTATCACTCACCCAAAGCTCATAGTTCAGGCTTGGCTGGTAGGTTTCTGAATTCACAGTGGGCTCTGTCTACCAACGCTGAGGTTACAGGAGCGAACAGCCATGCTGTATTTTAACATGGCTGCCAGAGGGTAGACTCAGGCTCTCATTGTAACTCATGAGACATTTCTTCAGCCTGGCTGTTTCTTATTTTCCCTATGAGCAACCGAGAAAGGTTTTCCTTAGTTTTCAAACTATTTTGAATACATTTGTACTTTTTCTGTCATTTCTCTTTAATTTTATCCTGTTTTCATCAGAGAACATCAGCTGTGCAGTTTGGATCAATTTACAGGTATTAAGAGCCGACTCTGGGTGGGGAAGGGGATGGAGAGGGGAACAGGAGGGCTCAAGTAGAGGGAGGACTGAGGGAGAGAGCACTGGAATTGGGGTGACATCACTGAGATGAGTTAGAAATCTAGAACAATGGAAACTCCCAGAAAGAGATGAGGGTGACCCTCGCTGAGACTCCCAGGAATGGAGGAAATGGAGGCTGGACCAGCCATCTGCTGTACCCAGGCAAGACTTCCAGTGGAAGGACTGAGACACCAACCCAGCCACAAAAGCTCAGACCCACAATTTTTCCTGCTGCAAAGACGTGCAGGGTTAAGATGAAACAGAAATTGAGAAAATGTCCAACCTGTGCCTGGTCCAGCTTGAGACCCATATCATGAGAGAGAGCCCAGCCCTGACGCTATTAATGATGCTCTGCTGTGCTGCAGACAGGAGCCTAGCATAACTGTCATCTGGGAGGCTTCACCCAGCAACTAATGGAAACAGATGCAGAGACCTGCAGGCAAACATTAGGCAGAGCTTGGGGAATCCTGTGGAAAAGTGGGAGGAAGGGTTGAAGGAGCCAGAGAGGTGAAGAACACCACAAGAAAACCCACAGAATCAACTAACTTGGGTCTGTAGGGACCCACAGAGACTGAACACCAACTAGAGAGCATCCATGGGATGGACCTGGGCCCTCTGCATGTATGTAACAGTTGTGCAGCTTGATCTTCATTCGGGACTCCTGACAGCAGTCTCTGACTCTGTGGCCTGCCTTTGGATCCCTCTCTCCTAATTCTCCTAATGGGGGTGCCTTGTCTTGCCTCAATAGGAGAAAATGCCCCTAGATCTCTTGCAATTTGACATGCCAAGGCAGCTTGTTATCCAGTGGAGGCCTCCCCATTTCTGAGGTGAAAGGGATGAAGGGGAGGGGAGGAGAAAGGGAGGGACTGGGCTCTAATGTTAATTAACTAATTAATCAATTAAAAGTGAAAAAAAGAATAGAACATTTTGTTTGACTGAAAAAAAAAGACTTGGTATGCTCATTGCTTGGTCTAGCTCGCTGAATCTTCCTGTGCCCTTGAACATAGAATGGCTGTGCTCTTAGGTAGACGGCTGTGCCCCCGGTTGCTGACTGGATCAGCAAGTTGCCTAATAACGAAATTGTGCGTTCAGTGCTGTTGCATGTGGAGGCCCCAGACTGACACTGAGTCTTTTTAGCTTATTTATTGAGGAAGGAGGGGTCTCAGTTGAGCCCAGAGCTCACTGATATGGCTAGTCTAGCTGGATAGCTTGCTTCCTTCCTAGTGCAAGAATTGTAGACAGGAGTTCATGACCACCTGCCATTTATGTAGGTTCTGGGGATGTGAACTCTGATTATAACGCTGTGACAAGCACTTTATCCACTGGAGAATCTCCCAGCTTCAGTTTCTGTTTCCTGTTTTTGTTTTGTTAACTGCAGTTTTTGACTAGTTACATTTAATGCAGAAATGAATATGGTTAGGTTTAAATTTACTGCATTCCTTACTACTGGCACCACTACTCATTCATTCTCTCCCACCCCATCTTTTCTTTGAAAATTTTTAGCATTCTATCCTATCTTGCTAGCTTGTTGGAGCTCCATATTATTTTCTGTAACTTATTCTTCACGTGTAATGTTAGCTCGTCACAGTCTTCTTTTACTTAATGTTATGCCCATAACATCAGATGAGCTTCTATGCAGTGTACAACCATCTCATAGTATTTTGTGCTTTAAAAAATCAATTACCATTTAAATTTTGTTGTGATTATTGTTTTTATGGTCTTTCTTTCTTTCTTTCCTACCTTCCTTCTTTCTTTCTTTCTTTCTTTCTTTCTTTCTTTCTTTCTTTCTTTCTTTCTTTCCTTCCTTCCTTCCTTCCTTCCTTCCTTCCTTCCTTCCTTTCTTTCTTTTTCTTTTCTTTTTCTTTCTTATAGCCCAGGCCTTTTTGGAACTTTCCATGTAGTCCAAGTCTGGCCTTGAACTCATGGTCCTCTCACCTTAATCTCTTGAGTGCTGGGATTTCTGGTTCCCTTTTTAAAGGTACCTGTCTCACTTCCCAAAATGTTTTTCAGCATTTAAAACTGAGTAAAAAAAGCAAGTCCCAGACACATAACTGCTAAAGGTAGACATTTTTCCCTGTTAGTTGAAGTGAGGACAGATTGTGAGAGCCAGTGAGTGGCCAGCACTGGGCTTAACTGTTAGGATAAGCTAGGAGCTGTCTCTCATAATTTGTTCAAACATCTGGCCACCACTGTTAAATAGGTTAGGGGAAAGCATATGGTTCTCATTTAAAACACTGCAAATACCATCATCGTGGTGACTGTGAACATTTAAAAAAGTCCAGTACTGTTTTGATTATGAACTCAGACAGAAGAAAAAAATAAAAACAACCAAAATACCCACTGCATGCTAAGCTACGAATTTCAGTGCTTCATTACAGGACTGTCTATCTTGTGTCATGTTGTGACTCTGAGTCTTGCTTTTAATGAAAATGCAGCCACTGAGTACATTAAAAATATTGAACAATAAATATATATCTACAAAAGGAAATGATAAATGTGAGAGAGTTCATTCACTCTTACTAAAAAGCTTGCATTTAGAATCTGAGTTGCACGTTTCAGCTGGAACTCTATCGATCAGGAAGAAGTGTGAGTGTGTTTTCCAGTTAGACGATAATTAAATTGGAGCCTTCTATCTCCGTAAAACAGATGAAAGGGCTCTCATAAGAGCTGTTAGGTTAATCCAGCTGCTCAAAATGTATGTTGTATTTGACCACTTGCCAAAAAAAAAGTTAAAAAAAAATCTGTGGCTACCCGAGCCAGCTGGCATCAGGTTGGGAATCTCTCAGCTGATTAGGACTATGGCTGAAGATGTTTTTATAAACTCCACTTTCAAAATGACAATTTTGGCTGCCCTACAATTTTGCCAAGCAGTAATATCTTCAGACATAGTTTGCTCCTTAGAAATATCTCCTCTGATTCATATTACAAGACCTCTTAAAGTGAGCTATTTGATTATGCTAAAAAAGTAAAAAGTGGTGGTGTGGCTCCGTGGAAACACATTCAATGCCCTTGGGTCCAATCCCTAGCACTAGCAGAGAGAGAGAGAGAGAGAGAGAGAGAGAGAGAGAGAGAGAGAGAGAGAGAGGAAGAAACACACAGAGAAAAACAGGGAGACAGACAGAGACAGAAAGACAGACAGACAGAGAGGAAAAACAGTTAAGATGTTGACACTTTAATTAAAGAGACTGAAATTTTGTCATATTTTTATTGGAAAACCAAGAGTTGGGTAAATCAAAGTCAAATTTAAAGTAAACAGCACCATGCACATATTCGTGTTATAGGTTATTAATTCACTGTATTCATTTCCATTGTTATTTAGAGAGAGACTGACTATGAGTCCATGGAGATACTCAATATTATCATCTCATTTCCCCCGGCACTTGGATTACATTGTCTTTATTATGTTAGAATAAGCACTCATGTTCCTAGGCATTAGGAAAACCTTGACTTACTTCAGTGCCTGGCTCACGTGCACGGGCATCTGTGTGAGTGAGAGGGTGTGTTTGTGTGTGTGTGCGCACGCCTGCCAGGTGTGCGTTGGAGCCTGTCACAGTAACGAGTCCCCTGCCACCCCCGCCTTTGATTTTTCCCCACCTGGTGCTCACCACGGCAACATGTCTGACTGGCCATTTGAGTTATCTGAGAAGCTGTCAAAAGGCTGAGAAGATTTGGGAAGACTTCAAAAGCCTCACTGAGCCTGCTTTCTCAAGAATAATACTTCATGACACTTTTATTCTCTATCCCAAACCTCAGATGTTTGATTTTTTTTTTCATTGTAAAATGGGAGCAACAAGAGTCCCTCAGACTTAGAATGCTTTAAAAGCATAAAAATCACAGACTGCAACGGCTCTCATTGAGCTGTAGACATTTATAGTTTCAGATAATAAAGCAATCATTGTGGCTGGTTTCACTGTAAGCATTATAGAAATAAAATCCCAACTAAGGACACATGGCTGCAGTAGTCCTACTGTGTGAAGGTTAGCTTTATTCATATTTGGTTTTATTTGCCTATATGATACTAAAAGGTATTAAAGTTACATGGTTTAAAGTCTAAAACACATAGAGGAAAATGTCAGCAGCCTGCTTCACACTCAGGTTTTACCCATAAATACCTGGTTCTCTCCACCTTCGTCCCTGGTCATCCTCCAGATCCACTTCCCCTACCATTGCCAGATCCAAGGCTCAAGTCTAGTTTAAATTCCAGCTCAACAATGGACACATTTCAGTAGGAACATACCCCGAGAACTCCACGGCATACATACACTCAGAACCAAGAAAAGCATTCTCTGCATCTCATACTCAAAATCACCTGAGTGCCGTGTCCCCAGCCCCTCCGGAGATGTTCGCACATGAAAAGACATGTGCCGCTAGCTCCCCTCCTTGGCAATGCCTCCTTCTCCTTTCCCCACACGCAGCCTGCCTAGCGTGAGTTCCCGCCCCTCCCCTCACTGGCAGTGCCCTTGGCAGGCACACTTGGGCACGAAGAGAGCCCATCTCTCACTTCTCTGCTTTAGCGCACCGGATGCACTCACAGGTGAGGCCCATCTTCTGCTCATGTAAATGGCGCTGCCGCGAGTGAAGGCCCGTAGACACAGCACCATAAGCAAACGGCGCACTTGAAACACATCCGCAGAGGTGACGTTGATGGTGTCGGGGGGACATGGAGGGAATTTGGTAGATAGGTGGTCACCCCGGCGAGCAAGCCGCTCAGCGCAGAGGGTACTAACTTCTACCCATCCTCACCATGTGTCGTCGAGGTCTTAGATTTTGTCATCCATCAGATATAAAAACTGGTACCTTGATGCTGTTTATTTTGCAATCCTCTTTCAAAGTGTGCGGTTAGGAATTGCCTTCATTGTTTTTTTTTTTTTTTTTTTTTTTAATTTTCTAGCTGTATCCCGTGGTTCAGGTGTATATGGTCTAAACAATGGATTCGTTGAGTCTTTATCAACAATGGCACAGGCGACAAGCAGTTTTTCAGTTTTTTTTTTTTTTATCTCTATTTTCACTTTACAATTAATGAAGGTTCCCAAGCTTATCACCTGTGTAGGGTCTAGTTTCATTTTGTTTTGAGTTGGAGTGAGAAAGCCTTCCCAATCACAGACTGTGATGAGGCCCCTCTTCTTGGATTTTAAATTTTTGATAGCTTTAGATCTTTTTTGCTGTTGTATGCTTACATCCTCTATAGTTTGGCTTCTGTCTTGCTTGCTCTGGCTTGTGGTTACAATATTAACTTTTCTCCCCATGTATTCTTGTGATTTAAATGTGAGCCCTTCAGAAGACATGATGTGTTTGGACCCTTGGTCCTTGGTTGGTGGAGCTGTTTTATTAGAAGAAAGTGGGTCCTCCCCCTGGGGTGGGCCTTTGAGGTTTGAGCCTTGGTGCTTACCTACTTCTATGATTTTCTCATATTAAATTGAGAAATATGCCCATTGCAATAGTAATTTTGGTGAGAAGGTCTTTGTCTTCGATTCTTGCAAGAGTATGCTCACTCTGAGATGAGGTGCTGTTTCTAGTATTTGTCTTGTTAAGGACATACTCATTGGTATGATTCTTCTTAACTAATATATATATATATACATGTATTTTATATATTATTTAATATATTTTTATTATATAATTCATATATAAGTATATGACATATTATATAATATATATAATTTTATATGTATATTTTATATAGGATGATTGTTTTCAACTTTCCTTTTAGCATCCAAAAACACAATGACATTTTCTTAGTTCCATTAATATTATGAGTCATATATACTCACTATATTGGACTGTGCGATTGTGCCATCTTACTTTAGTTTGATTTCTCGCTTTGACTAGAGGTGTAAAGTATTGTGGCAATTCAGAGGTCATGCCACAACTGGCTGAATGGATCAATTGATGGTATTGGTGTTTAAATTGCTTTGTTATGTTTCTTGGAGCTGAACTTTTCCTTCATCACATGCAGCAGTTTGGATCTGAAGTGGCCTCAAAGCCCACCTGTTGTAGGCTTGGCCATCAACCTGGTGTTGCTGGGAGTGATGGAACTTTTGGGAGGTAGGCCCTAGTTGAAGGAAGTTAGGTAGTTGGTGGCATGCTCTTGAACAGGATATTTGGCCCTCCCCTGTTTTTTCAGCTGTCTTTGCTTCCTGGCTGTCCTGAGGTAAGCAGCTGTCTACTGCATCCTTCCATCATGATACACTATCTACTGCAGGCCCTCAGGGCCAAGCAATTAGGAGCTGTGTGTTCTGAGACTGGAAGCCAAAATAAACCTTTCTTCCATTTAAGTTAATCTCCTGAGGCGTTTTATCACAATGACAGAAAGCTGACTAACACCCTGATGTATCAGACTGAGAAAATTTTATCTAAACTTTGCATTGCTGGTGTGTTCTATCAAATTCTCTTTGCATTACCTAAAATTTTGTTCTTAACTATTACTAACTTCTATTGTTTTTGATGCCTAGACTTTTTTTTTTTGCTAGCGTCAAAAAGTCTTTCTCTACTCTGTGCCTGGCACTGAGCACAGGCCACTTAACATTATAAATCTACTGCTTCGTTTTCAGTACCACTTATCTGGCATCACTTTGCTATCTTTTTATGTGGAAGCCATCGAATAACTTTGGTTTTTGTATTGATCCTTAAGAACTCATTTTTATTTGGTATGTGAGCATAGCTCGCTTGTGCTCATTTTTGCTACAGTACTGCTGTGGCCACTGCCTCTTGGTCCAGATCTGTAATTGTAACCCTTATACCACACAATATGATCTCATGTCTCTGATCTTTTGGTGGCGTCCTGATATTTATAAGGGTTCTATTTTTGTTCTTGTGGTAACTGATGTGATTATCCTATAGAATATTTTTTAGCTTGTTTCTTTTTTTCTGAGCTATAAGTGATTCTAAAATTATCAGATACACGCACACACACATGCACTCATGCACGAATACACATCTCATCCCTCTGCCCTACTCTCTGTTGCCCACAACAACATCATTCCTCCTGGTATCTGTCTACCTTACACCTTAACCACTTGGATTTCCAGCTTCATGGAATCTATGATCTTCACCTTCTACCACTCAAAGCTCTCCTCGTTCCTACTTTTCATGAGGCTAAAATTTGAAGGGTTTAAAAAGCTTTGAAGGGTTGATTGTGGTGGTTCATGCCTGTAAGCTTCAGTGTCCTTACCATGGGGCCTGCCTTCTACACCATGCAAGTTTGGGATTTTGAAATGTCATTGGTTTTCAGTTAAATCATGTCCCAGCATGTTTGACTTTAAATCTCACCATTGCCTCCATGAGTTCATTTTATGACCCTGCACCTTGGAATTATTTCTCTCTTGAATTTTATAACTAAAATACTTATGGTTCTCTCTTTTTTTTTTGTCCCACGTGTCCTATTAGTTTAGTACAGATATTGCCTTTCGTGACTGGTACCGTGACTCCCCCCAAGATAGGAGCAGAGTTCCTGATTGGCTGGGCACCCCTGCATTAGCTACTGGTAATAATGTCTTCACCAACGGCACCTGCCCTGCTGTTGGCACCATCAGTCTTGTGCTCTTCAAGTCCCCATGTCCGTTCAGGTCCATTTTACTGTTGACACCATGTTATAACACCATGACACTGTTTCTGTCACACAGAAAACAAAGGCCAACCCACCCTCAAACTGGCCACTTCACTTTTCCCACTCTCAATCTGCTCTGTGCTTTCACGTTTCTTTTTCCTCCGTGGCTGAAGAGCTCTGCTTATTTCTTTCATTGTGCATTTTGCTGCCGATCATCCCTCCAGTCTGTGCGAAGCTCTTTATTTTCAAAGGATTGTTTATAAAAGATTCTGGGTTTGAAATTGTTTTCTTTCAGCCTGTCAAATTTGTTCTTTCATTTTTGGCATCTTTGGGTCATTTCAGTTGAAGAATTAGCTTTCAGCATTGTTCTTTGTTAGAAAACGTGTGTTTTCCCTTGGACATTTCGAAAACAGTCCCCTTTGTCTCTTTGCTTTAGCAGTTTTGCCATGTGCCAAATGTGCGAACATGCTTTGCCTTTTCGTTTTCTTTTAATTTGCTGGTGATTCATAGTTTCTAGGTAGTCTTTGACTCCGGTCTTTTGCCACTTTTGAAATTTTTCAGCTATTAACTTTAAATCCTTTTGTTCAATAGACTCTTTAGCACTTCGGTTACATACTCTATATCCTTCAAGGTGCCCTTGTTCCTATGCTGTTCTAGTTTTACTTAATACGTCTTTCTGTATTTCAGATTATTCATAAAATTCTTACTGATATTATTAAAAGGCGTTTGTGTGTGTGCATTCTCACCACAGGATCCACACAGAGTCTTAAGTAGATGCCAGTGGCCTGTGAGAGCTGCTTGTCTATAATCTGTCTGTTTGAATCTCCTTCTCTGTAACATCATCACCTTGGAGCTATTGCTGACTTCTCCTTTTGTCTCTCATGTAATAATTAAATGAGCCATAAGTAATGAGCAAGAAATAGACTTCCAGAATCAAAATAAAGGCTTTATATGTGTCTTCCAATAGAACTGTCTCTCTCACCTTTTGATGTACTTCTAAAATGTTTTATTATAAAACATAGTCTATTTGTTTGTCCAAATATTATAGAACATCTAATATTTTATAAATATATTTATCCGTATATATGCTTATAAAGGACACATGTACACATATATATTTAGTTTTATCAATTTTGTGTTGCTTTCCAGCTATAATAGTTAGTCTGATAAAATTTTTATCATTGATATATGTGTGTATATGTATATACCCACCCAAGAATATTCTGTCTATGTTCTTATAAGATTCCTCATCTAAAAGCTGGTACTGGTCTTAGAAATTACCTCTGAGATGCAATTAGCCATATGGAGGAGGCTAGAATAAAACAAAGATAAAAGGACATTAATTGTGTTAAAATTAATATAATCTAAAAACTCCTCTAATTAAAAGCTTGAATTATGAAAGGGTGTGTAAGTCTCCTTGACCGTCAATTTATGTGATATTTTAAAATTCTTTTCAGTCTTTCAAAAGCTGCATCTTCATCCCTTATTTGGCAGAGACTTCAATACATCATGTTCACACAGGATGTGAGGAACACTTGTAAATGGAGTGTGCTCCCCTGACTGTAGAACTCTCACATTATTATGAGAGATCTCTGGATCTCTCCGCTGCTGAGACATGAGAAGGAACGCACAGGAGACTGGAGTATATGAACTGGAGTCTTTGGCATATGAGCCTGCTTCAAAGAGGCCACAGCTGAGCACCTCAGAAGGCAATCCTAAACCCTGACGTCCATGTTGGCCCTGATGCCCGGTGCTGTGAGCACTGCAGTCTCCACATGGCCCCTGGTAGGCCATTATGAAATGCTTCTAAAACAACTGATCATCACATCTGCTAATTGGAAACATTGCTCAGTGATTCTCTATGTCTAGGAACTCGGCATCCCTAAAGCAAGCAGTGAGCAGGGGCCATAGTAGGAGGGGACAGACTGAACACTGCAGATATTGAGGGTAGGGGTGTCCCATGCACAGCTGTAGCAATAGGCACAATGGAACCTTAATTTCAGAATTTCAGCCCCAAAAGTAAGAAGAGAGACAGTAAGCTGCTCGGTGCTAATGGTCACTGTGATGGCCATTTTCTCCACGTGTGCTCCACAGAATAAATTACATCTTCATTATCTTACAAAGACTTTAAAAAGCAATTTCCGGTGACTCATTCTAGGTGCTGAATTAGGTTCTCTGGAGGTGGGTCCCAGGAACCTGCAGCTCGGGAAGCCCACCAGGTGATTCTTATGCACATTAAACTTGAAAACAACTGACAGAGCTTAAAAGAGAACCACAGTGACCACAGGGAACGCCTGTTGGTGGGGAGTGGGGCTGACTCATTCTTCCTCTGTTCAATCTCCAGTTGAGTTTTTGTAAATAATGTTGCTTTTGTTTATACTACAGCTTTTCGTTTTTGCTTGGTGTTCTGGGAATCCGTCTGCAGGAAAACCCTTGGATGTACTGTAGATGTATTTTGGAAGAAAATACTTGGCTGTGTTTATCCAAGTGAAATTAAAAAAGGCTGAAGACTGAGATGCTAGGGAATGAAACAAAATTAACATTAACATTTATATTTACGGCCAAAACATGTGCTAGCAAACAAGAAACATTTTGGCAGTGTTTAATACATAGCTGAAGGTAGCAGGAGAGATTCCCGGATATTTGTGCCCAGTGAAGTTCATGACTGCTAGGTTGGACCCCATCATCCCTATCCTCACTACCACTACTATCTCCACCATCTCCACCATCTCCACCATCTCCACCATCTCCACCATCTCTACCATCTCTACCATCTCTACCATCCTTATCCCCCATCCCACTCCCTTTGTTCATTCCCACCATTTCCACAACCCCTGTCCATCATCATTTCTATCACCATCACCCCCACCATCTTCATCTCCATCATCACCATTTTCATCAACATTTCTTCTGGCCACTGCCTTGCCCTGATCCCTGGCATGCACTCCCTCAGGACATTCTCAACAGAGTCGACATGGCTTCAAGACAGAGCTTCTTTCTCATGGTATAATCTTCCTAATCCTTGTTCAAGAATTCCAGTAAATATTCAGACTCATCTGCTCAATTGGTTGTGCTAGCCAGCTGGAAGTTACTCATAATCCTTCTTCCCTTTGCCTCCCTGTCTTCCAATAAACACTGGTCTGGAGAGTTATGTGTATTGGTTCAGAAAGCCATAAAGACACTCAGAAGTATGGAAGAGGAGTAGTAGAAGGCCAGTAGCACCTCATGTACAGACAGATTTGTTATCACCTAGTTCAAACATCTGACATCATTTCAGGTAACAGAAAAGACAAGAAGATTGTTTTTGTTTTTGTTTTCGATTTTTGGCCAGAATAAAAACGGTTTGAGATAATTTTAACAAATGACAGCAGGTGGTTTACAGCTACTCCTGATATACCCCTACTAGACATGACAAATACTGCAAGTACTTTGCATGGATATACCTCTATCTACCTATAGCACTTAACTGAATAGGCAGCCTTTCTTCCAAAGCCTGCCTTTTCAAGAAGTTGATTTGTAGGCTACATGCCTCTCTTAGCTTTTTTTCTGCCTTCATTCTTGGCTATTTTCCTGCATTTTGTGTATGAAAGTGAGATGTATTTCCTAGGCTCAATATAGTCTACATAAGGATAACTGACCCTGTTCTGAGTGACAGTTCCCATGACAATGCTCTCTCCAGATGCCCAGATATGGAGAGAAGTTACTGGAAGTACCTCACATTGCAGAGGGTATTTACAGATGCTTCCGGTGCTGAGAACAAATTGTCTCATATGACAATTTCACTCCCCACATAGCAGGACAGGGCTAATGGCTATCATTTAAGTCATTAGAAAAGATGACTTAATTGCATAGCTGTTTTACTTTCTTCTGCCTACACGTGTGTGCATGTGCACACACAGAATGATTAAAAAGAAATAAAAGAAATTTTTAAACATAAAACGAAGAATGTGTCATAATTTACATATGGAATTAAGCAATGACAAATGATATGAAACACCGTTATTGTATTGTGGACTTTATTGACCAACATGTGAAGAAACTCACCTCTTGATTAAGATCATTACCCAGTCAACTCATTTGTTGCTTTACCAAGTCCATCTAGTGTCCCAGAAAGATGAGTTTGTCACTCCCCATAGGGTTTTGGCTACTCCTGCAGATTGCCATTGGGCTGTTTCACTGGATGCACTGATTCTCATCTGTTACATGTACCTGTGGAGATAGAATTTTGGGCCGAATTGCCTGATATGCCATCACACAAACAGAACATCCATGCTCTTCCCCCACTTATTTCATGTGTCGGTTGATGTCTGTAGAATCCCTTATATGCTGTCTCAAGAAATCTGAAGTTTGGCCTGGAGAGCTGGCTCTGTGGTTAAGAGCACTTGCTGCTTTTGCTAAGGGCCTGAGTTCAGTTCCCAGAACCCTCATGGGGCATCTCCAAACTGTGTGTTAGTTATTCCATCTCCAGAGGATCAGAAGCCTTTTTTTCTGAACTCTGTGGACATGAGTGTAGGTACCCACTAACAGACACACATATACATATAACGTAAACAAATACATCTCCGTAACATTGCATTACTGCATGAGCTGTGCCAGGTAGTCAGGAATTGATCTCATGAAACCAGAAGGACCAAACATATCCACCACGATTTAGACCTGCTGGTGCTGTGCCATGACCACCACCAAAAGGCGGGTTCATCATGACAGAAAACACCCTGGAAAAATAAAATGGAAGTTGTACTTAAAATTAACGATAATATTATAATAACAGTAATAAATCTGGTTATCAGAATTATATTACTACGTATGGTAATAGCTACAGCTTTTATAGATTACATGCTAGCAGAAAGCATATATCCTTGGGAGGAGGCAGCCATTATTACCAACTTCTCAGTGTTTCCCTGGAGTGACGCTAACCTAATAGAAGGAAGCTAAGAAGGGAAGGTTCAGGTGAAACAAAAGCCACCCTACACAAGCTTTTGCTCACCATTGTATTCTATCATTCAACAACCCCTTTGTCCTGTCTGTCTTATTCTTCCGTGAAACAGGGTCAAACAATCCATCAGGAATAACTTGTAACTCAGAAATGTTTTTATTCGTCCTACAGTATAAAATTAAAGATACCCTTTGTTCCCTTGTCCTACTTTTAATATTACCTCCACTGGCCTTATTTCTCTTTTCTTAGGAGAACTCGACAATTGCAGCTCTGCCAGCCCTCTCCACAGGGCTCCCCACATTAAACCGTAATGACACCTTTATTTGCTTACATTGTCGTCTATCTGAGGAGGTGGTTTTGCTTCCATACCGTCCGTCCTCTAAGCAGCTATTACTGTGCTGTTTTTCTAAACCAGTGTTTCTCAACCTGTGGCTTGTGATCCCTTTAAGGGGTCAAACAACCCTTTCACAGGGGTCACCTAAGACCACAGGAAAATACAAAATTTATGTTATGATTCATAATAGTCGCAAAATTATAGTTATGAAGTAGCACAGAAAGTATTTTTTGGGTTGGGGTGTCACCACAATATGAGGTGCTGTGTTAAAGGGCTGCAGCATCAGGCAGGTTGCGAACTCCTGCTCCACACAATGAGGCATCAGATTCTGTCTATGGCGTCACTACCTATTCTGAATTTCCGTAGCTGGTCTCTTCACACTTTAGCAATCTGAGGACATGTAGTTGAACGTCTTTTCATGATAATGAGACAAATAAGCCCTGAAGACAGGGTGACTTTCAGTAGGACTTCAATCCAAGACAGCCACAGACCCAAAAACCTGGTGGTGAAAGGGCGAAAGCTTTCTTCTGTAGCTCAGTATGGGAATGAGATTCCTACATGAAGGAAAGAGAAAGTTCAGGGTCCCCTGGCAGTGATATGGCTGCTCTGGCGCTTGACTTGGGCACCCTCACCTGAGCTAAGAGGAAGCTGGACTTCAGACAGTCCAGATATAACAGATCTGCTTATGTTTCCTGCAACGACACTTACAGCTGCAAATGGAATGTCATTTTGAAGAAATAAGGTGATGGCGGGCTGTGCCATCAAGACATTGGCTAAAATCATTGAAGAAATCAGTTCAGGGTGGCCAGGGGCTGGGATCGACACGGCAGCCTCATGGTTCCTGCAGCCATCTGGGCGTCATGGCTACTGTGGGCGCACGGCTTCTGCATCGACTGCAGCCTCATAGCCCTTGCGGGTGCATGGTCCCTGTAGGTACGTGGCACCTGTGTTTACGGCAACTTCACAGTCCCCGAGGCTCACGGCCTCTCCGTCTTCTACAGCCTCAGGGACCGTAGGTGCGTATCTGCTCTGTGTATTACACGGGGAAGACACCTGCCTTGCAGAGGTGATGGAGGATGGGCTAGAACAGAGCAGGGGCACCCCTGGAAAAATTCAAGCCTCTTCTACCTGCCCCATAAGTGCCTGCCTTTTATTTCAAGCTGTAGAAAGTTAGTGAGTCCAGACTATAATTCAGAAGCGTTGGTAGTCCCCAGGGACCCAGGTGGAGTGGCATAAAGTTTTAGTTAGAATAAGTGAATGAAAAATGTGAAGACAGCAGCGAGGGGGGCCTGCATGGGAAGGATTTTATCTTATAATGGGAAGCGTGAAGAAAGGATCCCATAACTGGCAGACTGTACCATAAAGCCACGGGCAGTGTATTTGGTTAAGACATCTGCAGCAAAAGTCATCAATGTTAGGTTTTATAGCCTGAAACAAACCCAGAGCCAGAAAATACAACTACAGATGCCAAAGTTATTTACTAGAGCATTTTTTTATTGTATTTTTGAAAGAAACAACTACAAAACGGGTTCATTCAGAAACAAACATTTCATATGCAAGATGATAAACTTCCTAAACTAAAACTGTAGTAGTAAGTAGCAGACGCCCTGGGATTCTTCTGTGCCTTTTACCTACGGTGGTTTTACATAAGAATGATGAAGTCACAGCTGGCTGTTTTGTGGCAGGTTAGTCTGGAACAGTTTCATTTTCCCCATTTTTTTTCCTTAAAAATGTGCAATATAAACTTGTGTTAGTCAAACTTCCTCTTCATCGCCGCAAAAACCACGGCACTGTCTGAGCTCTCCCACACGGCAGCCACCAGTGGCACATGGCTCCCAGCCCTGGACCTGCAGCTGCAGAGACCCAGGGACCCAGAGCTGAACTGATTAACTTTCACGTATATTTAAAAAATGGTTCTCATTTAAATTGTTGAAAAACTTTCATTCAGACCAACTTGGATGTCTCACTCTACTTATAAAGCTGCCGATATTATGCAACTTAAGTAGATATTAAGTATTTCAAGAAAAATCTATCTCTCAGATTAAGCTGCTCTGTAAGTTTAAAGTCCACACCAGATTTCAAAGCTAGAATGTGGGAAAAAAAAGTCAATTATTTTGTTAAAATCATTTGTACTACGTTTTGTGGTGGCATTATGATTGGGAGATGGTGAATTAATAAAATACATTGTGAAAATTGATTTCTTTTCTAATTTTTCTTATGGATACCAGAAAATTAAAACTTTCATTAAAATTAAAATTTTAAGTAAAAATAAAGGAAATGAAAACTTGCCCGAGGTGACACACTTGTGACCAAATCTCAGACTTCTCAGAGGACAAGAAAGAATCAAATTTTAAAGTGTATGTTTTCCTGTAAATAATTTGAGTGAAAAATAACTCGATAAGCACAACACAGAAACTAAATGCAAACTTTTGATGTAACTGACTTCCTCAGTGTGTTTTTCTCTGTAACTGTGTCAAGGAAGACACTGTTTATGGGTGTCTAAATATTCCAGGGACAGACGCTGTCTACTTGGTTATTCACAGGCTTATTCAGCAGAAGCACACCTGCCTAGGGATGGTTCTGTCCACAGCAGTCTGCCACGCCAGGCATGAATCAAGACAGTCTCTCAGAGACATTGCCACATTGACTTAATCAGTTCTCAGGTGACTCTAGTTTGTGTGAAGTTGACAATAAAGACTAAGCAGTTCAGAGGGTTAATAAATAGTTATTTGGGGTCTTTTGAACTTTGTTAAAGATTATGTATCCTCTTTTGCTGAACAGGAGTCCCGTGTTGCAGACAGGGTCGATTTTTTACATGCTGACCCAATCAGAGCAGTTTATGTATAGGACAACACATGCTCCACAAGGACCAAATATATCTGGGCACAGGGGTCTTTTATGAGACTGTCTCTCTAACCAAGGACCATGTATGGTTATAACCTAGAATCCCTGCTCGAATGTAGCCCGTGGTAGCTCAGTAACCAATTGGTTTCCCATAGGAAGGGGAACAGGGAGTGTTGCTGACAGGAACTCAATGGCTGGCTCTTTGACTCCCCCCCCCCACCCCAAGGGAGGAACAGCCCTGCTAGGCCACAGAGGAGAACTTTGCAGCCAGTCCTGAAGATACCTGATAAACCAGGGTCAGATGAAAGGGAAGGAGGTCTTCCCCTATCAGTGGAGTTTGTTTTAGCTTTCTTTTTTAAATTAATTAATTAATTTGTTATTTATTATAATTTATTCACTTTGTATCCCAGATGTAGCCCCTCCCTCTCCCTTTTCTCCCCCCATGTCCCTCTCCAAGTCCACTGATAGGGGAGGTCCTCCTCCCCTTCCCTCTGACCCTAGCCTATCAGGTCTCATCAGGACTGGCTGCATTGTCTTCCTCAGGGGGAGATGATCAAAGAGCCAGCCACTAAGTTCATGTCAGAGACAACCCTTATTCCTCTTACTAGGGAACCCTCTTGGATACTGAACTGCCATGGGCTACATTTGTGCAGGGGTTCTAGGTCATCTCCATGAATGGTCCTTGGTTGAAGTATTAGTCTCAGAAAAGACCTCTGGGCCCAGATTTTTTGCTTCTGTTGTTCTCCTTGTGGAGCTCCTGTCCCCTCTAGGTCTTACTATCTCTCCCTTCTTTCATAAGATTCCCTGCACTCTGCCCAAAGTTTGGCTATGAGCCTCAGCATCTGCTTTGATAACTTGCTGAGTAGAGTCTTTCAGAGGCTCTCTGTGGTAGGCTCCTGTCCTGTTCCCTGTTTTCTCCCTCTTCAGATGTCCATCCTGCTTGCCTTTCTGAATGAGCATTGAGCATCTTACCCAGGGTCCTCCTTCTTACTTAGCTTTAAAAACATTTTCACTGTCCCTCCCCACCTTCTCAGGTTTTAAAAAGTATACATCAAAGGAATCACTCCACTTAGTATATTACACATCCTTATAATCCACAGAGAAAGATTGGTACCAAACTCTGGAATCCAAAGTTTGGGAAGCTTGCTAAACCCTATTAATCCCACCTCTGATGAAAGACGTCTGTCCACAAGCATAAGGAACATTTGCAGAGGCCTAATCTAAGGATCAAAAGGCTTTACGACTCAGAGCTACAGTGAAAGACAAGGACAGAATTATTAAACATGACAGCATTTCATCAGAAAGATTAATTATTTACTGTAGAACCCAAGGACTATCATGAAATGAAAATCCATCAACCCTTTTCATTTAACTGTAGCAAAAAGCTGTCCCAGCAACAGAGAACAATTTGCTTCTTTTTTCATTACTTTTTTTTTCTTTTGAGTTATAATTGCTGATGACAATTGCATTCTTTCTCTAAAGAGATTAGACATAATAATAAATTTTACCACAGGAAGCCATTGTTATTGAGTGACTTACTGGAACTTAATAGCTATTTTTTGTCAAAAATATTTCATGTTTTTCTCATGCATAGACTCTCTATCTGCATAATTATAAATTATTTACATATATACATATATGTGACATTTATGTATACATATGTGACAAGAAAGCAGAACCAGAGTGGGGAGGAGTGTTCGGAAAAGAGAGTTGGGGGCAAATATGAGCAACCACATATATGCATAAAAATCCTGTAATGAAACTCATTTTTCCATACAGCAAAAATTAATAAATGATTTCCCTTTCTCGCATTATGAAAGGACTGTATGTGCAATTAGAAAATATCATAAAGCCAAAAAGGTACAGTTATGTTTATCATCTCAACACAACCAACAAAGATGCTCTTGCTTTGAGGATAGTGGCATGGAGCCGTGGCTGAAGAAAACAAGTAAGTGTGAGAGCTGCGATATCTCCCTGTCCCTAGTGCCCACCTGTCAGGAGTGTGAGGGCACACAGCCACAAGGATGCTGTAAATTTAGCAAGCCAATCCCACATCTGCCTCTGACATCTAGAAAGTAAACTAATAAAAATGAGGTCTTTACACAAAAAATGAGTAATATTTTAGGCCCGGTGTGGTGGCACATACTTTTGATCTTAGCACTTGGGAGGCAGAGGCAGGTGGATCTCTGTGACTTTGAAGCCAGACTGTTCTATGCTGTGAGTTCCAGGGCAGGCATCCGGGACTGCATAGAGAAACCATATTAAAAAAAAAAACCACTTTAAAACATTTGAGTAATATTTTATACTTGCATAACAAAGAATGTTCCTATGTTCATAACTATATAAAATTCAGCCTGATTTTATCATACACGCATGTAAGTCTTACTTCATGTAGGGCTTCTAGTCAAACATATTTTACCAAGTACTTATAGCTCATGGTTTGTAATGTGAACCATAGAGGTCAAATTATAGAAATTAAGCAGATTCGTTAGAAGTTACAAAGTAACAGATTCATCAAGATGTGGTGTTAAAATAAATCATCAAACCATGGATCTCATAATATGTTTACTTTATGTCCTAGGTACGCACTTAAAACAGTCCTTTGTATGCTGTCTTTTCAAATAACTTACATCTAGATATACCCGTCATGCAATAGTTTATAATCACTTTAAATTTTGTATTTGGTGAGATCTGAAAAATGTTCACACACTTACACTGAAAAAAATGCCACCCCAGGAAGGACATGGGGCATTGCCATCCTTGCCAGAAGATTCCTGGTGTCTGCAGCAATCAAGTCCTTGCCCTGGCCCTGACATGAGGCATTCCTGTGCTCTGTTTTGTTTGTTCTCTTCCTGTGCACAGAACCAAGCAGTATGCGTGCTGTGTTTTCCTGTGTAAATGACTTCGTGGGACTTCTTGTGTTCTGCATGCAATTGTCAACATTTGCAGTGGTGAATGTGTCCAGAGGCTGTTCTTTGTAAGCGCTGACTAGCATTTCTTGGTGACACTTATAGCAAGTATCCCAATTCCCTGCTTGGTGGCATTGCCTTGTTCTCAGTCTGCGGCTGTTATTCATAGATCCTCCATAAGCATTCATATAGAAATTATTTATTTACGAGTGACATTATGCCTCTCAGGTAAATAATGGAGTGTGTGGAGCTCCAGGCCACACAACATCTGTTTATTAAACTCTGTAGAAAGCACCTGTAGAAAGCAGCTAAAGGTAGGTGTAACATTTCTGTTCCCTGAGGAGAATGAACGCTGCCTGTTTCTTCATCAGAAGGGGCAGCTGTGGCCTTCTTAACTTCAGGTGTTCTTGAAAGACAGTGACATCTCAACTAGGCCTTTGTAATTCCCCGTGAGTTTTAACATTGATCATTTTTCCTACACACCCTGTCCATATTCATGTATTTAGCAGGTGGATATAATCTTTTCAAGCTCTTTTGTAAAATTGATTCAGATGTAGCTTATTCATTATTTATGCCAGGTAAAATCTTTGCCAAATAGGGGATAAGGCCATTCAAATGTGTGAATTGATTGATAGCCCTCCCCATGTAGTTGGCTTGCCTTTTATTATTTTTAACTGTGTTTCTCTCGAGGAAAAAGTATCTGTCACTTTGAATTAATAGATTAGCGTCTTATTTTACTTTTATGGTTTGTACTTTTTGTGCCATCACTGTACAACTTTTTCTTATCCCCATTTTTTTTTTTTTGTAAACCTCTATCTTTTATACTTAAGGTTGAAATCTTCTGTAGTTTTTTTTTTTTAAATTTACAGTATGGTTTAAAGTTTGTTATTTAAAGTTTGTTATTTACAATTAAATTAAAACATTTACAGTATTTGCTGAAAAAAAGCTATTTTTTTCTACTGAATGTCATTGGCAAAGTCAGTAAAAAACAAATAACTCCCATGTGTCTGGGGGTTATTTCTCAACTGTGTGTGTGTGTGTGTGTGTGTGTGTGGTATCCTTCTACTGGTTCTATTACGTCTTAATTGCTGTAGCTCTATAACTAGAAATTCACCATCACGTTCACAAAGAATGAAACAGAGACAGGAGGAAGAATGCCAGAGCTACAACAGAGCCAAAGAAGCGTAAAGCAGGTGGACCAAGAGAAGGAAGGTTCGGCTTTGTCTACTGAGGCTTGTACTGAGGTGGCTGTGAAGCCTGTCGTCTGCCCAGTAAGATGCAGGCTCTGAGTGGGCAAAAGCTGCTCTACTGCCTCAGACCAACTGAGGAGAAAACAGGAACTGTATTCTACTGTGTTCAGGATTTAGGTAGTATTTGTAATATGAATACAAAATAATGTCCTAGCCAGGCAGCACTAATGGAGGGAGGGAAATAACAACCCATTGACAAAACCTTTGATCTAAAAATTACCTTACCTACAAAAAGTGCAGAGATAAAGAGGGAAAAGACATTGACGGAACGTCCAACCAATGACTGGCCCAACGTGAGATCCACCCCACCCTAGAGAGCCAGCCCCTGACACTACTAATAATGCTCTGCTCTGCTTGCAGACAGGAGCCTAACATGACTGTCCTCTGGGAGGCTCCAGCCAGCAGCAGATCCGGACAGATGCTGGAACTTGCAGCCAAACAAGGGTGGAGCTCTGGGGGTCCTGTGGAAGTGTTGGGGGAAAGACGGAAGGACCTGGAGGGGACAGGAACCTCACAAGAACACCAACAGCGACAACTAACCCAGACGCACAGGGGCCTACAGAGACTGAGACATCAACTAAGGAGCATGCATTGTCTAGACCTAGGCAGCCTCCAACCATGTGGCCAACGGGTGACTTGGTCTTCATGTGGGTTCCCCGCCAAGATGGGGGGAAGGGGCGGGCGCTGTCTCTAATATGGACTCCATTGCTTGCTTTTGGATCACTTCCCCTGGCAGGGTTACTTTGCCTGGCCTCAGTGGATGAGGGTATGCTCTGTCATGGTGTGACTTGATGTGCTGGGGAGGGTTGATAGAAGGGGAGGGGAGGCTCCACTTTTCTGGGGGAAAGGGTGAGGGGAGGGGGAAGTATGGGGAGGGGTAGGCTGGAAGAAAAGGAGAGAGGGCTACCCTTGGGATGTAAAGTAAATAAACTGAAATAAAATAAAAATGTAAAAGAAATAGAAAGAAAGAAAAGAAAATGTGGCAGTACCAAAAGCCTGCCACAATTTCTCACAATCTCTGTTGCTTCTCCCGTGTCCTTGTCTGTATTGGAGACTGAATTGCCATCATTTTTTTTTTAATGTCTGAGAAAATTCTTACAGCAGCTCATGTGGGGAGTGTGTGCCAGTGACAGAACACTCATCTTGTTTATCTATCTGAAAGTCATTTCTCACAGTGTCTGCTATAATGGTGCTACGGTTAAGTTCATTCCTCGACAATTTCTCTCCTCATGATGTCAGAAATCAATCTGGCCTTTGCTTCCCTGACTGAAATACATCTTCCTGTGGGATTCATTTGGTGTTATGATATCCCCTTGCATTTCTGCAGTGTTTTCTTGTGGTACTGTATTGTGGTGTCATTTGAGTTGACCAGGATTGTCCTCCACTGAGTTTCAGTTATATTTTATCCAACTGGAGCATGCCAGAGCCTCATTTCTTTGACTTTTTATCCATCCTCCTGTTAAACACAGGATTGACTCTACCAAGGACCAGTAAATCTTTATTTTAAAAATACTTTATGGACAGGAGGGTTTCACCTGCTATCTGTCGGTGCGCCCTGTGTGTCTGGTGCCCAGAGAGGCCCGAGAGGGTGTTAGATCACCTGGAATTGCAGTTATGGATAGCTGAGGGTAGCCATGGGTTGTTAGGAATCAAACCTAGGTCCCTGTAAGAGCAGCCAGTGCTCCGAACTGCTGTGCTGTCTCTCCAGCCCCAATTCTCTGTTTTTAAAAATTCTTTTTCTCTGTTCTTAGGGTTGGGGGTTATGGTTGCACACCTTTCAAACCAGCTATTGGCTCACTCCGCACCGAAAGTATGTCCGCTGAAATATTCACTCTTTACTTACTGCTTTTGCTCTAGATTTTTCCCGGTTCTTTTTCTCAGTTTACTTTTCTCATCAAATTGTATTTGTATTTTTCTTCATAGTCCATGTGTAGTACTGGAATCACCTTACCTGTGCCCTGGGTAGATATATTTCTTTTTACTGATGTTTCCCAAGGGTCAGGTTTACTGGATACTCTGCCTGCTAATTTGTTATTCATTTCATTATGGACTTTTTCAACATCACAGGTTGAGCTTCTAGATCAGCCTGTGGTTCTTGCTTCTCATTTTTATTTTATTTTTTAATGAACCACCTTAAGTTTTTTTAAATACACAATTAAATTTGTCTTGAAACTTCAAGTATATAAAAAAATACAAGTTTTACAAGTAACAGGACAGGAGCCCATCACAGAGGGCCTCTGAAAGACTCTACCTAGCAGTGTATCAAAGCAGATATCAAGACTTATGACCAAACCTTCGGCAGAGTGCAAGGAATCATATGAAAGAAGGGGGAGTTAGTAAGACCTGGAGAGGATAGGAGCTCCACAAGGACCAAATATATCAGGGCATAGGGGTCTTTTATGAGACTGGTTCTCCAACCAAGGACCATGTATGGAAATAATCTAGAACCCCTGCTCAGATATAGCCCATGGTAGCTCAGTATTCAAGTGGGTTCCCTAGTAAGGGGAACAGGGACTATTTCTGACATGAACTCAATGGTCTGGCTCTTTGACACCCTGCCCCTGAGGGAGGAGCAGCCTTGCTAGGCCACAGAAGAGGTCATTGCAGCCAGTCCTGAAGATACCTGATAAGCTAGGGTCAGATGGAAGGGGAAGAGGTCCTCCCCTATCAGTGGATTTAGAAAGGGGCAGGGAGGAGATGAGGGAGGGATGGTCGGATTGGGAGGGAATGAAGGAGGGGGCTAAAGTAAATAACCTGTGATTAATATAAAAAAATATTATAAAACATAAAATAAAATAAAAAATACAAGTTTTACTCTCATCAGTCTCTATACCAAGATTACACAGGCACCTGCACACACACAGGCACCTGGACACACACAGGCACCTGCACACACACAGGCACCTGCACACACACAGACACCCGGACACACACAGGCACCTGCACACACACAGGCACCTGGACACACACAGGCACCTGGACACACACAGGCACCTGCACACACACACAGGTACCTGTACACACAGGCACCTGCACACACACAGGCATCTGCACACACACAGGCACCTGCACACACACAGGCACCTGCACACACACAGGCACCTGTACACACAGGCACCTGCACACACACAGGCACCTGCACACACACAGGCACCTGCACACACACAGGCACCTGTACACACAGGCACCTGCACACACACAGGCACCTGCACACACACAGGCACCTGCACACACACAGGCATCTGCACACACACACAGGCACCTGCACACACACAGGCACCTGCACACACACAGGCATCTGCACACACACAGGCATCTGCACACACAGGCACCTGCACACACACAGGCACCTGCACACACACAGGCACCTGGACACACACAGGCATCTACACACACAGGCATCTGCACACACACAGGCATCTGCACACACAGGCACCTGCACACACACAGGCACCTGCACACACACAGGCACCTGGACACACACAGGCATCTACACACACAGGCATCTGCACACACACAGGCACCTGGACACACACAGGCACCTGCACACACACAGGCATCTGCACACACACAGGCATCTGCACACACACAGACACCTGCACACACACAGGCATCTGCACACACAGGCACCTGCACACACAGGCACCTGGACACACACAGGCACCTGCACACACACAGGCATCTGCACACACAGGCACCTGCACACACACAGGCATCTGCACACACAGGCACCTGCACACACAGGCACCTGGACACACACAGGCATCTGCACACACAAAAATAAATTAATAATTATGGGAGAAATGTAATAAAAACATTTTTAAATTTTCTCATTTTTTGATACAAATAGCATCAACTATTTTCTTCTCTTTTAATGTAAATTAAATATACCATCTCCCATCTGGATTTACTCCCTTTCTATCTCTGATTAGAAAAGAACAGGCTTCTAAGAGATAACAACATAATGTAACAAGACAAAATATTATAAGATAAAACAAACACCACCTTATCAAGGCTGGATAATACAAACCAACAGAAAAATTAAAGAACCCCAAGAGAAGTCAAAAGAATCAGAGGCCCACTTATTTGCACCTTCCTGGGTCCTGTAAAAGTACCAAACTGAAAGCTGTAGGTATATACATATATAAAGTATAGGATATATGCAGGAGACTGGTGAAGACTGTGTGGGCCTGTGGCTACGGCTTCAGGCTCTGTGCCAACCAACGCCTTCTTACTGCCAACCACTGGGTGAAATGTACTGCAATATAATGTAGCATGCTCCTGCAGCAAGGAATAGTTGATATCTCCATAGGAAAAGAAGTATGTATAATAACTTATGTTTACACAAGTGAGACCATGGAATCTTGAGCTCTCCAATGGTTGGGACTAAATCCCTGCGTGATGCTGCTATCTTCATCCATCACAAACTGCAGCTTCAGTTCTGATCAAGCAACAACAGCAAGAATCCTGCCTTTTGGTGGTTGTTTCATGCCTACAAGCTGCGCTCTACTCTTGAGTTCTTTTTGTATGGCCACGTCTATTTAGTCTTTGAAAAGTTCATGCATGTGTACATGCATCTTTATCATATTCACCCACCCACTCTCTCCCCTCAGTTACCTTAGTATTCTTCCTCCCAACTTCAAGCCTTTTAAATGTTAAACCATTAAGTCCAGTGAATGCTGCCTGTGTGTGAATGGGTGTGGCGTCATCCATCCAATGGGGCATGGGCAGCCTTCAAGTTGCTACAAAGAACAGTGATTCTCCCTCCCTAGCAGCCATCACTTGCTCCTTACCTAGGAAGGCTTGGGAGAAAATGTTTCCTTGTCCACATCTTCTTGACTCACCCTAGTTCTGCTCTAGTTTTTATAAGAAAGCACATGCTTCCTCCAACTCTTAACTTTGTAACAAACTGTAATGCCAGATTTTTGTGAGACAGACCAGGAAATAATTACATCCTTCCCGTTTTTTGCACTGTGGACTGAATTTAGGCCCTTACATGTACTAGTCAAGTACTCTAAGCCCTGCTTTGAGCTCTGTCTCCACCTTCTATCTGTTTTTTTTACTTCACAATAGGATGTAAGTTGCTCTTGCTGTCCTTGAACTCACTCGTGTAGTCCAGGCAGGACTTGAATTTGTGATCCCTCCTACTTCAGAGATCAAAGTGGCTTCAGGCCTTCACCATCCAGTCCAGCTCAATCATAAAATAATTCTAACATCGGCCTGAATATGTCCAGTTCAAGGAAAGTTCATGAGGGAAGACAATACAACCACTGTATCTACTGTCAACCCCGATTCTCTCTCCCATTTTCTCTGGACTTGTTTCTATTCCAGCGTATTCTTGGATCCCTTCATTGAGCTATCACAGCCTAGAATGGCTAGCTGATACATGTGAAAGCACACATATACAGTACATCTGTCTTCTAGTACCGGCACAGAGTGAGATGGTCACCGTGACTGCGATGTTAGAATGTCTACTTCTTTACAGAACTGCCATTGTATGTGTGTGCGTGCACGTGTGTGTAGAGATGTAACACAAACCTATCATGGGATTGGAGAGACAGCTTATCAGGTGAGAATATTTGTACTTGGTGCTTTTGCAGAAAACCTGCGTTTGGTTCCAACAACCCACTTGGTGGCTCCCAACTGTCTGTAACTACATTCCCAGGGGATCCAATGTCTTCTGACCTCTTCAAGCACCAGCAGTGACATGGTACACATATGTTTATAAAAGCAGAACATTTATAAGCATAAAATAAAGCAAGTAACCCACTCCCCAAATCCCCTTTCTTTCCACCAGATTACAAGTATACAGTATGGTGCTGCTACCTACATACTGCTATGCACAAGCACCTCCTGTGACTAGCAAAAACCCTGGTTTCTGATTCTGTGACATTGACCACTGTAGATACTTCATGCAAATAGAATCATACTGTGCTTCAACTTTTGTGCCTCGCTTATTTCACTTAGCATCTCCATCCACCATCTTCCAACTCTATCCATGCTATGTCAGAGGGCAAGAGTCACCTTATTTAAAGACAGAATAATATTCTATTCCATATGCATATGCAACAGCAGTTCCCTTACCAGTTAAGTTTCTAAAAGGGCAGGTAGGCTCTTTCTACACATTGGCTCTTGTGAATGATGATTCTTAGATCACACAAGAGCAGATGTCTCTGTGTGGTCCCATGTTCCCTCTCAGGAGATGGAGGGATCAGATGGATGGCAATCCCTCCTTTAGTGTACTGAGAAAAGTCTGTTATTCACTATTTCTGTTCTAGTTTGTAATCCTGCCAGCAGGACCTCTCTGTTCCCCACATCCCTGCCAGCACTTAACTTTTGATTGTAGTCGTCCTAGCAGCTAGCTGTAAGCTGGTATCTCTTCAGCACTGTGATGATTAGTGGTGTGCGTACCTAGTGCATGCCTAAGGGCTGGGTTTTGATGTGTCCATTTAGGTTCTTTGCCCACATTATAATCAGGCTACTTGTATCTCTGGGTTGAGTTGTATGTGCTCCTTATCAGACAGAGTGATGGCTGCGTATTGAGCAGAGCAGCTCCACCCTGCCCCACAGATCTCTCAATCTACCTCTATGTAAAATTCTACAGTCTTAACTTCAGGAGTATTATGTTGAGTTATCAAATCAGGTAACTTAAATACTTTAACTTGATTCTTTCTCTTCAAAATAATGTTCAATGCTTTAAGTTCTGCTGTACTGATGAAAATTTGTCATCAATGTTTCAAAACGACCACTGGGTTTTATGAAAATTGTATTGAAGCTGAAGGCTGATTACTGTCTTAATAATTCTATTTCAAATCACCTTTAAGTTATTAAGAACTTTCTTAATTTAGCATAATCTTGTTCTTTAATTTTTACTGTAGATTTCTTATGAATTTATTTTGAAAATTATTTTTAAACATTTAATATTTCAATTAAAATTATTACTAAGACTTTCATGCTTTGAAGTTAATTCAAATGTTAATTTTAAAATTGCACTTGTCAAGCTTTTGTTGCTATCACATATAATTTAACTGTTATTTTTATTGATTTTGTTTGTTATATTCTTTTTAAAGTGCTTTTTAAAGAAACACTTAAGACTGTCTCCTTACTTAAAGTCTGTTTTCAAAATGTTAGCTTTCACCCTTCCTTACCTATTTTATGTATTCCTCTTAATTTTTTCCTGTTATATTGCACTGTAGAACTTGCAAAAGAGCAGCTAGCTTTGACCTCAATTTCAAGGGTGACCCAGATTCTTTGCCATTCTGTCCACTGCTTGCTTGGTGTTTGTTTCTCAGTGCTCATGGACTCACTTCCTGTGAGTCCTGGGGACTGGGGACTTTTGCAGAAGTAGGTGCTGAAGTTTCTTTATGCTTCTATACCTACTGTTTTATTATATTATCAATACTCAATGACTTTTCTAGAATAGCTCCATGTGGCTTGGATATGGTTTTCTTTTCTTTTTATAAATCTGTGAAAGTTTGCCAAGGTTCTGTGGAAGACTTTTGCATCATGAGGAGAATTCCTTAAACATTTAACTTTCTGTTTTATTCTGGTCTTAGTTCAGGCTAGTTAACTGGGATAAGACTGTAGGAGACTTTTTAAAAAACAAGGAAATCACATGCCTGAGGGCCCTTTTTAGTTTTTGGTTTATTAATTCAGTTTCTTACATTGTTAGACATTCAGATTTTTTATTTCTTTTCCATCATTTAAACTTTATTCTTTAAGAAGCTACGTTTTGACAAAGTTTTTAAACTGCTACATATTTCTATAATATCCTCTGTATCTTTCTCACCTTTGTGACAATCTCTATACCATTTCCTGATAATACAGACTGTATATTAGGACCATTTAAACATTCAACCTTGCAGGGATTTGGCCACCTTACTGATTTTTACTACGGTCCAACATGAGGACCCTTAACTTGCTTATGTTTTCACTTTATTGATTCCTACCCTGCCTGCTATTATTTCCATTCTTCCTCTAACATTCTCTGTCTCTGTCTCTGTTTTCCTCACCCTTTTCCTCCCCTCCATCTCTGTCTCTTTGAGAAAACATTTCACTATTTAAGCCTCGGTGGTCTGTCCTAAAACTCACTATGTAGACCAGTCTGGCCTTAGACTCACAGAGATTCACCTGCCTCTGCCTCCTCAGTGCTGGGATTAAAGTCATATGTCACAATGCCTGGCTCTCTCATTCCTCACAATTGTTTTTGCTATGCTCATTCATTCCATCTGTACCTGAAAACTTAGATTTCAGTGATTCTTTAAAACTTTCTAAATTTGGGGGTATACACTCAAGAATGATATAGATCTGTCACTGTGTTTCTGACTTCCCTAGTGGCTGGACCAGGGGTGCTGCCACCAATAGTCAGTCAGCGCCCACCTATCTACCCATGTCCGAGTCAGCATTTTCTCTACCAATAGTCAATCAATGCCCACCTATCTACCCATGTCCGAGTCAGCATTTCTTCTCACTTTTTTTTTTTTTTTTTTTTTTACATAAGCATGAACAGCTTTCAGTTGACTTACAAGAATGGCTTTAGCTGCAATCCAAGGGCAAGGGCATATGTTATAGAATATTTTCCTTTTCAATAAAATCAAAAACTCTTTTGAATTTGTCTGTTGTCATCTACAAATGAGTTACTTTCAAAATGTTAATTAATATCTAAGTATTTGAAGTTTTATAGATGTTTTACACCTATTGTTTTCACACTGCAGTGAGAGAATGATGCACTTTTTTTGGTGCTTCTTCCAAGTTTGTGTCTTATGGTTATTGCATATTAAGGTTTTGTGAGTGCCATGAAGATCAAGCTGACATACACTCTTTACCTTCAGATCCCCGGTCATCCTTACTGTTACTCTAATTATTCAGCATGGAATCTCTGATTTCACAAATGAGAAAACTAGAGGCTGGGCCTAGACACCAGTTAGAAGAGCAATTGCCTAGCATACATAAGGCCTTGGCTTCCACCCTCAACACCTAAAAAAAGTAAAAATGACACAGCTTTTCACCTTGAACTTAGCTTCAGCAACAAGTGATACTTCTAGGCTTTTCTAGTAAGCCCCTCTGCCTTTGCCTCACATGTGGAAGAGTGAACATGCCAATTAGACCACTATCCCTCATCCTGCACAACAATCAGATCCACATGGATCAAAGACCTCAATGTAAAACCTGAACTTTTGAATTAGCAGACAAAACATAGGGGATACACTGGGGCACAGAAAAGGACTTCTCAACAAAACTCTATTCACTCAGGAATTAATGCCAAAGGTTGACAAGTGGGACCCTGTGAAACAAAACAGCCTTTTCAGTACAACAAAGAAAGGAATACATCAAGTGATGAGAAAGCCCAAAGTGGGAGAAAATATTTGCCAGCTATACATCCTATAGAAGATTTATTTAGAAGAACAAAAACAAAATAAAACAACCCCCCAAAGAAAGCATCAATAAAACAAACAATTTAATCATATAATGGTCTTTAGATATGAACAGAGAGTTGTCAAAAGAAGAAATAAAAATGACTAAAAAATACATTTTAAAATGTTGACCATCCTTACAATCAAGGCAAGGCAAATTCAGACCATTTTGAGATTTTATTTTGACCCAGTCAGAAAACAAATGACAACTAATGCTGATGACAATGTGGTGGACCCTTATTCACTGTTGGTAAGGATGCAAATGTGTGTAGCTATTATGAAAATCAACGTGGAGGTTCCTCAAGAAGCTAGAAATGGATATAGATCTGCTCTGTTTGACCCATATGTCTCATATGACACAGCTCTGCCACTCTTGTGCATTTACATTCAAGACTATATTCTACTACAGAAACACTTGCTCATCCATATTCATTGCGCTTTAGTCACAAGAGCCAGAAATGGAAACAGCCTAGAAGTTCCAATAACTGATGAACAGATAATGAAAATGCAGTACATATACACAGTAGAATATTATTCATCAGTAAAGAAAAAAATGAAATCATGAACTCTCCAGGTGAAAGGATGGAAATGAAAAAAGTTACACTAAGTTTGGTGGCTGAAACTCAGTAAGACAAATGCTGCATGTTCTCTCTTCTGTGCAGATCCAAGCTCCGCGTCTTTCAATTTGTGTGTATCACTTGGAGATCCTGGAGAAGGCAGGGAAATAGAAAGACCCATCAAGGATGAAAGGAGAAATAGTTTAAAGGAGGGAAAGAACAGAGCAGTGGTGGCATGAAGTAGAAAGGGGAAAAATAGGGATGGGAAGATTAAATAGAGAGGTTGGCGAGAGCGTAAAGCAGACAGGTTTGGGCAGGAGTAAATAATGCTAAGGATGCTTGAAAAGCTGTATGGTCTAAAAAAATTGTAAGAAATAATTTAATCGGAACCACCTTAAATTGGAGGATACTGTTTTCCTCGGGACTCATAGACTGTCTGACAAAAAATCCAGTGTCAGCTTCCATCCAAGTTATTGGTCAGGAGATGAAGCTTCAAGAGACCCTAAAACAACACAAGTTGTTGCTATTGCTTTTGGTTGCTGACAGAACTTGAGGGAAAGACCCTATTTCTGAAGACAGCACACACTTCAGGTAAAGAGTCTCAAGAGATTAAGAAGCTGCTCCTGACTGAAACTCTTGCCCCTGACAGCTAGCCTCTGTAGTGCAGAAAGTACTATGCAGACTGTTGAAGAGCAAAAAATCATAAACTTCTTGTGAGCTACAATAAAGACACCTAGTGGTGATGTAGTGGTACAAGCGTCTTTGGAGTAAACAACAGCTGTCTGAGTGGATTTAAGACAACTCCTTAGAAGGGCACCTATGCTTGGTACTATCTAAGTGGCCCCAAACCATGGCTTATGGGTCATAGACCCTAGAGGAGAATCTATAACTACATTTTGACAAATTGACATAGTACACAACAGTCAGCTCTCTAAATTCTTATTCTTATACCCCATAGCTTAGTTTTGCTTTCAGACTTGCTCAGAGAAACTTCTATTTGCAGTAGATAAGGGTTAATCCAAAGGCTCAGAATTGGTCAAAGTACAGAAGATAATGGCTGCAGAGAACTCATCCACAGTGGGACCCTCACACAGGGTCTGTAATAACAAGGGGTTATGGCAGGCATGCTACACAGACATGAACTGGCAGCTTCTGTGATTATCTTCACAAGACTTGCACAGGACCAAATAGTCAGCACTCTCTGTCTGCATGGATAGGATCCTCACTCCTACGTGAGGATCTAAGGGCAGTAAATGACTGTTGGGGGAAAAAGAATCAGTTTTCTTCAATGATATGATTCCTGGTATGTCGCCCATGTGTCAGTGGTCAGTCCTACTCATAAGTATACAGGCAACACTAATTAGGCTCTTTGATTTTAAAAAAACATAAGTAGACATGAAGTGTAGAGGAAGATATGGGGGTATCTGGGAGGGGTTGTATGGGGAAAATGAAGGATGATAGTATCAAAATGCGTTTTATTCATGAGTGGACTTCACAAAGAATAAATAAAAAATTAAAAATTAGTAAATTGATAAAATTTTTGTGTATCCTAAGTATTGCCAGTCATAATGCACCTCAGAATAAAGAATTTTTACCCTCTCAAACTACCTTATTTTCCTTAATTTCCAAATAAATCTAAAATCCCGAAAAGATGCTGCTTCATTTATGTTTCCATGTTAAGGGAACAAACTTCAGGTGGCACAAGTTTCTCAATTAATGCTTATGGGTTTAATGGACTCATGTGTCAAAACCTCAGCCTCCAATCTGAGTATTCTGAGTAAGAAATGAAGGCTAAGCAAGGCTGTAAGGATGGGCCCTGATCTGATAATTGGTGCCCGTGTAAGAAGAGACACTGGGGACTCTTAAACGCTCCCCTCGAGCTATCTGGGTCCGTTCCCGGAAGTGTGTGGTGATTCCACAGAAGCCTGAGAAAGCCGTAAAGGAGCATGCCTTGCTTATGTCTGCTGAGCAGGCTTGAATTCCTAACTGTAGACGCAGGAGATCCAGGAAGGAAAACTGCTCACGCCGGGTCTAATCCACACTGTTAGTGAGCTTTAATTTTGCCTGATTTTCCAAATCAAAGGACACAAGATAACGGCGTACGGCTCACTCAGCATTCCGCTGTCAATAAAAATATTTTCATATTAAAACAGTCATTTTTACAAAACCTTCATGACTTTCAAGACACACAGTGAAACGGACAAGAGGCTTCTCATTTTCCAAGATGTGACCCTCCCTTCCAGGCCTCAGTGGCCATGCCAAGCCCCAGACAAGAAATGGGCTTCAGGGAACTCGTCAACTCTGGTGGGAACAACAACAAAACAGCTAATGAAAGCACTTTTGAACCACACATGAAATAATTTACAAAACACATATTGAGCTACTTGGAGAGCACATATATTAGCTGTCTACTGAGGGCAGCACTGTGGAAGACCAGTCATTTATCCAACAAGCATTTCTTACTGACCTACTCTTTTCCAGGCCACTTAATAGGCAGTAGGTATTAACTGCATTCAAGATACTCATCTACTGATTTCTAGGCAGATCTTTTGTATTGGACTCAAGTCTTTCTGTAGACAGAGACTCCATCTTGTGTAGATTTGAAGTTCTGAGCATTTATCCAACCTAACTAGAGTCAAGTATTCAAGCCCTGTTGCGAATAAATTGTGTAACATAAACATCTTCCTCTGCATTGTCAGCAAGTCCCAAGAATGGTTTTACACTCTGCTGATCTGATGGCTCCTTCTTTGCCCTCCCTCCAAGTTTTTCCTTTCTGTATTATTAATTAATTCTTCACCTCAAGCCAGTCCTTTACAAAGAAGTCTATTAAGCTCTGGACTAGATAGGAAAGAAAAAATTAAACGTCGCTACTAGCACAGACACACAGAACCAAAGTTTTTACTGTCCCTGCAAAAACAGTCTGGAAATATATGTGTTTGCAATCACCCAATTGCTTTATTACTGTGAAAGGTGCTGCCAAACTCTCGAGCCAGACTTCCGCTCTAACTGTCTAGTCACCTCCCTGGCCTGGTGTCCCCTCATCTTGAGGTGAGAAGTGGCTCAGATGACAAAGGGAGCTCAAGTCTGAGCTCTCCCCTGTGCCCTGTAAAGTCTCTGCAGCAAGTGGACGCTGCTGTTTGCCGGTCCTAGCCTTGGAGGACAGAGGTGGCCCAGGCATGCGCTTTAATGTCTTAAAAGCCTGCATTTGTGACTGTTTCCCACAGACCACGTTCTTGACAGGTCTTTCAGAAAAGAAAACTGATGATAGTCCTCCATAAAAAGAAGAGGAACGTAGGAGAAAGGAGGTCAGAAGAAACCGGCTGGGGCTCTGTGCAGGGTCAGGCCCAGTGTAGTCCCCCATTGTTTTAAAAATAATCAGCCCCTTCTGTGTTCTTGAAGGCCCCACAGAGCAGGATGAGGCAGAAAATCCTTCAGGATCCATAGGGACTGCATTTGGGGCTTTTCCTTGCCGCCCTGCAGCATTTAACAGTAGGTCACCTCCACTAAACAAGCTCAATCTTGGGTGGTCCCTACCTATACTGCCTCATGACTCATGTCTTTCTTTCCCACAGAATGCCCAAGTAAGGAAAACTCAAAAGAGCTGCCAACCTGTCCTTTAGACACAGTGGCCTTTCTAAATGAGCATCGAGCTTCTGCAGCCACAGCAAACAGCAGTTTCCCCGCTTTGTTGTGGGTCTTTAAAAAAGAAGAGAAAAGAAAAGAAAAAGCCACACACAGATGTGAAACCAGAGACAAATTAGCGAAAGCCTCCTTCATGTAGTTATTTTGAGTAAAGTCTGATTGTCAGGCAATTCAGCGAAGCTATTTGGCATGGAGAGATGTGGATAGAAATTCAGGGTGTAACTGTGGAAGCAAAGCCACTTGTGTTGACTTCACTTTTAAAGTGTGTCCTTAATAAATGCCTGAATTGAAACAGGAAAGTGTTAGGGATCCAAAGCATTTACCTAAACATAGTAAAGGCAATATACAGCAAGCCTATAGTCAACATCAAACTAAATGGACAGAGACTTAAATCAATCCCACTGAAGTCAGGGACAAGGCAAGGCTGCCCATTTTCTCCGTATATCTTCGACATAGTACTTGAAGTCCTTGCTAGAGCAATAAAACAATTAAAGGAAAATCAAGGGGATTCAAATCAGAAAGGAAGAAGTCAAAGTATCACTATTTGCAGATGATATAATAGCATATATGAGTGACCACAAAAATTCTACCAGGGAACTCCTACAGCTGATAAACACCTTAAACAAACTGGCTGGTTACAAAATTAACTAAAAAAAAATCAGTATCCATCCTATATACAAAACATAAATGGGCTGAGAAAGAAATTAGGGAAACAACACCCTTCACAATAGCCACAAATGACATAAGGTATCTTTGTGTAACACTAACCAAACAAGTCAAAGACTTGTATGAAAAAAAAAAAAACAAAACTTCAGATCTCTGAAGAAAGAAATAGAAGATGATATCAGAAGATGAAAAGATCTCCCATGCTCATGGCTTGGCAGAATTAACATAGTAAAAATGGCCATCTTACCAAAAGCAATCTACAGATTCAATGCAATTCCCATCAAATTAACAACAAAATTCTTTACAGACTTTGAAAGAAAAATTCTCAACTTTACATGGAATAACAAGAAACCCAGAAGAGCTAAAAAAAAATCCTCTCCAATAAAAGATCTTCTGGAGGTATCTCCATCCCCGAACCCAAGCTGTATTATACAGTAACAGTAATAAAAATTGCATGGTACTGGCATAGAAACAGAATGGTGGGTCAATGGAATCAAATAGAAGACGAAGAAATAAACCCACACACTTATGGACACCTGATCTTTGACAAAGATTCCAAACCCACAAAAATGGATAAAAGATAGCAACTTCAACAAATGGTGCTGGTCTAACTGGATGTGTACATGTAGAAAAATGCAAATAGATCCATACTTATCACCTTGCACAAAACTAAAGCCCAAGTGGATCAAAGACTTCAACATAAAACCAGGCACACTAAACCTGTTAGAAGAAAAAGTGGGAAAGAGACTTGTGCTCACAGGCATAGGAGAAAACTTCCTATAGAACACCAACAGCACAGGCTCTAAGATCAACACTCAATAAATGGGACCTCCTTCTATAAAGGAAAGGATACTGTCAACAGAACAAAACAACAGCCTACAGACTGGGAAAGGATCTTCACCAACCCTATATCTGACAGAGGGCTAATATCCAGAATATATAAAGAACTAAAGAAGTTAAACAGCAATAAATCAAGTAACCCAATTAAAAAATGGGGTACAGGCTAAACAGAGAATTCTCAATAAAGGATTATCGAATGGCAGAGAAACACTTCAACATTCTTAGTCATCAGGGAAATGTAAATCAAAATGACCCTGAGATTTCACCTTATATCCATCAGAGTGGCTAAGCTCAAAAACTCAAGTGACAACACATGCTGGAGAGGATGTGGAGAAAGGGGAACCCTCCTCCATTGCTAGTGGAAATGTGAATTTGTACAACCACTTTGGAAATCAATCTGGCTCTTTCTCAGACAATTAGGAATAGTGCTACCTTAAGATCCAGCTATACCACTCCTAGGCATATATCCAAAATATGCTCAAGTATACAACCAAGACATTTGCTCAACCATGTTCATAGCAGCTTTATTCATAATACCAAAAATTTGAAAACAACCCAGATGTCCCTCAGTGGAGGAATGGATACAGAAAGTGTGGCACATTTACACAATTGAATACTACTTAGCAATTAAAACAAGGAAATAATGAAATTTGTATTTTCCCACATGGTGGGAACTAGAAAAGATCATCCTGAGTGAGGTATTCCAGAAGCAGAAAGACACACATGGTATATACTCACTTATAAGTGGATATCAGACATATAATATATGATAATCATACTAAAATTTGTACACCTAAAGAAGCTAAACAAGAAGGACCCTGGGTAAAATGCTCAATCCTCATTTAGAAAGGCAAATGGGATAGATATCAGAAGATGGAGAAAACAGGTTACAGGACAGGAGCCTACCACAGAGGGCGTCTGAAAGACTGTCCAGCAGGGTATCAAAGCAGATGCTGAGACTCGTAGCCAAACTTTGGGCAGAGTGCAGGGAATCTTATGAGAGAAAGAGGAGATAGAAAGACCTGGAGGGGACAGGAGTTCCACAAGGAGAGCAACAGAACCAAAAAATCTGGACACAGGGGTCTTTCTGAGACTGATACCCCAATCAAGAACCATTCATGTGGATAACCTAGAACCCCTGCACAGATGTAGCTCATGGCAGCTCATTGTCCAATTGGGATCCCTAGTAATGGGAACAGGGGCTGTCTCTGACATGAACTCAGTGGCTGACTCTTTGATCACCCCCCGCCCAAGGGGTAAACAGCCTTACCAGGCCACAGAGGAAGACAATGCAGCCAGTTCTGATGAAACCTGATATACCAGGGTGACATGGAAGGAGAGGAGGACCTCCCCTATCAGTGGACTGGGGAAGGGGCATGGGAGAAGAAGAGGAAGGAATGGCTGGATTGGGAAGGGATGAGGGAGGAGGCTATAGCTGGGATACGAAGTGAATAAATTATAATAAATTAAAAAAAAAGGAAAGTGATTGGCATAGACAAGTAGTTTCAGGCAGAGCTAGCAGCTGATGGACCTGTACTTACATATGTGTTTTCCAACCTCTGATTTTGTTTGCAGTGAAAGCAGTTAATTGCTTTGTGGCACTTCCACCTGCAAAGGGCACAGAGCATATAAGGGTTCACTTGTAATTTAGGAGCCTGTTTGAAATTCAAAGAGCATTCCATGACCCCCTCCTTCCCCAGTTATAAACTCACTTGGATAAATCACTCCTACATTACTGCATTGTTACTGTGGTATGGGGCAAAAATAGTTGGCAGGCATTTCAAAGAAAATGCTTCAACCCAATGACGGCAGCTAAAAAGGCAGCTTCCAGAGCGAAGCAAGTGCATACTTTGTAGGAGTTCATTTTTAATGGAATATTTAATAAAACAAATTGCAGTCATACCTTAATTTGATTAGAATGGGTGACTCCCGGGCTCTGCAGAAAGGCCCGTTTCACATGGAGTGTTTTTAGTTTCCTTGGTTGCTTTAACCCTCTCAAACATAAACACAGAGGAAAAGTCTTTAAAATAGAATGCAAAGAGGTTGTCAGTTCAGCTCAGTCATGATAAATACCCAGTTCTACTTTGGAATTCCTGCCTGGAAATATAAATTGATTTTCCTCTCAGAGAGAATGTGGTGTGAGGCGGGGTATAGGAAAACCAGATTTATTATTATTGTTCTTATTGTTGAATCGTGTCTGCTCACCAGAGGCAGAGCAGGGTCAGAATTTCCACCCTAAGTCCCTGTTTTTACAAGGCTTTATAACTTGGATATGATGGTCAGCTTTGGCCTTCGGCTTGGTAAATAGCTTCCCTGTCTGGAAGAGACCTTTGCCCCACCTTTCAATATTACCAAAGGCAAAATCAGGCGAACCAGCTCCCCGCCCCCTTAGCTTTGAAGTAAATGCTATGGAGATTGCTCCAGAGTCACAGAGAAAGGTGTTCCAGAGTTATTTTTGCCCTTCTTGAATATCGGTTAAGCTGTTTTCCTTTAGTCTTCGTGATCATTGTGTTTCTAGTTTTAGAGAGAGACTGCAGTTAAGCCCAGAGTTATTGACGTGTGACATGATTTATCATCATCATGAATGAGATTTTTATTCCAATCTACATGGCAGTTATAACATACCTTTTGGAAATACAAGCATGAAAACATTAAAAGTCATAATGAAAACTTTAAATGTATCAAATGGCAACTCAGAAAATTTATTTCAGAGTGTGTGTGTTTGTGTGTCCACACACCTGTGTAAATACATGGATACTAGTATGTAGAGGCCAAAGAACAAATTATAGGAGGTGATTATCTTCTTCAAAGATGTGGATTCTGGAGATAATAATTCAGATAATCAGGCTCAGCAACACGTGTCTTTATCCCTAAGTCCTCTTAATGGCACCTGAGCTTGACACTTGAAGCTTGTTTCACTGATTACATCCAAAGGTAGCAGACGTTTGGGGAGCAGGTATAGAGACAGCATTTTGCCAGAGAACAGGTCTGAGCCATTGCTTGGTCCATCCTTCTACCTCCTCCCTTGGGCTGGCCTTTTCACAGTTCTTGTTTGAGTTGGCAACTCTTGATACCTAAGACTCATCTTGAAAATGGTTCTATGGAGCTTAGCTTTGGGGTGCTGGCCAGTGTTCCTTTTCTTGCACCCATCCAGGCATGACGGCTCTGTGCCTGCCCTGCCAGCCATATAGGAAGCAGGAGTCCTCCAGACTCAGTTGGGACTACAGACTTTCTTGAGCAGTTTGTTTGTTGTGATTTTGTTGTCTCTTTGATCTGGTTGTGAACCCATGAGTTAAACTAAAGCACACTAAGAAATCCTTTGCAGAAAAATGTGTATTTGGAAGAAACCACTACTGAACTGTAATGAACCTATGGACACCTAAAGAGCTGCCCATAGTCTATTCCAGTGTGTTGCATGTCAGGAACTCAGCCTGGATTCTGTCCACCACCCACAGTACATTGTTACTCCTACATCTCTTCTCCCCTCCAGTGCCAGGCACCCATTGTCACCCCCAGAGGAACTGAGTTTAACTGAGAAAACAGAAATAAGTATCAAAGTTCTTTGGGAAGTTTCAAGCCACACATACATCAAGAGGCCGGTTTCTTCCGGCCCCACTCCTGTTACTAGGGCTGTTCTCTCTGTTCTCCTGGCCCAAGGGCAGCCTTCCTACCATCTACACAGAAGATCATGGGGTCCTGAAAGTAACTTTGCCTCTTAGTATCAATTCTACCCTCTCTGGTGGATCTTTTCCATTTTTGTATTAACAAACAATGCTGTCACCCCTCCCATGCCCCCTTTACTTCCCTCCCAGTAAAAATTGTGAAGGTCTATATGAGAAAAAACCTTTGCCTTATAAGGAAAAACCTTTAAGATGATATTCTGTTATATTACATTGGCCTATATCCTCCTGATGTCTCTGTAACTCATGAAACTCTTTATTCAACCCTTCACCTCCCTCATCTACCACAGCTATCAAGACGACCACAGACTTCCATGGTACAAATCCGTGCAGGCTTCTCACTCATGAACAACCTAGTTTGGGGGTGACCTCTCCCTTCTCCTGGCTTTTCCTTTCATGGAAATGAGGCTCACAAAGTGCATGGCCCCCTGATTTCCTGTCATAGTTCAGCTTCTCTGGTGTTCCCTCCGTGTTTCACTGACGCTTATGTGCTAATGTGGCCCTGGCTCCCACCTCAGATCTGCTTCACTCACAGTCCATCCTCACTTCCCTAACTGTCTCCAAAGTTTAGAGCCACAGCTATGTCTTGCCCTTCAACCCCTCCCCTAACTTTGTTTCTAGCATTTATCACTAACCAACAAGCTATAAATTCCCCTTTCATCTTATTAGTTCTTTTTTCTCCTTCCCCCAGAATATAAGTGTCAGAAGGGCAGGAAGCATGTGTCATGTTTACCAGTGAACTCCTAGCATGGAGAACACTGCTCACTGCTACTAGAAATAGCAGATGTCTGCTGAATAAATCAGCTGCAATAATCATTTCCAACTTCGACATGTAAGCAGGGGGAAAAAACCTCCAACAAAACAAAAACAAACAAACAAACAAACAAACCAAAAACAACAAAACAAAACAACCCAAAACTCCGGAATTCTCCCTCCAAGGCAAGCGTAAGATGGAGAAGTTCTCTGACCTTACACCACACACAACTTAATTTCAAGAATGGAATGATCTGAATTCTATAAATGAGCTCACTGCAGGGTATGATTTTGGCTCAGCAAACTACTGTTGAGTTGGTCTGTGGTTTTTGTTTTTGTTTGTATTGTTTCATTTTGTTTTTAATAGTCCAAGGATTTAAAATGTTTTCACCTAAGTGGTTGGAAAAAAGAAACAGCGATACTTTCTGGTAGGTTTAACGAAACTCATATTTCATCATTATAAAGCAATTATTTTTTATTCTGCTTTCAGCTGTAGATGACCTGTCCAACTGGAAGGACTGTGGGCCTCTGACCTGGAGCTATCTGTATCCATGTGTGATTGCTTCTAGTTGTTGCCTCCAAACAGGGATCCCGGGTGTCTCTGAAAAGCTGCCAGAGAATTCAAACATTTTCTAGCATGATGGTGGCTTACATGTAACAAAGCAGGGCAGAGGTGGCTGCCATGTTTAAGAGTACTGACAAAGCTTCAAGGGCCCACTCCCAGCCCATGGCCAGGTGAGCCCCAGGAGGGGAACTGGCTGAGTCCACATCAGGCCATCCTCTCCTGTCTCCATAGGAACCAATCTCTGAACCCAAGATTCTCTTTTTCCTCTGAGGAAATAAATAAAACCACTCATGTCAATGGATGTGGCCCTTATTTTCTCAAGAACAATGCCCCTCCAGCTATTTGCCAGGGGGCAATCTCATTGTCCCTTCTAGTGTTGAATGACTATTAAATTCCGTATTAGAATGGTGGACATGAAGCAAAGTCATCTATGCCTTGAATTCTTGCCTTGACCTTAATTCGGGGCATCACCTTGAGAGATGTGCTCATTCCACTTTTTGTAGCTTTCTTTGACATTGCTACAAAACATGGATTCTGTGGCCAATCACCAGGTTTAAAGACTCAATGGCCACAGATTGCCCAGCTTATTACCCTTATATACGCTAATTCAGCCTGATACCATTGATGCTGGGGCTCAACTCAAAGGCAAAGTGAGAAGTCTTCGCTTCAGCCTCAGCACTGCAGAAGAATGTTCCCCAGAACAGAGTCAAAAAACATATAGTCAAACTGGTTGTGTCTGCTTGTTAATTTTTAATATCAGGAAAGACATTTGTGATATCTTTCTTTGCATGTGTGTGTGCATGCATGTTGCTACTAACATCAATAAAGGGAAAATATAGTTAAGTAAATGGAGCTGGAAAATTGGTTATTCATATGGAAAAAAATGAAAATGGATTTCCTACTTCTTACCATACACAAAAATGAAATCCAGATGGATTAAGAACTTAAATGTCAAGAGTAAAAGTTTAAAACTTTTAGAATTAAATATAAGGGAGCAGCTTTATGACCTCAGGGGAGAAACATTTCTTCAGCGTGACACAGAATGTGCCAAACACACACAAAAAAAAGAGTCACTCGTTTGATTTTATTAGTTTTTCTTTAAAGAATCTTATTCATCAAATGACATCTTAAATAAGGCAAAAGACACACCACAAAATGGAGGGAGGACTGCAACTTAAAACTGACAGATTAGTGTCAAAAAGTAGCATGTGTGCACGCGTGCACACACACACAAACACACACATTAAGGGAAGTACCACTTCAAAAAACAATTTAAAAATAAGAAAAAAGGGCAAAATGTCTAAGTTAAAAATTTTAAAAGGGGAAAGAGGGGGCAAGATGGCAGCTCCAGGAGAACATTGCGTCTGAGGAACAGGACAACATTTTCCATACAGCAACCAAGAGACTGAACTCTGGGCCCTAAAACAACAGCGATCGTGTTTCCCAGGTTTGAGGAAACCCCCATGGCGTGGGAATCAGTCGGGTCCACGCTTAGGTCCCCCAGCCAGAACCAGGAAGAGATCCCGGGTCCTGCAGGCAATAGGTCACCGGACCAGAGCACACGCCTGCGTGTCCCAATCACCTTCCTAGGCTGATCAATGGGCACAAAAACACCAGAGACTGGGAGTTCTAGTCGTGAGAAAAACCCATGGGGAAGGAAGGCATTGGGACTGGCCATGGATCACCCAGTCTTTACCTGGAAAAAGTCTTGCAGACCAGTGGGTACACGCCGCTGAACTGGGCTCCCGCTGTCAGGACGGAGAGTGGCTGCACGCCCAGCTCTCCGGAACAGGTGGAGCTGTGCACCCCAGTGCAACAGAGACTGGGAGTCCCTGTCGGGAGAAGCCCTCACAGGAAAGGAAGGAAACAGTGCTGACTTGGGTCACCCAGGCTTTGCCTTGAGAAGGTCTCGCAGACTGGCGGGTACGAGCCACCATCACTGAACTGGGTCCAAGCTGGGAGCACAGAGATTTGTTAAGCACCCAGCTCTCCGGCACAGACAGAGCTGTGCACTCCAGGGCAACAGAGACTGGGAGTTCCTGTTGGGAGTAAACCCCACAGGGAAGAAAGGAAATGGGGACCTGAATTAGGTCATCCCAGTATACCCTTGGGAAAGGTCACGCAGACTAGCAGGCAGGCGCGCATGCCACCAGCCCAGAGACCTACTTTGTACCAACTATTCCTCACAGACAGAACTGTGTGCCCCAGTACACCAGAGACTTGGAGTCCTTGTCGGGAGAAATCCTCACAGGGAATGAAGCAAAGGGGACAGACATAGGCCACCCAGTATATCCCTGGAAAATGTCCTGCAGACTGGCCCAACTGAGGGACTTGCTGTGCACCAGATAACCTGCTGTTACCAGGAGAGTGGTACTCACCTACAACAGATTACTGCTTGGATACTGGGGCACAGAGCCCCAACCTCAGACCTACAAAAGCCCAGGATCCCCAAGATCAACCCCCAGATACTGCTCCAAGGGGCAACCAGTTATCCCTAACAAAAGTGACCAAACCAAGGGACACACAGGTTACAGCAGCAGCTCAATAAATTTACAGCAAGAAACCCAGAAGCAGGGCAGCTGTCTTCAGGACTTCTCCGGGTGAGAGGCGAACCCTCTCGACTAACAAGGACCACAGTTATCACTCAGGTCTCTATGCCTGAGGTGAGCTGTGGCAACTCGTGAAGAAACACCAGCCATACAGTGACTATACACAAAAAGCTGAGGAGGCTTCCTTCAGGAAAAATCATTTTCCTGCCAAGGGGATTCTCTCCACCACAGGATTTCAGGAACCACCAGAAACTAACTCCAAACATCTACGATAGCCCAATGGGTAGAGGCCAGCGTAAAAGCTCAACCAAGAAAAGACAGAGCAATATGGCATCTCCAGAACCCAGTTATCCAGGGGCAAGTAGCCCTGGACACCCTAGCATAAATGAAATTCAAGAAGATGACCTAACATCTATGCTCGTGAAGAGGATAACAGAGGAAAGAAATAAAATGCATAAAGACCTAGAGGAAGATAAACTCAAACAGATTATGGCCATCCGTAAAGAAAGAGAAGAAGATAAAGAAAAACACATTACAGCCATCCATGAAGAAATACAGGAAGTTGCAGCCAGTTTGTGGCCTTTAGAAAGGAAATGCTTAAAGCACTGAATGAAATAAAAGAAACAGAGGTTGGTTCAAACAAACAGCTAAAAGAAGTGATGGAAAAACAGGAAAATACAGTCAGACAGGTGAAGGAAATCAACAAAATGGCTCAAGACCTGAAGATAGAATTGGAAAAATTAAATAAAACACAAATGGAGGAAATTGTGGAGAGAAAGAACTTAGGGAAGAAAACAGGAACTACAGAGGTAAGCATAACCAATAGACTACAAGAGATGGAAGAAAGAATCTCAGGTATGGAAGATACAATGGAAGAAATCGATATATCTGTCAAAGAAAATGATAAATCTAAAAAATTCCTGACACATACCATCCAAGAAATACAAGACAACATAAAAAGACAAAACCTAAGAATAATAGGAATAGAGGAAAAAGAAGATTCCCTGCTCCAAGGCCCAGAAAATATTTTCAACAAAATCATTGAAGAAAATTTCCCCAACTTAAAGGAGAGGCCAATAAGAATACATGAGGCCTACAGAACATCCAATAAATTAGACCAGAAAAGAAAATCCTCCCGCCACATAATAATCAAAACAGTAAGTATACAGAACAAAGAAAAAAAATGCTAAAAGCTACAAGGAAAAAAGACCAAGTAATATATAATGACAAACCCATTAGAATCACACCTGACTTTTCAACAGAGACTATGAAAGCCAGAAGGGCCTAGACAGATATCATGCAAACCGTAAGAGAACACAGATACCAGCCCAGGCTACTAAACCCACCAAAACTCTCAATCCTCATAGATGGAGAAAACAAGATATTCAATGACAAAAACAAATTTCAACAATGGCTTGGCAGGATTAATATAGTAAAAATGGCCATCTTACCAAAAGCAATCTACAGATTCAATGCAATTCCTATCAAATTACCAACACAATTCTTTACAGACCTGGAAAGAAAAATTCTCAACTTCATATGGAATAACAAGAAACCCAGAATTGCTAAAACAATCCTCTACAATAAAATATCTTTAGGAGGTATCTCCATCCCTGATCTTAAGCTGTACTATAGAGCAACAGTAATAAAAACTGCATGGTAGTGGCATAGAAACAGAATGGTGGATCAATGGAACTGAACAGAAGACCCAGAAATAAACCCACACACTTATGGATACCTGATTTTTGACAAAGATGCCAAAACCATACAATGGAGAAAAGAGGGCATCTTCAACAAATGGTGCTGGTCTAACTGGATGTCTACATGTAGAAAAATGCAAATAGATCCGTACTTATCACCTTGCATGAAACTAAAGTCCAAGTGGATCAAAGACCTCAACATAAAACTAGACACATTAAATAGGTCAGAATAAAAAGTGGGGTAGACCCTAGAACTCATTGGTACAGGAGAAAACTTCCTGAACAGAACACCAACAGCACAGGCTCTAAGAGCAACAATCAATAAATGGGACCTCATGAAACTGAAAAGCTTCTGTAAAGCAAAGGACACCATCATCAAAACAAAATGACTGCCTACAGATTGGGAAAGAATCTTCACCAACCCTATATCTGACAGAAGGCTAATGTCCAGTATGTATAAAGAACTAAAGAAGCTGAAAAGCAGCAAATCAAGTAATCCAATTAAAAAATGAGAACAGAGCTAAACAGAGAATTCTCGATAGAGGAATATCGAATGGCAGAGAAACACCTAGTGGCTCAAACTCATTAGCCATCAGGGAAATGCAAATCAAAACGACCCTGAGATTTCATCTTACACCCATCAGAATGGCGAAGATGAAAAACACATGTGACAACACATGCTGGAGAGGTTGTGGAGAAAGGGGAACCCTCCTCCACTGCTGGTGGGAATGTAAACTTGTACAACCACTCTGGAAATCAATCTGGCGTTTTCTCAGACAACTAGGAATAGCGCTTCCTCAAGATCCAGCCATACCACTCCTGGGCATATATCCAAAAGAGGCTCAAGTACACAATAAGGACATTTGCTCAACCATGTTTGTAGCAGCTTTATTTGTAATAGCCAAAAGCTGGAAACAGCCGAGATGCCCCTCAACTGAAGAATGGATGCAGAAATTGTGGTACATCTACACAATGGAATATTACTCATCAATGAAAAATAAGGAAATCATGAAATTTGCAGGTGGGACCTGGAAAGGATCATCCTGAGTGAGCTGTCCCAGAAGCAGAAAGAAACACACAGTATATACTCACTCATATAGACATGTAATATAAGATAAACTTACAAAAATCTGTACATCTAAAGATACTAATCAAGAGAGAGGACCCTGACTAAAATGCTCAATCCCCAACCTGAAAGGCAAAGAGGAAGGACATCAGAAGAAGAAGAAAACAGGAAACAAGTTAGAAACCCACCACGGAGGGCCGCTGAAAGGCTCTGCCCTGCAGACTATCAAAGCAGATGCTGAGACTTATGGCCACCTGTTGGGCAATATGCATGAAATCTTATGTAAGAAGTGGGAAATAGTAAGATCTGGAGAGGACAAGAATTCCACAAAGAGAGCAACAGAACCAGAAATTTGAACACAGGGGTCTTCCCAGAGACTCATACTCCAACCAAGTACCATGCATGGAGATAACCTAGAACCCCTGCACAGATGTAGCCCATGACAGTTTAGTGTCCAAGTGGGTTCCATAGTAATGGGAAGAAGGGCTGCCTCTGACATAATCTACATAATCTGATTGGCCTGCTCTTTGATCACCTCCCCCTGAGGGGAGAGCAGCCTTACCAGGCCACAGAAAATGACAATGCAGCCACTTCTGATAATACCTTATAGACTAGGATCAGAATGAAGGAGAGGAGGACCTCCCCTATCAGTGGACTTGGAGAGGGCCATGGGTGAAGAAGGGGGTGGGAGGGTGGATTCAGGAGGGGAAGATGGAGGGGCTTATGGGGGATACAAAGTGAATAAAGTGTAATTAATGAAAATAAAATAAAAAATAAAAATAATATAAAAAGGGAAAAAATTTAAAAAGGGGTAAAATTTATATAATCTAAATTTCACAAACTTACATAAGTATGATATATTTATATGTACATGCATTCACATAAGTATGTCTGTGTAGGTATATATGTATATATGTGTATGTGTGCACAAGCTATATACACACATATATATGTTCACACAAATATAATTACATACTTACATATTTTAATGGAGTTTTGGCACAAGGAGCAATGATGGTTCTCCCCACAAGAGTTGTGTACCATCTAACTGAAGCCCAGTGCTAAGCATGAAAAACCTCCCTTCAAGGTGTTGGTTGGTAGATCACAAGCCTCCCAAAACAATGCAGGCAATTGTCATTGTCCTCAGTTGTCCTCTAGAATTTGATGGTAAGTTCCTGTTGCTGAAGACACCTTATGCTTTGGACACAGGACATGGAGGAATATAGTTGGAATTGATTTGGAAACATCTCATAGTTTCAGAAGGCTCTTCGCAAAATGTCAAGGTAGAGAAGCAACCAATAGCCCTGCCCCGTTATAAGGCCTGCAAACCACAGTTGTGACTGGTCTGGCAAGATACTTCCAGTGGTCCACTTACATCTTGAGGGTAACCAAAAGTTGTTTAATTGGACTTAGGGCCATTCATGCTCATCACTGTAGACCTAGTCAACTACCCATGAATGAAGAGGTCATGGATCTTAGAGGAGAAGCGCTTTCCTAAACCAGTATTATTCCTAACTGCATCCCAAATCCCCACCCTTATACCCACAGATAAACGTAAATCCCCACCCTTATACCCACAGATAAAAGTGCTCACCCTTCATCAAAAAAGTTTCCTTGTGAAGCTAATGAAGAGGATTACAGAAATCTAAAAGTGGTCAAAATGCACAGGACAAGCAACAGTGAGGTGCCCAGTGCCAGCTGATACATCTTCAGTACAATTCATACACCCAAAGCTCAAGGAAAATCATGGAGGAAGAGACTGAAAGGTCAGAAGTACCAGAGGCCCAGGTGCCTGATACAAGGTCGTGTCCCTAAACATGAGAGGAGAAATTCACCCACGGATCCTCAGCAATATGGCCGTGTCTAAACAAAACCAGCATAACAATAATCTGAGCAGATATGCGTAGGCGGACAGGAGAAAGTCCACATTTCCCGTGGTCCACAACTAGCTGCAGAGCTCATGTTGGTCAGGGACTTCTGAGAGGGAGAATCAGTTCTCCAGAGGGGGTGTAGTCCTAGGCCCTAAGTCCTGCACACATGTACATAGGAACAACAGAGCCACGCTACACAAGTGAGAAAAATCAACTGTATGATCACATGGGAAACCCTGGGGGTCTCACTCCGTGGGATTGCACACCATTTAGCTCTTTGAACTGCTAGCACACCCAAAACAGCCTTCAAGGGTCTCCCTCATTAGACATCCCATAAATTTCTGTAGAAACCCTAAACTCTAAATACCTACCCAATATAGTGAATAAATGAAAACACACAGTGACAACTGGCTATGAGACATGAAAGACAGCTCGTTAAAGAACACAGATTAAACTTTGCAGATTCACCCTGGGCGAAAACAGTGTCAGGAGGAAGGGCAGGCAGACACAACTGCGAAGGGCACACAACTCAGCCTAGTGAACAGGCAGGCAGATGTGGAAAAGGGTTGAGGGAAGCAGGCTTCCTCAATGTCTGTCTTTAGGTCGCGGCTCACAGGAGTTCTATATGCCGATCAATGGCTGTCTGGCTGGATAGTTAGATACAAGAGGACTGTGTGCAAACCCAGCGCTCTAGTGTGACAGTTTTTCAAACCAAGGTTGGTAGAGAAGTCAACATAGGGCACTTGAGATCCCTGAGAAACAGAATAGATAGGAACCCTGAGACAACACCAGGGGACCCAGTGGTAACCCAGACATCAGGTAAAAAGGTAAGGGTCTTAGCAAGGGCCCATGTGAGAATCCAGCAAACACAGGTGATCCCACAAGGAGCAGGGCATGTGTTCTTTGCCACGTCGTTGCACAGGACCTCCACAAGCACCACACTCAAGGGCACACACCCAAACCCATCACATACTCTAAAACAATGAAAATACATCTTGAAAGAGATAACAGAAGACAGTGAAAATGCGAGTTAGCGTTTGATGAGTTTGCAGGGTATATATATATTCATGACTAGAACACTGTTCTGTTATTACTTAATCTTAAACATAGTTTTAAAAATAATGATCCTGTGTTAGCAGAAGGGGACCAATATGTGTAAATCACTGGCATCACACTGACTGTCCCCGTGGCTCTTGTAGTGCTAGGTCTTTATTTAGATCAGGCTCCACACATGCTGGAAACTGCTGTACCACTGCCACCTCGCCTATCTAGATTATCTCCAAGGCTGAAGAGAAATGCACCCAAGGGCTGATACGGTTACCTATTAGTGGGATTGTGAACCAATTTAAATTTCTTTCCATGACTTCCAATTTCCTGACATAGAGTGTGTGACAGAAATGATGATGGGGAAATACAATTATTGAAAGCTTTTTTTCTCATTCTTATGTTTTGTTTACAGATGTTCCCATGTGCTGATTGCTCAGAATCAACATCTAGTGAAGATATGGCAAGGACATCTGCATCCCCGTAACGTGGCAGGACAGCTAGGAGTGAAGTTTTCACAGGCTCTATCAGCTACCCAGCTGGTATTCTCCCAGCATGGCCCTGGCAGCACAGCTACAAGCCTTAGGTGGGTTTTGTTGCTGTCTTTTCAGCCTGTGATGATCTGAGTACAAATCTTCCCCAAACCGTCCTGTCGACAGAGAAATTGAAAGCTGCTCAGAGCTTTACCAAAAGACTGCTGTGGGAATAGGCTGTGAGATATGAAGGCGCTGTCTGAAACCTACAAGAAGGTACTTTATCTGACCTTGAAATTGATGCTTTTCGTTGAAATGATTTGAAAACACCACTTTCCCTTGAGCAAAAGCTAAAATGGGACAATGGGCGATGTGGTTTTCCTGTGTGTATTTTTACATTGTGCATCTGGAAAGAGGCTATTATAGCCAGCTGTGGATGGGATTGGTGGAGGGGCCAAGCAGATTTCAGGCTCTCTGGGTTCACAGAACACTCAGAGGAGGGGCCTTATCTGTACTCCAGAATGGCTAGCGATCCCATGAAGGACCCAGTGTCTAAAAGAACACCCCCCAAAGATTAAAAAACAAAATTTACATCACTGTGTAAGTCTCATAGTTAAAATTACTTGTAACATTGAATGCATTGAAACCTTCTTTTTTTTTCCTCTGAATATTCTTAAACAAAATACTTACCTGCACTGCCTTTCCTCCAGAGAGCCATCCTTTGCATTCTAAAACTTCAAACTGCTGCCAGAAAATGTGCCAAAGAAATAAAATAAATATAGTTATCTTTTGCTGTAATAACCATGCTAGATCATAGGGCAAGGCAGCATTACTCAGAAAGTGCATTCTGAGTAAGCGGTGAGAGGTGAGAGGCTAAGGTCCTGAGTCCCAAGTGCAATTATGTCCCCTGAGTCACAAGCACTCTCCAAATTTGTAGTTTTTCTAAGAGGAACATGGATTAAAAAACTGTGATGGCTCTGGTTTTTGTTTCATTCTGTGTTCTACCAGGGGGACAGCCATGGCTCTGACTGATTGAACCCTTGTATCAAACATACAACAAACACAAATTGAAGTAAAAATCTCCCATCGGTCTCAACAAGGTGCACCCATCCATCTCTTGCTGCACAGAGGACCAAAGATGAGACAGGGGAACCCTCTTGTTCCCTGTTTGCAGGAATGCCTGTTGTCCATACTGAGGGTAGGGGCAGGTGAGCACCAAGCTCCATTGCCTTTTCCTCTACCCCCTGAAACTCCAAGGCACCCTTAGTGTCGGCCTATAGCATCACTAAAGTGCTGTTGATAGATGGGCCAGACACCCACAGTGACAGCAGACACATCACCATTGTCACCATGGCATCTGGGGCTGATGAACCCTGTCATGCTTCCTTTGAATCAGGACAGAGTTGGCTGTGTCAGAGAAGGGATGCCTAAAGAACATGCTGTAGGTGGTCTCTGTGATGAAGGAGGACACATGTCCCATTTTTTCTACTCTCAGCACTTCTTTTTTTCTCTCTTTCTTTCAACTTTAAATCCCAAGTATCTTAGCTTCAGAATCTAGTTTACAGATTGGAAATTCCTGGAGAAACTTTTTCTCTCTTTGGGGTCTGGAGTTCAATGTACCCCTCACTCTTGAGCTGCCATCTGCTCATCTCTGGTTGCTGTACAGAGAGTAATTCAGGCTAGTTGCATCTGTGTTGCAGAAGATGGCATTGCAAAAAGCACAAAGTGAAAGAAGGGGAGCCAGCCAGGCTATCTTCTGGGTGCTGAGCTGGATTGAGCTAAAATATGTTTTCATTCTTTATAAAATTGAATTTGGTCTATTATAAATAGATCTCTTTCCAGGGCTGGCGAGGTGCCCATATTGCACATAGCCTGGCTGTGTTGGGACCAGGTCAGACTATGGCCACACAAGTAGGGGATCTGGAACCACTAAAACAATAAAAGCCAACCTGACTTCTGAAGGAACTCAGAGTTGGCCTCCCCCGCTTACAGAATGTTCACAACCTGGTCTGAGATGGTGGCATGGTCTGGGAATTCCTCCATGCGCCACGAAGGCTGAGTCAGGAGGATTGCAAATGTGAGGCCAGGCTGAGCTACATAGACAGAACCTACCCAAAGTTAAAAGAAAACAAAGTAAACACTGCCTCTCCTAAAACTGAACGTGGCTTCTTGCCAGCCTGATACCCTCTGCTGTTCCCACGCAGGCTATGACACTGGTCCCCTTCTGTGAGGTCACTGTAGCCACCTACCAAGCAGGCCGTGTTCTCTAACCTCCCTCTTTGCCTCGTGAGTGTGCCTTTTCTTCCCTGAGAAGGACAGACCTCCTCTGAGGGCAGGTGTGTTTTCTTTTCTTAGAGGGTAAAGGTTCCCTCTCCCCTTCAAAGGTGCAGGAAATGCATGGCACACCAACAATAGCACATCATGCCAACTGCTCCCCAAAGCACTGCTAGGTTTTGTTTTCTTGAAAACATAGATTCCTTGTCAACCTGTTATGTTACTGTGGTGGCAAAACACAGTTTCTCAGAACTGCAGGGTATTTGGACATACATTGGGCTAAAAAGCCAAAAGCATCCCAAGCAAGCTATAATTTGTGCTTTGCAATACATAAGTCTAGTCCTTATTTGAGACTAAATGTGTATCAGCATGCATACTGCTTTATTTACTGTGTATCTATGCATCTATGTGCCATTTTAAAAATCGTTAGATGTTGAGGGGCCGGAGAGATTGTTCCTTTGATAAGAACTCACTGCTGTTACCGAGGACCCAGATTTGGTTCTCAACACCTGTGATAGGTGGTTCATGACCCCCTGTGAATCCAGTTCCAGGGGGTTCAATGCCCTCTTCTGACCACCACAGGCACTTGAATCATGTGGCATACACAAACTCATGCACACACACGCACACACACACACACACACACACACAAATCTTTTTGTTAAAAAAAGTTTTATTTATATAATTCTTTCCAAAATCCTGAGGTTTTATTTTACCGAATATCCTGCAGCCTACTTTTTATTTACCTATTTGCTCATCGTCCCTGGTTGTGTCCTATATCCTGCTATACACCCTGCATCTTACTTCTGTTTTTTTAACATCATGCATGCTTCGAAATGCCCTCCCCATACAGCTTGTTCTTTTCATTTATTATTATTAACACACAATTTTAAAAGTTTGTAGCATTCTATCTCTGGAAATGTTCTGGCCCATTGGCGCTGCTCTGTCACTGAGCATTACGCATGCTTTCTCTATGTGTACTGTAACGTTAAGAGCTGTGCAACACTTCGCCTTTGATGATCCCCTTCCAAGCTGATTCTTCATTTGGATGAGTGGCTTTGTATCCTTGTTTCTTATGGCTACTGTAGCTCATGACCACAAACCTAGTAGCTTAAACCAACACAAACATATCATTTTAGAGTTTTTAAGACCAAAACTCCAAAACTGGACTTCCAGGGATAGAATCAAGAGGTTTGTAGAGTGGCCTTCCTTCCTGCTGCTCCAGGGGAGCAGCCCTTCATGGATTCTGACATAGAGAAGCTGTTTGTCTATCCTGGCTCACAGCGGCATGGTGTCCACCTGCTCTGGTCATTGGGGTTTTCTTCTTCTGACTCTTGTCCTCGTGGCTTCTCCCTCCTGCAACTCCATCACGCCTACCTAGCCATTGCTGGATTGTCTTTCCATACCACCTTCCTTAACTATTAATCTAAAAATGTCCACCATGTGAAGTGTTTATGCCCACAATCTTTGGGGACTAGCACATGAAAGTCCAAAGGGATGTCATTCTTCTTAGCATGAATTGTTCTTGCCAACAGAATAATCAGCAGAGTAGTGCCTCCTCCCAGGGGCTGCTGGGCCCTTGAACACTGTGGTTTGCCTTCTTGGGAGTCTAGCTGATGCCATGTATAAAACATGTGTTATTGTGATGGAGAGACAATTTGTACAGGAACTGGGTCTTTGTGGTTTATGAGTGAAACCCTCACTGGCCATTCTGGCCAGCCAACCTGTCAGGGGACTGCAGTCACAAGAGTCACACCAGTAGGACCAGCAGGGTGTCTGCCCAGCTAAGCCCTGCTGAGATCAAATCATCTTAAATAAATAACTGATTCTCGTCTTGAGATCTTATGTTTGGGGATATTTGCTAAGCCACCATGTTTAAATTGTTAAAGATACAACAAAGACAAACAAAGTTTGCACAACTTTGGGGGAACATAGGATATAGGAAGAGCATCAAAAGATGAGGGAGATGCAAAGGACAATACTATTCAGTGGAAAACGAATCTAATGTGTTCCGTTGAGAAGCCCTGAAGTTAATTAGAGCTAACTAGATTGGTAACAAAGTTCGAAGGTTTGGTAAACAACACTGGCCTTGGCCTTGGCTGACTGTCATTCCAACCCTTGTTGCTAGGTGAACAACTCACAGCTGAGCCAGTTGCCTGACACCTTTGTAATTTTCTCATCATTACATGGATGGAGCAGGAAGTACAGAGAGCATGCAGGTACTGTCCCTTCAAGTGTAGCTGCTGTTATCAATGAGTAAAAACCATCCTTATTCACAAACGGATCCACAAAATTTGGGCTGTCGCCAGTTCAACATATCAGAAAGAGTTTGTATTTTGTCATAAAGAAGGTGACCTTGGCTAACTGCTCCATTTCTCTGAACCTCGGTTTCAGCCTGGTTTTTCTACTTCTGAAAGCTGTCTTGAGCAAACAAACAAGCAAGCAAAAAGCGGCACTAAAAATTTACCTTTTCTTTCTCCTTCTTTCCTGTTAAAAAAAAGGTTTGTCCCCACCCCCAGCCCCACTGGCATTCACCTCAGCTCTTCTTTTTATTTTTTTTATTCCAATCTTTTTAAAAACTTCTTTATTAATTACACTTTATTCACTTTGTATCCCCCCCCCGTGGTTTCCTCCCTCCTCCTGTCCCAATCCCTGCCTTCCTCCCCCTTCTGCACGAATGCCCTTCCCCAAGTCCACTGATAGGGGAGGTCTTCTTTTCCTTCCTTTTGATCCTAGTCTATTAGGTCTCATCAGGAGTGGCTGCATTGTCATCCTCTGTGGCCTGGTAAGGCTGCTCCCCCCTCAGGGGGAGGTGATCAAAGAGCAGGCCAATCAGTTCATGTCAGAGACAGTCCCTGTTCCTATTACTATGGAACCCACTTGGACACTGAACTGCCATGGGCTACATCTGTGCAGGGGTCCTAGGTTATCTCCATGCATGGTCATTGGTGGGAGTATCAGTCTTTGCAAGGAACTCCTGGGCCCAGATTTTTTGGTTCTGTTGCTCTCCTCGTGGAGTTCCTGCCCTCTCCAGATCTTACTATTTCCCACTTCTTTCCTAAGATTCCCTGCACTCTGCCCAAAGGTTGGCCTTAAATATCAGCATCTGCTTTGATAGTCTGCAGAGTAGAGACTTTCAGAGCTCCTCTGTGTCAGGCTCCTGACTTGTTCCCTCTTTTCTCTTTCTTCTGATGTCCATCCTCTTTGCCTTTCTGGATAGGGATTGCCAGCTCTTTTAAATACTTGTGTTTGAAGGATCATTCAAGGCAATGTGATAAATAGAGATATCATTTCCTTACATCTTCTTCTTGAGTGATTCAACCTTAAAGTGAAGCAAAGTTTTCAAAGACCACTTTAAAAGTTAGACAAAGATAGCCAAGTGTCTAGAGATGGGCAGACACAGAGGATGAGGGGAGTTCCCGCAGACCAGCACAAACTTCCAGCCATTCACAGAAAGTAATGTTGATTGAATATTCCAGATATTGATAATATCAGAAGAATCTGTGGTATTGATGGGATAAATAAAATGAGTGAAATTCTCATGGGAACTCATCTATATATATACTCTAGATAGGAGAACAATTAGTCAGTGTTCTATTGCTGTGAAGAGACGCCATGACTATGGCAACTCTTAAAAAAAGAAAACTCTAAATTGGAATTGACTTAAAGTTTCAGAGTTTTAGTCCATTATCATCATGGCAGGAAGCATGGCTGCATGCAAGCAGATATGGTTGTTGGAGAGTTGTTGGAGGTAGCTGAGAGTTCTACATCTGGATCTGTAGGCAGCAGGAAGAGACAGTGAGCCAGTAGGCCTAGCTTGGACTTCTGAAACCTCAAAGCCTGTTGCTCACAGTGACATACTTCCTCCAACAAGGCCACACCTACTCCAACAAGGTCACACTTCCTAATAGTGTCACTTCCTGGTGACCAAGCATTCGAACACATGCATCTATGGAGGCCATTTCTACTCAAACCACCACGGGGGGGGGGGGGTTAAATAACAGTTACAATAAATCAGATGGTTTTGGCCCCCTATCCTGAGAAAGTTTCTGTTATCTTCCTTGCACTGTGGCCTCCATATACCATTTAACTCCATACCAAGCTTCTTTCTGGTAACTCTACATCAGGACAAACTAACTTTGACAGTGCAAACGATTTCAATGCTTTCAGATGTACAGCTCTTCCCTGAAGCTTACCGTATAGTCTGAAAAGAAAAATCCATGTCTGTTTTGGTTACTCCCTGCATTCTACATACAGTTAAGAATAACAAAATGTGGTAGAAATCTTCTAGAATGTTCAATCGATATCATAATGAGGCAGGAGTTTGTGGGGGTGTAGTGGTACAGCATATTAGTAGGTCTCAATGAAAGGTCTTGACAACCTTTCACCTATCCAAGACTTCACTGGTGTTCAAATACTGAAGACTTAGAACCCACCCTTCAACTAAGATAAAGCATGCTCCTGGGAGTCTCTTTGGGTTAATTTTTATACTTCTGTCCCCAGCACTCACACACTGGGAACTCATCTCACACATTTATGAGAAGATCTGAAAATCAACATGAAATCTAATGGGATACTGCTTTTGTGGTCCCTGTCCAGTGACACGCAGCATGTAGGCAATGTTTCAGAGGTGTGAAAGGCCCTCCCCGCGTGGCCCACACAGGGACGAGTTCTTCCCTGAAGAATTACATTCCATATGCAGGTACTCCTCTCCTCTGGTCATTTGGAATCTGTAGATGGGTTCTCTGGGTTTGGCGCTTAATTCGGTGGCTGTGTCATTCCAGACATATTGGAATCAACTAGAAGGAAGAATCTAAACCTCAGATCCCTGATTCCAGATCAGAATCTGTGACAGTGGAAGATAAATCTGGATTGCAAAAATGCTTTCAAGGATCGGTGTAAGGACCCAGTGTTTGAAAAGCAACACTTTATTTTTATGTGAAACTTAATTACATGGAGGGAGGCTCTCTGCACTTGACCTCCCTCCTGCCTCTATTTACTACATATCTTCATTCTATTCATTTTCAGCCCCGCATTAAAAAATGGCATGTCACGTGGGCAATGCAGATAGGTCCACATACATGGAAGCAAGCCAGATCTTCAGCCTTAGCCAAATGTGGAATTGTTCGTGACAGAGAGCACTCACCATTGGGAAGGTGGAAGGCGGAAACCAGCTCCATCTTTAAGGCACAGCATTCCGCAGCTCTCTACAGTTCCCCCTTTTTGTTTTAGACGCATCAGGCAAGAGTAGAGGTCTGATCTCTGATATTAGAAATAAATTGGGACTTTGTACCGATGTTCATTTAGGTGTCATCCACCCAAAGAGCATCAGACCCATCGGATACCTTTTTCTCAGAGGCAGGACCTGGGGCATCAACCCGCATGCAATCAGACATGCTCTTCTCTGGGTCCAAAGCGGCTGACCCTGAGTGCAGTGCTTAGCCTCGCATCCTGAGCGTATCATTTTAGCTTTTTATGGTATCCAAACATGCTTGGGGAGAATGTTCTGCTTCAATGGCTGTAAAGGCCCGAATGATCATGGCTGCATCACACTGTTGTGAGACTCTAATCTTGCATATATACCACAGGCAAACCAAGGAGACCAACACCAGAAGGCCTGCTAATGCTCCCATGCCCGCCCATTCCTTCAGATGATTCATGGCTGCAGCAATCCATGTTGATAATCCTGTGGCTAGTCCTGCGTCCACTCTGGTAGAATTTACTGTGACAATGGCCACTCTCAGCTGCTCCATCGTAGTATCGAATTCTCCAGTCCAATTACCTAAAATATAGCTCGACAATTGTTTAGACAGATTTGCAGCACAGGAAAAATTCTCATGTTGTATGCTAGTGACACAAAGTCCAGCATACTTTCATTGACAGCCAGGTTGAGCGATTTGCCATAGGGTATCAATTTGCTCCTGCAAGAGGTCAATCCTCTGATTGAACACCATCAAGCTTCCTTTTAGTTGAGCATTAATTCCTTTATGTACAACTAAGGCATGAGCTACATTGGCTAAATGATTATTCGGGGTCTGAGCAGTCTGCCCAGTATGACTCATGACTAATGCCCCGGTGGTAGCTCCAACAGCCGCCAATGAGATGGTAGTAACAATGGTGGCTGTAGTTCCAAGATCCCTTTTCTTTCTGAAGAGAGTCATAGCATGAGGGGCATCAATGGGCACAGGCACCCAGTGAGGCATGAGAGTAACCAGGGCATACCTAAATTTACTAGCATTCCAGCATTGGGCAAAAAAGCAAGTATCATTACCACAATTACTTGGCTCTATCTGGCTAATAATGAATAAAAATGGGGGATATAGACAAACAGGTGTGGGCTTATAGGAAATATTATGAGAAACCTTAACCCCCTGGGTTGGCTACCCAGAGGCTATTTAAGCTGTGGGCAGGCTTTCCCCAGGGTCCGAGGATTGTTCAAGGTTCCTGAATAAACTGCATTGAAAAAAAAAAAGCTGAGGGGAAATTTTTGCTTATTCTATCATTCTAACCTTCCAGCATCCCAACACTAACCTAAGACTCTCAAAGAAAGGAATATGGAAATGTTACTTAGCTCAGTATAATTTATTCAATATGTATTAATGATAGGCAAAAAAAAACCTGGAAAATAAGTTCCAGTAATAAATTTTAAAATCGATTCCCTAATAGTTTATATTTTAATAAAATATGCTAAAAAAACCAAAAAACAAAAAAAATGGCATGTCATCTTTTGTTTTAGTAGTAGCAGTAGTTTCCAATTAGCTTGTTTTTGGATCCTTAGAGATGTGTAATACACAATGCCAGGACCTAGCCCACACCAGCAAAGTGTCCATATGTGGGCTGAGGCTGGGGTTTACATTTGCTTCAAAACTCAGCAGGTGATGCAGGAATCAGTGTGGTGGAGCACTCTTTCAGGAGGAGCCAGGGTCCAGAAGCACTCCCTCAAAAAGAGCCAGGGTGGAGGAGCACTCCATTAGGAGGATCTAGAGTGGGGAAACACTTCTTCAAGGGGAACCAAAATGGAGACACACTGTCCAAGGAAGAGCAAAGACAGACAAGCAACCCCTTAATAGGAATCAGATTGGAGGATCATTATTACATTATAGAGAACCACAACCTCTAGGTGGGAGACTGTCGTGATGTGTGGAGCATGGCAACCCTCTCCTGGGTCATGCCAGTGGTTCTCCAACTCTTCTGCTGTGTAAACTTATCTGGTATTTGGTCTAGGTGTTCCATCCATTAAAGCACAGGTCTGTGCGGCCTGGGTGCAGGCCTCTTTCTCTCTCTCAACATAAAAACATGCTGCAGGCCTGGGGAAGTCAGAGCTGTTGAAGGTATTTCCTGTGCTCCCAAAGCAACAGGATTTCTTACTGGCATCTCTATGAACATGTTTAGGAGTGGCATCTAGTGGCAATTATAATTGCTCCATGATATCTTCCAGGACGTGGTAGGACCCAAATCTGAATAATGCTTATGCTGTTAGTATAGATGGTATGATTTGGGGGTGATACCTATGTACTACCTACTACAATGTAAATGCTATGGAAAGATACACTCTGTTGTTCAGGGAAAAACAAAATACAAAATGTAAAACCATACAACCTACCATGTCAATTGTGTGGGATGCTTCAGCTTGTCTAGGAAGACAGTGATTCCTGGGTATTTCCACCCAGCACTATATTCTATGCTGCTTTTTCCCCTTTTATTGAAAATAGCTTTTTCTCACATAATATATACACTGATTATGGTTTCCCATTCCTCTATTTCTCCCAGTTTCTCCATACCTCCCTTTCCATACAGCTCCACTCTCACCTTTAATCCCAGCACTTGGGAGGCAGAGGCAGGCAAATTTCTGTGAGGTTGAGGCCAGCCTGGTCTATATAGTGAGTTCCAGGACAGCCAGAGCTACATGGTGAGACCCTGTCTCAAAAGATCACATAAAACATAAATAGAAGGAAAGAAAACAAGTAGGCTTCTAAGTGATAATAATAACATAAAACAAAGCATGATAAAACAAAAACGAACACGTCAGACTTGGACAAAACAAACAGAAAGAAAAGAGACCAAGAGAAGGCACAAGAAACAGAGACTCACTTACTTGCACACTCAAGAATCCCATAAAAGCACTAAACTGGAAGCCATAACATATACCCAGAGGCCCCGGTACAGATGCATGCAGGCCCTGTGCACGTGGCCTTGGTCTCTGTGAGTTCAGATGAGCTTTGATCACGTTGATTTAGAGGACCTTGTTTCGGGTGTCTTTCAATCCCTCTGGCTGCCTGCACTCTTTCCGCCTCCTCTTCTGCAGGGATTCCTGAGGGGAAGAAAATTTATGCCAACATCCACTTAGTGCTGACTCTTCTTACTCTCTGTAAAATGTCTGGCTGTGGGGATCTGAGTTTGCTCCCATCCGGGCATCAGAGAGCTTCCCTGATGATGGCTGAGCAAGCCACTGTTCTATGAGTCGAGTCGTTTTTATCGCTGGTTTTTGTTTGTCTGTTTTTTATAAACAGTAGCATTTGGTTTTGTCCTAGGTCCCTGGGCTATCTAGTCTCAGGCACTTGGCCACCTAAGCAGAGTCAGATATGGCTCCATCTCATGCAGTGGGCCTTACGTTCAACTCGGATACTGATTGGATACTTCTGTAAGCTTTGTGCCACCACTGCCCTGGCATATCTTGCAGGCAGGACACAATTGTAGATTAAAAGGTTTGTGCCTGGGTTGGTGTTTACATTTCTCTTTTGATAGCGTAGAGTACCTTCCTGTATCAAAGAAGGTAGGACATAGTGGTGAAGGCCCTATGTAGACGCCAGCCCAACTTCTCAATGTTCAGTGGGTTGTTTTGGTGTTGTCCTCATCCATGAGACCTTGCTGACAGTTTGTGGACAATATGATCTATAGTCTTGGCAACAGTCTGGATTGTTCAGGGGTTCCCAGGGGATGTCTTTGGGGGAACAACTTAATTATATGTAACTCAATCCTGTTGCTGGAAGCTTCATTTGATTACAGGAAATGGCCACTTGGGGCTCCATCTTTCCCATTGCTTGGTGATTTCATTTAGATTGTCTTCATGTATGTATAGTTTTTAGAAAGTTCCTACTATATTAGGTTTCCATATGACCCCTCAAGTTTTCACTGTCTCTTTTTGTATTCTCTCCATCCTCCTCCTCCCATTTCCCCTTCCCCTCTTGATCCTGGTGTTCCATTTCCCCCATCCATCCATCCATCCATCCGTAACTATACAATTACCCATTCATAACAAGATCTGTCCTTACTAGGCACTCTCTCTATAACTAATCTCTGTGGTTCTATAGCTCTGTTATCATTGACTAATATCAACATGTAAGTGAATACATGCCATATTTGTCTTTCTGAGTCTCGATTACCTCACTCAGGAAGAGATTTTTTTCTTGTTCTACCCAATAGACGGCAAATTTGGCAAAATTCATGTAAGAACTTCCAATTTCATGATGTCATTTTTAAAATGGCTAAATAATACCCCATTGTGTAAATGCAACATATTTTCTTTGTTCATTCTTCTGGTTGAAGACATCTAGGGTGTTTCCAGTTTCTGGCTATTATGAATAGAGCCTCAATGAACATGGTTGAGCAAGTGTCTTTGTGGTATGATGAAGCAGAGTTTGGGTGTATGCCCAAGAGTGGCATAGCTGGATCTTGAAGCAGATCTAGTGGTATCTTCCTGAGGAAGCATCATACTGATTTCTGTCATGGCTGTACAAGTTTACACTCTATAAGAGTATGAGCTCTCACTTGTGTTGTTGATCTTAGCCATTCTGATGGGTGTAAGATTAAATCCCAAAGTAAATATTGTTTTAATTTCCCTGATGACTTCTTTGTTTCTCAGCCTTTGAGGTTCTTCTTTTAAGAATTCTCTGTTTAGATAGGTATCCCATTTTTAAATTGGACTATTTGTTTTCTTGATATATATATTTTTAATGTTAGCCCTCTATGAGATGTGGAGTTGGTAAAAGTCTTTTCCCATTCTGTAGGCTGCCACTTTGCCTAAATGACAGTGTCCTTTGCAGTGCAGAAGATTTTCAGTTTCATGAGGTCCCATTTACAAATTGTTGATCTTAGTCCCTGTGTTAACAGTGCTCTGTTCCAAAGGTCTTTTCCTTTTCCAGTGCATTCAAGGCTATTTCGCACTTTCTCTTCTGTCAGGCTCAGTGTATCTGGTTTTACATTGAGGTTTTTGATTCATTTGTATTTGAGTTTTGTGAAGGGTGATAGGTACAGATCTTTTGGGATTTTTCTATATGTAGCCATCCATGTTTGGCCATCATCATTTGTTAAAAATGCAGCTCCCCCCACCCAGTTTGTATTTATATACATACAAATATATATACATATATATATTTGTATATGTATGTATATATATATACACATGTGTGTGATACCATATGTATATATACATATGTATACATATATATATGTGTGTAGTTTTATGTCTTGGTCTTCAGTTTGAGTCTGTTAATCAATGCATCTGTTTTTGTGCCAATACTATGTTGTTTTTTATTACTTAATGCCTGTAGTACAACTTGAAATTGGGGATCATGATAGCTCAGTTAATCAGAATTATTTTAGCTATCCTGGATTTTTTATGTTTCCATATCAAGCCAAAAAATGTGTTTGGAAGATCTGAAAGAATTGTGTTGGAGTTTTGATGGGGATTATTTTGTATATGTAGATTGCTTTTGACAGGATGGCCATTTTTACTACATTAATTCTACAGATCCAATGGGCATGGATGATCCTTCTACCTTCTGCTATCTTCTTCAATGACTTAAAGTTTTTATCACAAATGTTTTTCACTAGTCTTATTAGAGTTACCAAAAATATTTTTAATTATTTGAGGCTATTATGAAAGGTATTTTTTCCCTGATTTCTTTCTCCGTCTTTTGTCACTTGTATAAGAAGACTCTGGCGCCTTCCATTCCAGCCTGTATCCCATTAATCTTCTTAAGTTATCTTATTGCTCTAGCTAAGACTTCAACCACTATATTGACTAAGTATGGAGAGAGTAAGTATTGTTCCTGGTTTTATTGGACTTGCTTTAAATAGAGCTTCTCTCAGTTTAAGTTGATGTTGGCTATGGGCTTGTTGCAAACTGCCTTCGTTGTTTTTCGGTATGTTCCTTGTACCTCTAAGCTTTCCAGGAATTTTATCATGAAGTGTTGTTGGATTTTTTTCATCAGCCTTTTCTTCATCTAATGAGATAGACAATCATGTGGTTCTTGCTTTTTAGTTGACTTATATGGTGGTTTACATTACATTTGTTAAGCCATCTCTGCATGTTTGGGATGAAGCCTACTTGATCATGGTGAATGATGTTTTTTATGTGTTCTTGGATTGCAAGTATTTTATTGGGAATTTTTTAATTGATTATTTTCTTTTTTAATTAATTTACTTTTTTTTATAATTAACCATGGCTTATTTACTTTGTATCCCAGCCGTAGTCCTCTCCCTCATTCCCTCCCAATCCCACCATCCCTTCCTCATCTCCTCCCTGCCCCTTTCCAAGTCCATTGCTAGAGGAGGTCTTCCTCCCCTTCCATCTGACCCTAGCTTATCAGGTATCTTCAGGACTGGCTGCCATGTCTTCCTCTGTGGCCTAGCAAGGCTGCTTCTCCCTCGCGAGGCGGGAGGTAAAAGAGCCAGTTGTTGAGTTCATGTCAGAAATAGTTCCTGTTCCCCTTACTAGGGAAAACCACTTGGTTACTGAGCTACCATGGGCTATATCCAAGCAGGGGTTTTAGGTTATATTTTTATATGGCCCTTGATTGGAGAAACAGTCTCATAGAGGGCCCTGTGCTCTGGTATATTTTGTCCTTGTGGAGCTCCTGTCCTCTCCAGGTCATACTAACTCCCCCTTCTTTCATATGATTCTCTGTACCCTGCCGAAGGTTGGTTATGAGTCTTAGTATCTGCTTTGATACACTGCTAGGTGGAGTCTTTCTGAGGCCCTCTGCTGTAGGCTTCTGTCCTGTTACTTGTTTTCTCCTACTTCCCCTGTCCATCTCACTTGTCTAAGTGAGGGTTGATCATCTTACTCTGGGTCCTCTTTCTTGTTTATCTTCTTTAGGTACACATGTTTTAGTATGTTTATCCTATCTTATAGGTCTATATAAGTGAGTATATACCATGCATGTCTTTCTGCTCCTGGGATACCTCACTCAGGATGATCTTTTCTAGATACCACCATTTGCCTGCAGATTTCATGATTTCCTTGTTTTTAATTGCTGAGTAATATTCCATTGTGTAAAAGTACCATAATTTCTGTATCCATTCCTCCATTGTACCTATGTTCATGAGGGAATTTAGCCTGTAAGTAATTTTCTTTTCCTTGTTAGTTCTTTATGTGGTTTGGGTATTAGGGTAACTGTGACTTCGTAAAATGAACTATGCAATGTTCCTTCTGTTTCTATTTCGTGGAGTAATTTGAGGAGTATTGACATTAACTCTTCTACCAAAGTCTGGTAGAATTCTGTATTATAAAACATCTGGCCCTGGACGTTTTCTTGGTAAACAGACTTATAATAAGTGTTTCATTTCTCTAGGAACTATTGGCTTATTAAAAATGTTTATCTGATCTTGATTTAACTTTGGTAATTGGTATGTTTCAAGATAATTATTCATTTTCTATAGATTTTCCAGGTTGGTAGAGTACTGGTTTTTAAATATGTCCTTTAGATTCTCTGGATTTCCTCAATATCTGTCATAATGTTCCCATTTTTATTTCTTGTTTTGTTAAGTTGGATATTCTCTCTCAGCATTTGAGTTAATATGGTTAAAGTTTTGTCAATAATGTTTGTTTTTTCAAAGACACCAACTTTTTGTTTCATTGAGTCTTTTTTATCTTTAATTCACTTATTTCAATTTGATTGATTTAGCCTGAAGTTTCAGTATTTATCATCTACCCTCTTTTTTAGTTTAGAAGTTTCTATTAATTAATTAACTAATTAATTAATTAATTGTTTTTTATTTATTACAATTTATTCACTTTGTATCCCAGCTGTGGCCCCTCCCTTATCCCCTCTCAATCCTGTCCTTCCTTCCTCTACTTCTCCCATTCCTTCTCCCAGTCCACTGATAGGGGAGGTCCTCCTCCCCTTCCCTCTGCCCCTAGCCTATCAGGTCTCATCAGGACTGGCTGCATTGTCTTCCTCTGTAACCGGTAAGGTTGCCCCCTATCAGGGGGAGGTGATCAAAGAGCCAGCCACTGAGTTCATCTCAGAGACAGCCCCTGTTCCCATTACTAGGGCACCCAATTGGACACTGAACTGCCATGGACTACATCTGTGCAGCGGTTCTAGGTTATCGCCATGAATGGTCACTGGTTGGAGTATCAGTCTCAGAAAAGACTCCTGTGCCCAGGGTTGTTTTTTGGTTTTCTTTGTTTTGTTTTGTTTTGTTTTGTTTTTGTTTTTTTGGCTCTCCTTATGGAGCTCCTGGTCCCCTCCAGATCTTTCTATCTCCTCCTTCTTTCATAGGATTCCCTGCACTTTGACCAGATTTGGCTATGATTCTCAGTATCTGCTTTGATACCCTGCTGGAAACAGTCTCAGAAAAGACCCCTGTGCTCACAGATATTTGGTCCTTGTGGAGCTACTGTCCTCTCCAGGTCTTAATATCCCCCCCTTCTTTCTTAAGATTCCCTGCACTCTGCCCAAAGTTTGGCTATGAGTCTCAGCATCTGCTTTGATACCCTGCTGGGTAGAGTCTTTCAGAGGCCCTCTGTGGTAAGCTCCTGTCCTGTTCCCTGTTTTCTCTGTCTTCTGAGGTCTATCTCATTTGCCTTTTCTAAATGAGGATTGAACATTTTACCCAGGGTCCTCTTACTTGCTTAGCTTCTTTAGGTGTACAGAGTTTTGTAGGTTTATCCTACATGTCTAATATTCATGTATAAGTGAGTATATACCGTGTGTGCCTTTCTGCTTCTGGGATAGCTCACTCAGGATGATCTTTTCTAGTTCCCACCATTTGCCTGCAAGTTTCATGATTTCCTTGTTTTTAACTGCTAGTAGTATTCCAATGTGTAAATGTGCCACAATTTCTGTATCCATTTCTTCGTTGAGGGACATCTGAGTTTCCAGATTTTGTTTATTATGAATAAAGCTGCTATAAGCATAGTTGAGCAAATGTCTTGGTTGTATATGTGAGCATATTTTGGATATATGCCTAAGGAGTAATAGAGCTGGATCTTGAGGTAACATTCTTCCTAATTGTCTGAGAAAGCACTAGATTGATTTCCAAAGTGGTTGTACACATTTACATTCCCACCAGCAGTGGAGGAGGGTTCCCCTTTCTCCACAACCTCTCCAGCTTGTGTTGTCACTTGAGTTTTTGATCTTAGCCATTCTGATGGGTGTAAAGTGAAACCTCAGGGTCATTTTCATTTGCATTTCCCTGATGACTAAGGACATTGAGCATTTCTTTAAGTGTTTCTCTGCCTTTTGATATTCCTCTATTGAGAATTTTCTGTTTAGGTCTGAATAAAAACTGCATGGTACTGGCATGGAAACAGAATGTTGGATCAATGGAATTGAATAGAAGACCTAGAAATAAACACACACATCTATGGGTACTTGATTTTTGACAAAGAAGCCAAAACCATACAACAGAAAAGAGAAAGCATCTTCAACAAATGGTGCTAGTCCAACTGGATGTCTACATATAGAAAATGCAAATAGATCCATATTTATCACCCTGTACAAAACTGAAGCCCAAGCAGATCAAAGACCATAACATAAAACCAGACACACTAAATCTTTTAGAAGAAAAATTGGGGAAGAGCCTTGAACTCATTGGCATAAGAGACAACTTCCTGAACAGAACACCAGCAGCACAGGCTCTAAGATCAACACTCAATAAATTGGACCTCATGAAACTGAAAAGCTTCTGTTATGCAAAGGACACTGTCATCAGAACAAAGGATCTTCACCAACCCTATATCTGATAGTGGGCTCATATCCAGAAAATATAAAGAACTCAAGAAGTTAAAAGGCAGTATATCAAGTAATCTAGCCCTTTTTATGGGTGTAAATTTTTCTTTTATTGTAGACCTTCAGCTGTCCTGGTAAGTGATTATTGTAAGATCTCTCCAGTACTTTTACGTACGCAGCTAGTGCTTTCAACTTGCCTTCATTGTGTTATGTAAGTTTGGGTATGTTGTATGTTCATTTTCATTAAATTCTAAAAATTCATTCTTCATTTCTCTCTACCCATTTTTCATTTGGTAGTGGGTTGTTCAGTTTCCATGTGTTTTAAAGCCTTTTGTTGTTGATATCTTGCTTTAATCCTTCGGATAGGACACGGGGCGTCATTTCCATTTCCTTGTGTTTATTGAGACTTGCCGTGTGTCTATGTGATCAATTTTAGAGACCATTTCATGAATGCTGAGAAGAAAGCGTATTCTTTTGTTTTTCAGTGAAATGTCTCGTAAATATTTGTCAGGTCTATTTGGTTTATAGCATCCATTAGCTCCAGCATTTCCCTAGTTAGATTTTTTCTGAATGTCTTGTCTGTTGGCCAGCGTTGGGTATTGAAGTCATCCACTCCCCGTGTGTGAATGCGAATATGTGACTTAAGCTGTTATGGTAGGGTTTCTTTCACAAACTTTGTTGTGCTTGGGTTTTGGTGTATAGAGGTTAAAAATTGCAATGTCCTATAGGTAGAAGCTTTCCTTTGATGAGTATTTGTGTCCTCTTCTGTTTGTTTTTGGACTAATCTTGGTTTGAAGTCTATTTTTCCAGACTTTGAAATGGATACACCTGCTTGCTTCTTAGATCCATTTACTTGAAATATGTTTTTCAATCTTTTTACCCTGAGGTGATGCCTATCGTTGGGTGTTAAGGTGTGTTTCTTGGATCCCACAGAAGCTTGGATCCTGTTTTTGAATCCATTCTGTTAGTCTGTGTCTTTTGTATTGGGTAATTGAGACGTTGATTCTGAGAAATAACAATGAACAATGCTTGCTGATTCCTGTTATTTTGCTGTGGTGGTTGTGGTGGCTACAGTGGCAGTGTGTGTGTGTGTGTGTGTGTGTGTGTGTGTGTGTGCATGTGTGTGTGTGTGTGTGTGTGTGTGTGTGCATGCACATGTGTGTACACTCTCATATGTGTGTTCATGTTTTTCTTCTTTTGATTTCCTGGTCTGGTATTGTTTATTCCTTGTGTTTTCTTAGGTGTGTTAACCTTTTCAGGTTAGAAATTTCCTTCTAATGCTTTCTGTAGGGCTGCAGTTGAGAAGTCAGGTGTTATTCTGATTGGTCTGACTTTACATGTCACTTGCTATTTTTCCCTTGCAGCTTTTAATAATTTTTCTTTGTTATGTCTACTTAGCATTTTGACTATCTGCTGAAGGGAATTTCTTTTCTAACCTAATCTATTTGGTGTCTGTATGCTTCTTCTACTTTCATAGGGACTTCCTTCTTTAGAGGAGGGGAATTTTCTTCTACGATTTTGTTGAAAACATTATCTGTGTCTTTGATGTGGGTTTCTTCTTCTTCTATTCTTATTATCCTTATATTTGGTCTTTTCATGGTATCCCTGAATTTTCTGGATGTTTTGTTCCTGGAGTATTTTGTTGTTGTTCTTCTTCTTTTTATTTATCATTTCTTTGAAAGACATATCTATTTCTTTTATTATGTCTTTAATGCCTGACATTCTCTCTTCCATCTCTTGTATTCTGTTGGTGCATTTTGCCTCTCAGGTGCCTGTTTGAGTTCCTTTCAGTTTGGGTTTCGTTTATTGATTCTTTTTCTATTTTTCAAGTCTTAAACGGTGTTTTATCCATTTTCTTCTGCTTGTTTGTGTTTTCATAGATTTCCTTAAGGTGTTTATTCATTTCCTCTTTAAGGACCTCTATCATTTTCATAAAGGCTATTTTAATTTGATGGCTTTCCTTGATATTATGCAGGTGAAAGCTAGCACTAAACCAGGTAAAATGCATTTGTAGGTGTTAAGGACTGATATTTAGGGATTGGGGTGGGCTAGGAGGGGTGGAGGGCTTAGAGGCTCCACAGGAGTGAGGAGGGTAGGGCATTCACTGTGATCTGCTTATTCCATAAGGGTGGGATTAGAGAGTGAGGAAAGACCACAGAAGAAGGTCGGGTAGAGAGAAACAGGGGAGACTGGGAGATTAGGCTTGGAGGGATGGAGGGAGACAAGAGTTAGGCTACCTGCCCCATGGTTGAAGTGGTCTGGATTCCCAGGGAAATGCTGTGGAAATTGGGGCCTGGAAGAAAGTAATGAATGGGGTGAAGGAAGTTTGGAGGTGAATATCTGTATGATCCACTAGAGAAGGGAACAGAGAGGAAGGGGAAGCCTCAGCCCATGGCTTGCTGTAGATTTGAGGATGAGATGTAGGAATGGATTTGAGGAAATGGAGGAAGAGGGGAAAATTTGTAGTTAACCTACCTGCTTCCCTGGCTGGAGTGGTCTGCAGATTCCCAGGACCTTAGGTCTGTGTTCATGCCTGCAGTTGGACAGGGGAGAGTACCCTTATCTTCCTTTGCTTTAAAATAATCATTTTCCCTCAATACTAAGCCTCCTTGGAGGCACAGAGCAAACACCTCTTCCCCCACCTCCTGTTCAAACACAGATATCAAAGGTCGTTGGCATCTCTCTGAAATTTTTGCCAGATGACTTCCTTAACAGACCAAAAGACATCTGTGACTTTATCTTCTGTAATAGACATGCAAATTTGATGGCATTCCTTGATAATATGCAAATAAAATGCCAGCAATAAGCCAGGTTTCAATAATGAGGTTCTAATAACAACCTTTCCATGTAGAGGCAGGCCAGGGACAGGCAGTCAGGTGAGTAAGCATTACAGCCTCCCTGCTAAGCTCAACTCCCCTGTTCTGTTTTGACTTTGGGGCCTGGTGAATGATACAGCTGGCAGTTTCGCCGAAAATGAGAGGTATGGCTCTGATTCAGGCTCTCTTGTATTTTGAATTTTTGTGGGCTTAGGTCAGTTCATGGACTTCAGTGCTGTTGTGAAATGTAATCACAGCTCCAAGGTGCTTGGGAACTTGTGTAGTGTTTGGTGATTGAAGCTGACGGGCATTGGGCTGAGCCTGAGTCTTAGAATTGATAGACCTCAGCTAATCTCAGCAATAAAAATAGTCACCAGTGAACACTGTGACAGGCTTGGCAACAAAGAAAGTCATCCTGAGCTCATTGGAAGAGATTAAGAGATGGACAGGTTAAAAACCTCTTGGCTCCACTTGTGCCTGCCTTAGGTGGTGAGCGCTGTCTTAGCTATTGGTGCTTGCTCACTCACTTCTTCCATGTGTCCTGTTATAACAATGTCCAAGGCTATAAACAAAGAAAATAAGACATTGCCTCAGATAAAAAAGAAAAAGATTTAACACATGGAAAAGCGCTCGCCCTGGAACACTCTGGCCTCAGAGAACAAAAGGATTTGCAATCTATCTTACTTTCCCGTGTTAGCATGCTTTATGGTAAATGTAGATTTTTTCCTGATTATATTGTTACACATTCCACTGCTCTCATGCCATCAGCCTTGAGGACTTTATTATTTATGTGATTCCAGGACCTGATGCTAAGTAAGTGCATCTGATCTCAATGAATGGCATAGGATTGTAACATTATCAGTAGATTTCAGAGGAGAGAGGGACCATCTCAATTCTCCTGCAAGACTATCGATTAGTACCAGATGGGGCTTTTCTGATTGAATTATTTTTATTCTTCTTTTTTCTTCAAATACAAATATAGATCTGTCAAAGTATTTTAAATCATTGGGAGATAGAGGTTGCTTAAACAAGCTTCTTTTATTTCTCTTTCTGGGGCATACTCCAGGTCAAGAGGGTCACCATTCAGAAGTCATGTCCCTTGGCTAGCAGCAATGGCAGCTTCATGTAGAAGGCTCTTAGCCCAAAGATGGGGCTGTTGGTTTCTCTCTTTTTCTAAGGGTTTTCAAATAAAATGAGCTTTGGCTAGGAAGTTCTATTAAGAAGTATAGACAAAAATATCTTTCAAAGCTAAATCAAGGATTCAAACTCTCACTCAACTTACCAATCCATTGGTGAATGTCCTTGCTCTCACAGAAAAAAATCTCCAGGGGACAAGAATTCTTTAACTTACCTCTCCAAGTCTCAGTATGCTCTACTTGGGGGGAAGACTTTACCCCAAAAGACCAATAGAAAATCCAATTTTGAAATAAGAAGCAAGACTTCCATGGATATCCAAGTGAATTTGAAACATGCGTTCTGAACAGTCAATGAAAAAGTGTCTTCTACTTGTCTGATTTGAGGCCCTGTGTTTTGTATGAGCCTAAAGTTTTCAGCATGGAGAGAGAGTGTGAGGAAGAAAATGGAGAAAAATAATGGGTTTCAAATGAGGAATTTGAAAATAATAATTAGAAAAAAAAGAAAATGAAGTATTTTCTGTTCAGCTAAGATATAGAGTGAAATGTGGTAACCCTCTGGGCACATCAGACTCTCACAGAATTTCAAAAATTAGTTAAAATAGTAAAACAATGGTATATTAGATTTTTAAAAACCTCACATTTCTTGGTTCTTCAAAGAATTAAAACAGCACATCTGAGCTCAGAGCCAGTGCGTAGACTGCAGACCATTTGTGAGACCCCCAACTGTCCCCCGTTAGCTGCAGGAGCCACTGCTCCCTCACAGCATCTTGCTCCACCCCTCCACACGCTCCTTTCTCTAAGTTGCATCCCCAGACAAATTACATGTAGGCACAGTTCCCTCTTTTTTATAAAAAGTGAAACTTCTGTGAAGTTAGTCAAAACTAAGCCACTTAAACATTGGACATCGAGTTTCTGATTCAGAGCTCAGGTTTATTGTTTAAGTTAGCTTTTGAAATATGTTTCTTAAAATAGGTTTTCTTGAAGATGTCCTAGACACCTAGAATGAATGGCTGGTTATGTTCATTTTATTAGTGTGATTGTATCAGTACAGTGGATTCTTTTCTCTTGGAGTATGCTGGTGAGTGAGTCATCTGGAAAGATGCCTTCTTCTGATTGGCCTATAGCTAAGCTTATGTAACATTCTCTTGATTGATGAAGCAAGTCAGTAAGCAGCCTTTCTTTGTGACCTCTGTATTAGTTCCTGCCTTTAGGTTCTGTCTTGGCCTCCCAAATCATGAACTGAATTGCAAGATGAAATAAACCCTTTTCTCCCCCAAATTGTTTTTGATAATGGTGTTCATCACAGTAACAGAAAACTGAATTAGGCCATAGGGTCATTTGATTGCTGTTCCTATACTTAATTTTCATGGCTTAAATGAATCAATGCCTCCGGTTTTCTGAGTAGACGTCCTTCATTCTAAATGAACTTAAAGATTCTGGCATAGACAGAAACTATAAAGGAAGAAAAACGGTTCAGTATATGAGTAGATTACAGACATGCAATAGCTAAAAAAAAGAAAAAAGGTCAACTTTCAATATATATCGCTATATAAATTTCTATTATGTCTATGTGGGCAGTGGTAGAAAAGTTGATTTGGGTGAAGAAAGTGAGTGGATAAACAGTTGGATATTTCCTGGCTTCCACCTTATATTTTCCATTCATAAGAAGACAAGTTGGCTCCTAAGTAGTACACATAAATGGTTTAATGAAATTGAGACAATGCATCAAGTGGAAACCAACACTGGAACTGGAAAAAGGAGGCAACCAAACTCCTGTGCCCAGGGGTGACCAGACAGCCACACCTCGAGGACTTCTGTGGCCTCTCCCAATGCATGACCTTTTCTTGACTTGTGTCTAGTGTTCTCTCCAGGATCATTCACAAATGCCTCTCCCACTTAAGAGTAATAATTTAGTCAAGATGAGATGATGACGCATTCCTTAAAGACCACATCAGGTCAAAGACAGAAAGAAAATACCTAATATAAAATACACCAGCTTACATGAATCATCTGAGCTGGCATATGGGCTCTGTGGGCAAACATCAGTTTCTCAAGCTGACTCATAGAAGTTCAAAGCTGTCCCTGGAATTAGAATGGGCAATGGAGAGTGAGGTCTCTCAAACCACAGAGAAACGTGGGGCACAAGCCCTAACACCTAAACTTTTCAACTCCAAGTCAGACCAAGGTCCTCAGGCCTCACCTTTCAGGTGTCTGGCCAACTTGACCAGGACTGTGCTGATCCACCAAAGGGTGGCATGGCTTCTGTGTTGATTGTCAAGGGACTCCCGGTACATCTCAGGCAATCAGGGTTCTCCCTAGTTATACTGACTGAGGATAACTAGACATTAGGCCTCAGTAAAGTGCATTCAGTGTAGACATACAGGCTGGAAATGATCCTGGTAGCCATCTTTTGGAATTTAGAGTACTGACAGGTGTAGGCCCTCTCCTCAAACAGACACCTATGTCCAATATAGTTTCAAGGTATTAAGTTCTTCTTTTTATTCTACCCTAAAACAAGAATAGCATTTGCTTTAGATGACTGAGATTTTAAGGATGTAAAAAAAGAACACCTCTATAGGTTAGTAATCTCACCCAATGCTGCCGAGGTCGGCTTTCCATTTGAGTACAGGGAGAGAACATGCTTCCTAAGTCTGAAACACAGCATGTATCCTGAACATGGTATCAGACTATATTTCTTTAACTGGGTTTTCACAAGAGAAAGTAAGGCATGAGTAGGAACAGGGAATGAGTTATGAATGGTTATAGCAGTGAAGTACTCAAGCCTAGAGATTGGTGAGTTCAGTCTCAGGCACATAGATAGCAGGCCAGATGAACTCTGCCATACTGTGGGCACACTGGACATGATTGGGAATCCTGGAACAAATTTGCCTCAAAACCAGGGTTCTTGAAAATACCCTTTGGATGGTGTGAGTCGGATGTTTGACAGGCTTAGTAGGTGGGGATGTGACAAAAGCTTCAGCTCCTGCATTGGGAAGAAAGTGTAAGGAGAGAGAGCGTGGTCTGTCTAAACTGCATCTTGTACTGAGACTGAGGAGAGACCCCTCCACTCTCAGAATGACAAAGTGCTTAGAGGATTGAAGGGCAAGGAAAATCCAGCCATGACTTGTTTAAGATTAACCAACGAGTTTACAAGCTACTTCGAGTGTTTAAAGTGACTTCAAACAAGTATGCTACTCTGGAAAGAAAGAGAATTTGGATTGGATGATGCCAGCAGGTCTGGTTTTGCCTTTACGGCGTGGGCGCGGCTTTGCACATGGACTCGGCCTGAACAGTGCATTTGTTTGCCATGAGGCTGTCACTTCTACTTCAAAATGCAGTTGAAAGCAAGTGTATGGGGATAGCTGCTCATGAATAATTCCAGAGCATGCAGAAAATAGAAAGCGCTGTAGTAATTTATAATCATTAAGTCATAAGTCCATAAAACATCTCTGATGTTGCTTCCGGTCAAAGAAGAAGCCAGAGGGTGACTGGCAACTGTCTAGGCAGAAGCAGCGGAGTACATGAGCGACAAGGGACCCTAATCAGCTCTGTTCAACACACACACACACACACACACACACACACACACACACACAGAAAGAGGATGGAGAAACCTGAAATCTGTTAACAGCATATTTGAAATGAAGCAAAGGACACAACTCTGAGCAAGTTACAAAGTGTGGAAAAACTGAAGATTGGGGTCCTGGTTAATGTGGTACATGCGGAAGAATCAGCTGAGATTCTCTTACCCATCCTCCCACAGGGATCCATAAGCTCTAGGCTCTGAAAAGCAGTTTACTGATCCTATAGATTATGTCATCTTAATTTTCAGACGTAAATATCAAATTCTGTCTGACCCTAGCCTAACAGGTCTCATCAGGGCTGGCTGCATCTTCTTCCTCCGTGGCCTGGGGGAAGGACTTCTTTTATCAGGGGACTAGGGAAAGAGCTTAGGGGGAGAAGAGAGAGAATGGGTGGGACTAGGAGGAGATGAAGGGGGGGGCTACAGCGGGGATACAAAGTGAATACATTTTAATAAATGAATAAATTAATTAAATTAAAAATAAATAAAATATCAAATTCTTATTTTTCTTTTAAAAATTTATTTCTTTATTATATTTTTATAATTTATTCACTCATAACTAACTCAATTGCAGCCCCCTCCCTCATCTCCACCCAGTCCCACCCTCCTTTCTCCTCCCTCTTCCTAGCCCTCCCTAGTTTATTGAAAGGGGGAGTTCTCCTCCCCTACCATCTGACCCTAGCCTATCAAGTCTCATCAGGAATGCCTAGGTCCTCTTTCTCTCTGGCCTGACAAGGTGGCCCTACCAGTGGGGAGTGATCAAAGAACAGATAACAGAGTCCATGTCAGAGAAAGCCCCTGCTCTCCTTACTGGGGAGCCCATATGGAGACTGAGCTGTCTATGGCTACATCTGAGCAGGGGTTCTGGGTCTTCTCCATTCATGGTCCTTGGTTGGTGCATCAGTCTTTTGCAGGTCCTCACTGGGCCCAGATTTGTTGGCTTTGTTGGAGCTCCTGTCCCCTTCTGGTTCTTCTGTTCCTCCCCCCCCCACACACTTCTTCCATATGTAGAAATAATCCAGATGTCCTCAACTAAAGAATGGATATAGAAATTGTGGAATGTCTACACAATGAAATACTACTCAGCTGTTAAAAACAAGGAAATCATGAAATTTGCAGGCAAATGAATGGGACTAGAAAAGATCATCCTGAGTGAGGTAACCCAGAAGAAGAAAGACACACAAGGTATATACTCACTTATAAGCAGATATTGCCCCTATAATATAGGATAACCGTACTAAAATCTACAGACCCAAAGGAGCTAAATAACAAGAAGGATGCTTAATTCTCAATCAGAATGGCGAACAGTATAGACACCTGAAGCAGTGGAAGAGAGGAAGGGGGTCAGGAGCCTACCACAGGTGTTCTCTTAAAGATTCCTCCCAGCAGGGGATCGAAGCAGATGCTGAGACTCATAGCCAAACTTTGGGCAACGTCTTATTTTTCAAAGACATTTGTACATCTGTTATTTTGATTGACTGATATGTTTGTTAAGTATAGTAGTCCTTATTTTAAATTAAAGATCATCCCTCAACACTTAATTGTTCAGTTTCACCTGCTAAAACCATGGTAGTAATATATCCATTGCTTTTCAGCTAAGTGTTGGATTATAGGAAGTTTCAGTTAATGGTTTTATGTATCACTTGCATTTTCAATTTTCCATACTAAATTGGGAGCACCCTAAAAATAGAAAACACATTTTTCTTAATCTTTTCCAAAGTCGTTGGTAAGTAGAATGAATTTATATCTAATAATTATTTGGTGAATGAGTGAACAACACTGTCATCTACAATCAGACTTCATACCTCACTGTGCTTAGTGAGGACACCTTCACTCCCCAAACGTCAAACTTCCTAAAGTCCTGTGAGGTTTTATCATGTTTTGTTTGTTGGGTTGGTTGGTTTGGGATTTTAGAAATAGGGAATCTCTGTGTAACCCTGGCTGTTTTGGAACTCCCTCCTTAGACCAGGCTGGCCTCAAACTCAGAGATTCACCTGCCTCTGTTGCCCCAGTGCTGAGACTAGCTGTGTACCACCACTGCCTGGCTTCTGTGGTGGTTTGTAGAGAGTTTTAAACACTGTTGTTGTTTTCTTTTTGGATTCCTTTTTTTTTTCTTTTGTTTCCTTCATTAAAAAATATGTTTTTATGTATTATAAGTTATTCACTTTGTATCCCAGCTAAAGCTCTTTCCCTAGTCCCCTCCCAAACTCTCCCTCCATTCCTCCCTCTTCTCCTCCTATGCCCCTTCCCCAGTCCACTGATAGGGGAGGTTCTCCTCCCCTTTCATCGGAGCCTAGCCTATCAGGTCTCATCAGAACTGTCAGCATTATCTTCCTTTGTGTCCTGGTAAGGCGCCTCTCCCCCCTCAGGGGGAGGTTATCAAAGAGCCAGCCACTGAGTTCATGTCAGAGATAGCCCCTGTTCCACTTATTAGGGAACCCACTTGGACACTGAGCTGCCATGGGCTACTTCTGTGCAGGGGTTCTAATTTATCACCAGGAATGGTCCTTGGTTGGAGTATCAATCTCAGGAAAGATCCCTGGGCCCAAAATTTTTGATTCCTTTCTCTCCTTGTAGAGCTCTTGTTCCCTCCAGGTCTTTCTATCTCCCCCTTCTTTCTTAAAATTCCCTGCACTCTGCCCAAAGTTTGGCTATGAGTCTCAGTATCTGCTTTGATACCCTGCCGGGTAGAGTCTTTCAGAGGCCCTCTGTGGTAGGCTCCTGTTCTGTTCCCTGTTTTCCCCATCTTCATATGTCTATCCCATTTGCCTTTCTGAGTGAGGATTGAGCATCTTACCTGGGGTCCTTCTTCTTGATTAGCTTCTTTAGGTGTATAGATTTTTTTAGGTTTAGCCTGTATTATATGTCTGATATCCACTTATAAGTGAGTATATGTCATGTGTGTCTTTCTGCTTCTGGAATACCTCACTCAGGATGATCTTTTCTAGTTCCCAACATTTGCTTGCAAATTTCATGATTTCCTTGTTTTTAATTGCTGAGTAGTATTCTATTGCGTAAATATACCACGATTTCTGTATCCATCCTCAGTTGAGGGATATCTAGGTTGTTTCCAGATTCTGGCTATTACGAATAAAGCTGCTACAAACATGATTGAGCAAATGCCCTTGTTTGAGCTTATTTTGGATATATGCCTAGGAGTGGTACAGTCCTCATTTTTTTTTCACACAGTGAACCTCACTGTGCCTGTTGCCAAATGATCCTGGCAGGGTCCTGGTTGCCCCCCATCATGGTACTTATTTGGTACCATGGTACTTTGTACATTGCAACAGAGCCTCAGGGCTGCCATTGCACCTTACCCGCCTTCATTTCTCATATGCTGAGCACCGAGTCAGATACCTTTGGCTGAGAAACAGCGAACTGGAAACCATGCATGTGTTCAGTTATCACATTTCTGGTAATCTCTCTCTCTCTCTTTCTGTGTGTGTATGTTTTAGGGAATAAATCAGTTGAATATTAGTAAAGGTCAGCTGAAAGTTTGAAAGTTTGAAATACTAAATCCAGATTGAGAGTATTCTGAAGCTGGTCAATGCTCGCTGGAGTCCATCACTACTGTGAAAACAGACAAAGTAAAAAAGAGAGCCAAAGTGATTCTTTTCTTCCTTCCTTTCTTTTCTTTTTTCTTTTTCTGTAGATAGGATTTTACTGTGTAGCCCTGGCTGTCCAGGAACTAGCTCTGTAGACCAGGCTGGCCTGAATCTCAGAGATCTGCCTGCCTCTGCACACCCCTTGCCACTTGCCTCCCCCCACAAATACTAGGCTTAAAGGCATGTGCAACCAACTGATTTATTTAAGTAAGATTTAAACTGTCATTTAAAATCTATTTTGTGTTTGTATTTGCGATTGGTCTTCACAAGGACTTTATTTGAGAACACACACACACACACACATACTGAATGTGCATGGACAAAAAGCTGACAACTTAGAAGTGTCGACTTTTAAAGTTTTAAAGTTTTGTGTCATGATATAACACAATGGATAGAACATTCTATGGACGATCTCAGAATACACGGCTGCTAAAAGGCAAGATGCAACAAAGATACTGCATGAAATTGTCTTCATGTTATATGCATCAGGTGTCTATAAAACATATAAGCTTTGTGTGTAGAATTTTAGCCATGTGCCTAGAATATGCATGACCGAGCATATCGGCAAATATTCCACGCCCTGAATCTAAAGCACTTTTGGTCTCAAGCAACTTGGACATGGGACACTAAATCTGTAGACCCAAAGATCAACTATCTCTATTGTAGTTTTGAGTCCATGATGAGCTAAAACCCTCGCCAGTGTCTAGAGCCAAGATGAACGGATTTGCCACTGTGGCTTTGAAGTGACTTAACTCAAAGTTTTCAGTGCAGTAAAGTTTTGTTGCATTTTCCCACGATGAATAAGATTAATTACCAAGGGACCCTGGCCCTTATAGAATCCAACTTGTATCCATCATTAAAGAGTGCCAACCACAGACTAGGAGAAAAATGGAAAACACCGAAAGCACAACAAAAAGAAGAAAGGCACCAAGCTTAAGAAGCCATCTGTATCTCTGCTCATTGCATACTTATTTTTCCAATACTTCGCACAGTACAACACTTACTTTGGAGTAGAGAAAAAGGAAAGTAACAAAATTAAGAATTTTATGAAGCAGATTATCTATAAGAAATCGGAATCTGTTTTCAAAACATGAATACGACTATTTGTTTCTGGAAGTTTCTACCACAGTCCAAGAAGCAGTTTGCTATGTGGTAAGGCCCCATTTTCCAGTTTATAGGCTTGCTCTTTCCTCATGTGGTAAAAGGAGGCTCTCTGAGACTGTAATGCCTCAGGCCAGTTCAGAAAGGGGGTGAAGAACTAACAGAAGCAAGATTTAGAGGACTATAGAAAAAATGATAATTTTTACAGTGCATGCCAGTTAGAGTACTGCTAGAATTAAATGTGCTTGCTGAGTGCTTTTATTTCTCTCTTGTAATAACTTTTCCTTTTGTAAGTTCCTTTCTTGACTGTATTTGTATTAACTTAAAACATCTCCCAGGGCCCTGGGTTGGGTGATTGAGTGTCACTGCAAGCAGAACTCACCGGCTCTGCATCTTCACTCACAGTGTGAACGCAGGGGCACCCAAACATTTCGTAGATCTCAGTTTCTTCCATGGAGTCTGAGGTTCTGCAAAACCCTTCCATGGTGTTTTGCATATTTCCCCTTCATTAAAGTTAGTTTTTTCTAGGAAGGTTTATTTGGAAACACGGTTCTAAGTAGATGCTTCTGAGACACAAACAATTATGATCTTATTCAACAGCAGCCCTGTATACCTCTTCTTATATCTGTGACCACATGTCATGTGCTGATATGAAAACAAAGGCGGCTAAGGGGCCGTGTGCACCATGTTTAGTTCTGTGGTCTTAGCAGCCCAGTGATTGAGATTGTGTTCTTCTGTTTCCCAGTGACAGTTCTAGCTACAAGAACTTTCCTAAACATCATGGTTGAACAGTGTTACCAGATGTCTGAGGACAGCATTTTTCCTCCTCAGTACAAAAAAAAAAGGCACCACACACTCCAGCTCTGCATTATATAATCTTTCTCATAGGATGCTAATTTTGATGCTGGAAATGTGCATGGCCTATGTGACCCAAAGACAGCAGCAAGTGTCAGTGTGTGTGTCTCTGTTTCTCATGAGCTGTCTGAAACTTTGGGTCCCAGAGAACTATTCTTCTCACCACTCAAGTGCCTGTATTTGTTACTTCGGCTCAGACTGAGTCCTTTCAGTTGGGTACAGTGGTGCACGCCTGTAATCCCAACACATGGGGAGGCAGAGGCAAGGGGATCTCTGTGAGTTTGAGGCCAGCCTGGTTTACAAAGTGAGTCCAGGACAATCAAGGCTACACAGAGAAACCCTGTCTCAAAAAACAAAAACAAAAACCAAAAAAACCAAATTGCATCCTTTCATCCCCTAGTTCTAATCTGTAGCTTTCATGTGTCTTAAAAAGAAAAAAAAAAGGTAGACATCAGAAGTAGGAGAAGAATAAGACAGGAGCCTTCCACAGAGGACCTCTGAAAGACTCTACCCACCAAGGTATTGTAGGAGAGACTGAGGCTCATAGTCAAACTTTGGGCAGAATGCCAGAATAGCTTATGGAAGAAGAGAGAGATAAAAAGACCTGGAGGGGACTGGAACTCCACAATAAGTACAACAGAGCCAAAATACCTGGGCCCAGGGTTCCTGCAAAGACTAATACTCTAACCAAGGACCATGCATGGAGAAGACCTAGACACCCTGAGACACCCTGTTCAAAGGAAGTCTATAGGCTGATCAGTTTCCAAGTGGGTTCACTAGTAAGGGCTACAGGGGCTGTCTCTGACATGAACTCAGTGGCTAGCTCTTTGATCACCTCCTTCTGGGGGGGCACAGCCTTGTCAGGCCACAGAGGAAGATGATACAGCCATCCTTGATGAGACCTGATAAGCTAGGGTCAGACAGAAAGAGAGGAGGTCCTCACCTATCAGAGGACTAGGGAAAGGGCAGAGGAAGAGAAGAGGGAGGGTGGGTTGGACTGGAAGGAGATGAGGGGGCTGCAGTACGGATACAAAGTGAGTAAATTGTAATGAATAAATATATAAATAAAATGAAATTTAAAAAATTATTTTCTTTCTCTATATGGTTGTCACCTAATTCAACTTCTAGACCAAACAGCTACCAGACTTGGTCTGGTAGCTACAAAGACCATGGATTCACAGTGTTTGAACAGCACTGTATCCTGATGTCTAACCATGAATGCCAGGGGCCGCTGCCATCTTTACATCTCCAGATCTGTGGTTACTACAGACAAATCTGTATCATTCACAAGACAGGTGCCATCATTAATTTCAAGCACGTTTTTAGTTTCTTCACATATTGAGTGCTTGTTCTGAGAAACCCTGCAAATGATATCATCAAATACTTCTTGTTCCTCAAAGCACAGAATGCTTCACATTCCTTATTCAAATTTTGAATGCTAAATACTAAGAGTTAAAATTGAACTATCCTTGTGTTCTATGTAAGAAACAACTAGAAAAAGAACAGTATGCAGGCATGGTGTCACAGCTAGGCTAGTGAGGTAGGGACAAGATGGTATTGAGTTCTAGGCCAGCCTGGGCTATAGAGTGACACCCTTTTTCACTTTGAGGAAAGAGGAGAAGAGGACGGAGAAGAGGGTGAGTGAAGAGAAGAGAATCAAGGAACCATACAGTTATTTCTCAGAACATGAGCTTCACATTTTGTACACTCTCCTCTACGAAGGAAGTCATACTCAGAATTTGTATTTCACTCTCAGCTGTTACTGATTTTATTGGTAATGATGAGTTGGCTTGCAAAGGTCACTGTCATGTAAGAAACAAAAATTCTCCAGTGTCACTAAACATGTGAAGGAGGAGGCACAGGGCAGATTCATTGAGAGTTCAAGAGGCATTGGCCGTGACAGGGTGCTGGACACTTTGCTGAGTGTGGAATCCCCTTAAGCAGGCGGAGGTTCAAATACCATTAAGTCTTGGCAGAACTCTTCTTCCTAATTCAGAGAACAAAGGATTGCTCAAGCCCATAAAAAAGACTTCTCAAATTTCAAACAGCTTTTTAAAGCACTTAATGAGTTAAGAGTAATTGAATCAAAAACATATGGGTTAAATTTTGCTTGAAATTCATAGGGGTTTAATACTAAGGGGAAAGTCAGTCAGCAAAACCCCCAAAGACTGGTCAACTCAAACTTTTAAGATGACTAGTACTACTCTAACCATTCACCATCATCCAGTTGCCTAGGCCTGTGGGGTTTGGGTGGAAGTGTGTCCATTAAGATTCTACCTGTAGACAAAAGATCTGCCTACGATGGAGCTCAGCAGCTTCTGCCAGTGCAGAAAAGCCCACCTGCTTACCCACATGTAATCTATGTGATAGTCTCCCCCACGGAGAACTGTGTTTTGTTTTAGAATACCAATTCCTTTTATTATACATATTTATTTATTGCATTGTGTGTATGTATACGCATATGTATGTATGTGAGTATGCATGTAGGTATATATGTGTGAGTATGCATGTGTATATATAAGTACATGTATGTAGAAGTCAAAGAACAATTCGTGGGAATTGGTTCTCTTCTTTACACTTTTTAACTTAAGTTAAAAAGTTAAAAAGTTGAGGCATCTTACCATCTTACCAAAATAAATTTTTGTTTTTGTTTTTATGGCGGGGGGGGAGTCAGTCGTGTGCAGCTCCACAATATAGCTGGTTGGTCGAGGGGCAGGAGGTGGAATTTCTCCATTCTCAGTTCATTCTGCTGTGGCTTTTATGGACCTCTGTGGTATTATAAAGCCTAAGGCACAGCCCTCTGACCCAGCAGCTAGGAAATAGGGAATCCACAAAAACAAAAGGGAGAGAGTGACTTCTAAGAAGAAAAATGGACATGATAGAGTCCAAAACTGATAGAAATGGCCTCGAGTAGAAGGTGTATACATTTGCTTTACCTAATAGGCTCTGACATTTGGTTTTAATGTCCCCAGAAGACTGGAAACGTTAAACTGAGAGGCCACTACTTTGGGAAAGACAGATGGTCAGAAAATGGATGATCTAGAAACTGGATTAGCTGTGAGGGGCTTAGAAAACATTGTCCTTAGGTGTGGGAGACTAGCTGCTGACGTCTACACCCCGGAAGACCACTGTGTCAAATACCATACAGTGAGCGAGCGATATGCATGATGAAGGCCTTGTCCCATGCATAAAAATTCCAGAATGGAAAACAACGGTCTTGCTGTTGTCCCTTTGTTCGTTACCCAGTCTTTAAAAGGTACCAAAGGCTTAGCTATGGGCCGCTAATAAGCAGTAAACATGCACTGATACAGTCTGAGCGATGACTGCGGGCAGTTTATCAATGTAGAATGGCCGAGAGCCTCGGCTCTATGGAGAGACGCCTGAGGTCTGTGCACCGCGCGGTACAGTTTCTGGTAAGAGCTGGCACAGCTGCATAACACCCATCCGCAGTGCGCAGGGAACTCGCCATGCCTGTGTTTTCAGGCACAGACAGTTCTGTTTTGAAATGTGGCAGCAATCTGTTAGGCGTAGTCCTAGCTGGAGGCAGATGTGAGAGGCAGAGTAACCAAAAATTCAGCTGCAGACAGAAATACCTAATTCCCTTGGGGAAGAAAAAGTGAAGGCTAGGTGGAGTCTGCAAAAGACCGTGAAAATCACTAACAGTAACAATTTGAATGTCTGTAGATCAAACCTCAGAATATAATAATGTAGGTCATATCTCCCTTTATAATCCCCTAAGACAGGATTCCTTTTGTCAAACTACCCCAAAATGATATCTAGTGTTTCTTTATTAAAATGTGTGGAAATGCATTTCCCAGAGCTGAAGTGATTGCGTGTGTGTGCATGCGCACATGTGTGTGCATTAGACAGACGTCACCAAGAAAGATTCCCCGAATTCCAGAGACTATCTAAGGTACCAAGGGCCTGGAAATGATCCACCCAGGGTTAGACCTTCCATAATGCCTACAGAGTGAAAGCTGCTCCAACTGTGGGGAAACCAGTTCATACAAGGGGGCTCTGTGAGAGCGACATCACGGAAATTAGAGCAGTCCTTGTCTAGAAGTCATCTCTCATCAGACGCAGGGCCGTGTCTATGGAGCCGAGGATTCTGCAAAGCAGCTGCTGTGAGTCTAATGCCACTGTCTCCTTCCCTTACAAGCCTAACACCTGTTAAAGAGCACCGCCGGTTTCCCTCGGAGTCTAACAAAGACACCTCTCTCCCTGAAGCTAAGCCAAAGGCCACTCTCCTAAGTTGACTGCTTGCATGGGCAAAGCTGTCTAACATCCCAAGCCCTGGAGCCCCCCATGATCAGTGGGGCTGCTGTTGGGTGGAGCTGGTGTTCCAGGTCCAGGGAAGGAGGCATGTTGTGCTGCAGCTCCCATCACCACAAACTCTGCACCCGGAAGAGAGCTGGGTGCAGAAAACATGTTATTGCATTCGTGTGTAACTTCGGTCTAGTTGGTGCAGGGAAAACTGCTATTATAAGAGAAAAGAGGAAAGGGCTGATTCAACACAGAAGAAAGATGCTTACGGAAGATGGTTTGGAGGACACAGGGTCCTGACTTTGTCAACTACTGCAGGGAGGGTGAGCGAGAAGCTCTGTGCAGTAAAAAGGAAAATTCATTTTCTTCTCTGTGGTTTTCAGTATTAACACTCCTAGAGAAAAACACCAGTTACTTAGAATAGGATGCTTTCTACCAGGGGACAGATCATTCTCTCCTGATCTAGTAATGATATTGACAAAGCATATGAGTTTTTAAAGTTAATTGATGAATAAATTTACTGCTTTTGTATGTGCACACACACACTTACACACTTCAGTTGGCTCAGAAGAAAGTAGGCTGCTGGTAGAATGTTTTTTTTCATTTAAATTAAGTAATAATCTTGTGATGTGAGGAACCTTATGAAGATAGCCTAAGTTGCCTGAGATGTAATAGTGATGAAAGATGAGTAGCATGTAATTGTCCCTCAGCTTTCATTCATTCATTCATTCATTCTTTTCTCATTAGGAACTAAGATCGTTAGCTGAAACAGGTGTCTCCACAGTCACTGTTGCCCTAACCCTCAGCAGGAAGGGGAACTGTTTCACTTCTCAGTGTACAGCACAATGTGATCTGATTGTTGCAAGGTTTTGTGATGAGAAATCGGATCAGTGCAGCCTTGAACAGATGACCCCAGCCTCTCCTGTGTTTATCACAGCATGGGCTGCTGCTGTGCTGTGGTTCTGCTGTGCTGAAGTTCAAGGGCCTGCTGAAAGTGAACTGCAGACACTGAAGGAAGGAACCTAGAGGCAGTATCTGATGCAGAGGCCATGAAGGGATTCTGCTTATTGGTTTGCTCCTCATGGCTTGCTCAGCCTGCTTTCTTGTAGAATCCAGGACCACCAGCCCAGGGATGGCCCCACCCACAATGGGGTGTGTCCACCCCCATTGTGGGTCTTTGTATTTCTTCCCATCTGCTGCCAGAGCAAGCTTCCCTGATGATGACTGGTCAAAGCACTGATCCATGAGCACAGCACTGTATTACTTACACATGCATAAAAGAATACACAAACATACGTGTGAGTGTGTGTGTTAGTTTTTTGTCATGATGACAAAATCCCTGAGAAAAATAACCTAGAGCAGGAAAGGGTTATTTTTGCTCCTGGCTCAGAGTTTTCAATACATGGTTCTTTGATTCTGTTGCTTCTGGGCCTGTGGTGTGATGGAGCAAAGTGGCTGATCTTTGCTGGAGAGCAGGCAGGGGAGGAGGAAGAGGACAGGGGCAAGCCCTGGCTCTGAGGGCAGTCTGCTGGGACCCATATCCTCCAGTTCCCTGGCTCTCAATACTCCAGTGAGTTTTGGATTTGTCTGTAGATTAACCAATCACCTACTGTCATGCTATGATAATATGATTGCCCTCATTGTACCACCTCTGCTGCAACTGGCACAGCTGTGGGCAACTCAAGAAGCTGGAAAGAAAAGCAATGGTAGGCAGAGACACAGGGCTCTGGGCTCATGTCAGGAATGAGTCATTTTTTTTTCCATTGTTGTTTATATATTGTTTAGTCAGCCACAAAAGCCAGAGCTTCAAGCAATGCTTAAGGGAAGAGTCTTTCTGACTTCTTGATCTGAGTTCCTTCTTCCATACTTCCCTGTCTTTGTGATCCTGTTTTTCCCAGAGGACATTCCTCCTTAGCCATTATTTTATGCCTTCAGCTTTCTGTAGTCTCATAGCCATATTTTGGCCAGGGCCTGAGAAAGGAGCTGTAGCCCATTTGGAGCTGACACACCACCATAATAATGGCACCAACTGTGCAGAAAGCCTTTGAGCTATGAACTTTTTTTTTCAATAAAGTGTTCTTCCCCCCTCCTTTATTATCCAAGTTATAATTCCAATGTCCTTCAAGACAGTGATGCCTGTATGCCTAGGATTCTGCTTACAGCAATGTTGTTCATGGAGTACTATGTGTAGCAGAACAGCCATGACAGTGCACAGACACATTCAGAAGAGAGGAGCTGGGTGGCTGGTGAATCACTCAGTGGGAAGCTCTGCAGAGTTAAGGAACTATCCAGGCAGCGCCAGGTAAACCAGAAAGCAGAGCACACACAGAGGTGCCGCAAGTGTGTGAAAGCACGGCGATGCCCCGCAGCATGGCTATGGAAAAGACATACGACCTGGTAGCGGTCGTCATCATTCAGGAAGAAATCACAACGGCTGAGGCGTAGGGAGGGACAGTGGCTAAATTTTCATCATCTACATTCTGCTCACCACTTCCTTAGAGGTAGAATTATTTCGAAGAGATAAAATGCCAAGCGTTACTCTAATTAATTCCTTTAAATGTCTCAGCCTGTTTTTGTAGACTGCATGCTGATCTATTTCTAATGCTACCCTGCAACAGTTTGTATTTTAAATACCTCCCAGGGCTTATTGCTGATATCTTGAGGTACAGCTTGTGGTACTTGTTGGAAAGTAGCAGAACCTTTTGAGGGCGGGGCCTAGTGGGAGGATCCTAGCCACTGCGATCATTCTCTGTTTGGGATTCTGGGACACTGGCTCTAGTCATCCCCCTCCCCCACTTTTTCTCTTTGCTTCTTGGCAGCTATCAGGTCAGCAAGCCTCCTCTGCCATATGGTTCCTAGCATGGTATACTGTGCTGAGAAAGCAGAGAGTGACAGGCCAAGTGATCATGGGCTGAAACAGCTGAAGCAATCATCCCAAATCAACCATTTGCCTTTTGAAGTAGGTTTCTCAGGTATGTTGGTTCAGTAACACAATCCTGACCAATTCTGCTTAGTACAAAGTAGGCAGTCTGTGTGAACACATAGTTAGGCTCCCTCCCATATGACTGTCCTCTTACAGAATCTTTATTCCGACATGTCTACTTCATATATACATTTTTATGTCTTGTCATTGCTTAAAATTGCCTTCCGGTGGATATATTCGGACATAGATAAAATGAATGCTGGCTTATAGAGGACTGACATGCTAAAAATATTAAGTTTTTCCATCAAATATGTGGTAATTTTCGCCAATGATAATTTGTTTTTACTTTGGCCTGGTTATGACTTTTTCCCAGGTGGACTGTACAATTTTTTTCTTTACATTTGTATCTGAAGATCTTGACTTTTGTCAATTTGGATGATGACTCTCTTTGAAGCACATCTTTGGACATTTTCTTGTGTGGCAAGCCAGCTGATTTGGGTACCTTTGTAACTGTTGGCTGCTGCTGAATTCTAATATTTTTATAAGGCTTTCTCTCAACTCCTTGGAATTTCTTAATATGCAAGTATGTCATTGATGCAATCAACAAAAACTGGTTCCTGGTTCTTCCATGCCAATATTTGTTCCTATTAATTTATTTTTTAGATTGATTGATTGACTGATTGATTATGTATACAGTGTTCTGCATACATGCCAGAAGAGGGCACCAGATCCCATTATGGATGGTTGTGAGCCATCATGTGGTTGCTGGGAATTGAACTCAGAACCTTTGAAAGAATAGCCAGTGCTCTTAAGTTCTGAGTCATCTCTCCAGCCCAATACCTATTAATTTGTTTACTTCTCTATTTTCTTTGCTAGATATTTCTAGAGTAATTTAAGGGGTTTCTGGCACTTATTGCCTATCACAGCCATTTCTCAGTTTCTTTTCCATAAGTCTCACGTGTCCATCCATGTGCCTATACCCAGTGTAGTTTTATGACAAGCGTGTATTAAGACTCAGTCAAGCGAGCTAAATAGATGCAAGGTGTGGCTTAACAACACAGTAAACATGGGCCCTGTAACTGAGAGGACACAGGTTAGCTAAGGGAGACATTTACAAACATAAAGTAACAATGCATGCAAAACTGGCTTAAAAATATGCCTTTAAGGACTGTTCTTGGGTGTAAAGCCATGAAGGTTATGCATGAAGCCTGTGGAGGTGTCAGGAAGAACTGCCTGAGAAACCAGGCAGACAGCAGAGCATATGAAAACCCCTCAGGCAGGAGAAATTTATGCCAGATTTTGAATCCTGTATGTCGGTATAATGTTCTTTTGGAATGTATACAATTTACCCTTGCTCATTCAAATGCTGATTTCTCTACCCCACTATCTGATTTCATTGTGGACACTGCATTGTGATACTTATTCTAAGCATCACCTGTCTCAAGTTTTTGTAAACATGCCACCATTTTCTCTCTGTAATTGTCAATTAAACAACCAGGCAGTGCTGTGCAATGGAGAGAATAGGGTGGGACATCCTGGTCTGGAGGGAAGAAGAAGGAAGCCAGTGGGAGGAGTCAAAGAGCAGACATCATTAGGAGGGGACTTGGAACCTTGAGGGGAGATGAAACAGACCTAAGATATGACTAAAAGCAAGTGTAATGGGTGAAATCTGAATGGTAGGAAACTGCGGGCTTGGAGGTTTAGGATGGAGTAACTATTGCCCAGCACTGTGCTTTGGCTAATGAAATACATCCCAGTGTCAGTGTGGTGATTTGGGTATCCCATTGGTTTAGGAATAACTGCTGATTAACTGAGAGATAAATCAACAAAAATATTAATAACCCACAACACCCGTATGATGATATTTAATCACGAAAAGCTTGACTGTGACCTGTGTGTTAACCTTGAATGGGGACAGAGGGTGGGACAAGAAAGGGCAGACTATGTTGGCTGAGATTCTAGTAGAAGTACTGGGTACACTTGAGAAGCCAGGGCAGCCAGATGTTCTGTAAAACGTATGTGCAAGCTGAAAGGATGAGAGATCCTCACAAGGCAGCCACATTGGAGGGAGTATACTGGGGGTGGGGGACATACGTCAGGCTACATTGGCTAGGATTCCCTGCAGAAGAAAAATCTGCCCTGAGCTCATCAGTGGGCATTCTGAGCCTGGAGAGGATATTTCAGCCATAGAGAAAAGTGCAGCCATTAGCTCAGACCCGGAAAAGGCAAGGAAAGTGGACACTGAGGACCCTTCAGAATCTATTGTGCAGAGAAAGATCCTGAGATGTACACAACAGAGCCCAGAAAGCACGATTAGGGGTGTGGTGGGGGCCAGTCCCTATGGTGCGAAAGCATATGTCTCCATGTTACTCTCTATGCAATTGTCTTGCCTTCTCTACCACTGCAACACAACCACAAACATACACACGTGCACACACACACATACACCTAGGCTCACATAAGCACACATGTACTGGTATGTACAGACTGGATCCTGAAAGGAGTCTGGCCTGAAGTGTAAGCAGAGGCGAACACCAGGAAGAAACTTGCAGAGCAAGCGGGTGGGAGCCTGATACACTGAGGATGGAACCAATGATTCATCCCGTGCAGCTGCTGTTTGACCTGGGTTAGCCTCTGGAGTGGCTCAGTGGGCAGCGACCCTGACTCAGAGAACAGCCATATCCAGATTTATTTAGCCTCTGGTTGCCACAGCTTCTGCAGATGGTGGTGTTAGCACCTGACAGGGACAACTTGAAATTTCCCAAATGGTCATTGTTTGTTTGTGGACAAAAGATGATATGTCTTCTCTTCTGTTGTATTTTTATGACTGTCCTCCTGACGTCTCTGAGCGCCTTCAAGTAGCCAAAGATGATTTAAAAACAAGCCTCCCTTTAGAGTAACCCTCTGTTCTATTTTGTTCTGGGTGGACAGTAATTTAGCATAATCTGTCAAGGGGCTGAGGCCTGGCTCCTGGCAGGATTCCTCCTCTGCCTCTTGGCCCCCTGGGCATCTTTCCATCCCTGCTCAGTACATTCAAACCAGATGCTTCCTCCAGAGATAAAGCATGCTCCAGACAGCTGTGCTTGGCCACTTGTCATAACTACAGGACAAAGCAAGAAGAAACTTCACTTTTGCCTGCCTCACCTGCCCTGTTCCTGCCAGCTTCTTGAGGGAGGATAGAGAAGAGGTCCCAGGAGGGCAACTATAAATTTGTTTCTTTTAAAAAAAGAAGTTATTAGGATAATTAAGGACCCAAAACAAAAATTACCAAGGTAATACAAAGAGTGTTCTTATTCTTGTCCACCATGATGCAGTTAGGAATCCTAGGCTTCCTGGATGGCAGAGGGTTTGGAGAAAGGTGAAAATATTCCCTGTAATACACAGGCTCATCTCTCTATTTATCCAGTCATTATTTTTATAAAACCAGATACATCACTATATATCTTAAGTTTGGGGTTATGACCAACACATACCCTGGTTTTACGTTACTCAAATGACTCCTCAAATGTCCCTCAGAGCTGCTTCCATTGGTTCTTGTGCTTGCCTCACTAGGAGTTCCATGAGTGACAGGAAGGTTTCTTGATTTGCCTCTGTTAAGCATTCCTCCTTGCTGGCATCACAAGTTTCCTCATCACTTTTGTTCTCTCTCAACCTCAGTCACCAGATTCTGCAGCAGACATGGGCTGTGGTCACTGCAGAGTGAGGTTAGACCCCAGGACATGGGCACAGGGTCTGCTCATTCCTGCTGGGATGTTATTCCCTCCAGGCACTCTCCGCTGAAAGAACAGAAAGATGATATATGTATGTACGTATGTATGTATGTACATATATATATGTATATATGTCTGCATGTATGTATGCACACACACACAAGATATCTACATATATGAAATGCAGGTGTGTGTGCATGTACTCATGCTGTAATACTCAGGTCCAATGGTCAGCAGAAGTATGTCTGTGACTTACAATGAAACGTGTTCACCGTCACCTCGGGATGGCTGAAGAGAATGGTACAAACTGATTCTTCATCTTCAGAGCTCCCAAAGAAGCCCACGAAGGCAGGCGGCCCCGTGCCGGGCTGCATCAGCACTACACTCTTGCAGAGAGAGGAGGAAACTCTGGCTTCTCGCCACCCTTATTCCTCCCAAGCTGCCTGAACCACAGGCACAAATCGTGCGTTTAGCCATGCTACTACTTTCTGTCATAACGTCCTGTGCCCTTGCAGGTGTCTGATGCACCTGATAGCTGATACAGGAATCCACGTGCCTTAAAAAAAGATCATTTCGCTTTACTGGAGAGAGGCTTGATTGCCCTCCAGCTTTGCAATATTATCTAAAAGGATGGAATGGATCTAGTCACATGAACATTCCATCCTGCTTGGGGTATGCCTGTGTGATGACACATTGATGATGGAGAGTGTGTGTGTGTGTGTGTGTGTGTGTGTGTGTGTGTGTGTTTATTCATCAATGCTGAGGATCAAACCCAGGGCTTTACCGCTGCTAGATAGGCACTTGGCTGCTGAATTATACTCTCGAAAGGCCTGTTGGGCTCCAAGCTGAGGCAATTCAGCATGCTACACCAGTGTCTCCTCAGAGCTGAGGTGGACGTTGTTATCAGGAAGAGTGTCTTCTGAGGACGACACAGAGGTGATGTGCCCTTGTATAAACTCAAGAGTCCAGCAGGAAGCTTCATATTTTAAGCTCTTAACTTCATATTCTCTTCCCGTTGTCCCACCAGTGGCCATGGAATACATTGTTGTGTTTCCAAGTTCAGCCACGAGATGTGGGTCTTGAACTATGTGTTTATGGGCAATGCAGTTGTGTGACCTGTGTGCCCCGAGGCTCTGTGGAGGACTGGGGCTGTCTGAAATTAGCCCTGTCACCTGCATCTCTTTCTGGAGATTGGGCTGCAGTGTCTGCCTCACCATCATACTCTCTCCTGCAGGTGCACAGCAAGTTGTGGGGCAAGTTGTATGTATGCCACTGGCAGTGTGAGATGAGCTTTGAGTTCCTCAGAGTCACAGACAAGCGGGGCACTCTAGCTAGTGCCCTACTAGTTGGTGGCTGGTGCCTGCTTGTTACAGACCTCTGAGAGTCAGAGAGCTGCAGGCAGTCACCCTGCCACTTGACTGAGGCCTGATGGTAGCTACACAGTTTTTGTCTGCAATACCCACCCCGAAAATAGGCCTCTGTATCGTGACTAAGACATTTGGCTCTTTTTTTTTTCAGTAGTTTGATTGATTGATGGGTCTGTAAGTTATTTTTGAATCTGGGTTATTTCTATTTCTGATGCATGTTGTTACCGGCTGCATAATTTCTCAAGCCACTCTTTTCGTCTGATAACCCGTGCCAAGAAAGTAAACTGTCCTATTATAATGTCTACTTTCTTTTTCAGAAATATTGATGGTTAGAACTCAGCACTGAGTGTTCACACCAAACATTAAATTATACTTCGTGGAGTCATAACGTGTTAACATCCTTGTGTTTGTCTCAGGAGCCTCTTCTTTAAATTCTTTCTCCTAGGAGGAAGTGCACATGGGTATGTATGTGTGTGTGTCCGATACACACATACATACCCTCTCTCTCTCTCTCTCTCTCTCTTTCTCTCTCCTTCAGTAAAGCATTTAAGTGTTTGACAGAAGATGAAAGGAGACCCTGTGTCCATAAAGAGATGATCTGGAATTTTTAAAATTAATGCTACGTTGAACTTGGTGAACTGGTTTTCTCAGTGACTAGTGTTAAATCAGTTGTGTTGTTCTCATGGCATGGGGATTTCACTATGTGACATCTTAATTTAAACCATAAAGGCTCAAAATGGTGTGAGGGTCTTGAGTCCTGACTGTAACAGAAGACCTAGCAACAAAAATGAACTTTTCTAAGTTGCCTTTCAGTTTGCAGATACAGAAACAGTATAGATCTTCGTTTTCAGTATCTAAAACAAAGTATGTTTTTTATTTAATGTGTTCATTTTAAATTTAAATGGTCATATAGTTTTTCTTAAAAGGAAATTTTAAAATTACAAAACTGATTAAAACTAAACTGGATCTTAGGTGTAGCCCATGGCAGTTCAGTATCCAAGTGGGTTCCATTGTAATAGGAACAGGGACTGTCTCTGACATGAACTGATTGGCCTGTTCTTTAATTACCTCCCCCTGAGGGGGAAGCAGCATTATCAGGCCACAGAGGAAGACAATGCAGCCACTCCTGATGAGACCTAATTGACTAGGATCAGTCCTCCCCTATCAGTGGACTTGGGGAGGGGCATGCATGCAGAGGGTGGGGGAAGGGAGGAATTGGGATGGGAGGAGGGAGGGAACCACAGGGAGGATACAAAGTGAATAAAGTGTAATTAATAAAGAATAATAATAATAAAAAAAACTAAACTGGAGATTGTTGTATCTGAAACATGATGAAAAAGTGACCAGACTGGACAATCCTGCTGAAGTTTCTTCTTAACAAAGAGTTTTCTCAGCAATCATAGAGGAATACTTCATTAAGAGCAACTTGTTTTATTTATTGATTCTATTTCTTTATTGAGGAAAGGCCATGCTATGTAGCCCAGGTGTGAGAAATAGATTGCAGTGGTCCACTGGCAGTGTGAGATGAGCTTTGAGTTCCTCAGAGTCACAGACAAGCGGGGCACTCTAGCTAGTGCCCTACTAGTTGGTGGCTGGTGCCTGCTTGTTACAGACCTCTGAGAGTCAGAGAGCTGCAGGCAGTCACCCTGCCACTTGACTGAGGCCATAGTCAGGAAGGGGCACGTCTCAAGCCCAAGTTATTCATAAGGCAACGCTTTGCATCCTAAACCAATGACACGGGAATTTGGGAAGGAGACAAGTCCTGGCTAATTAGAGAAGATGAGAGAAGTTTCTTTCTATTAGGATTTTTGAAAAGCCACTGTTATGTGCTGATTTTTGTCTTTTCTCTAGGCTGTTGTCCATTTCTATAGAACAGTAGTCTTTTTTAATTAAAGTTTTATTTTTATATTAATTACAGTTTATTCACTTTGTATCCCAGCTGCAGCTCCCTCTCTCCTCCCCTCCCAACCTCACCCTTCCTCCCTCATCTCTTCCTTTGTCCCTCTCAAAGTCCACAGTTAGGGAGGTCCTCCTCCCCTTCCCTCTAACCCTATCCTATTAGGTCTCTTCAGAACTGGCTGCATCCTCCTCTGTGGCCTGGCAGGGCTGCTCCCTCCTCACGGGGAGGTGATCAAAGAACCAGTCACTGGGTTCATGTCAGAGACAATCTTTGTTCCCCTTACTAGGGAACCCACTTGGAGACTGAGCTGCGATGGGCTACATCAGAGCAAGGATTCTAGGTTATCTCCATGCATGGTCCTTCGTTGGAGTATCAGTCTCAGAAAAGACCTCTGTGCCCAGATATTTTGGTTCTGTTCTTATCCTTGTGGAGCTCCTGTTCTCTCCAAGTCTTAATATCTCCCCCTTCTTTCCTAAGATTCCCTGCACTCTGCCCAAAGTTTGGCTATGAGTCTCAGTTTCTGCTTTGATACAATGCTGGGTAGAATCTTTCAGAGGCCCTCTGTGGTAGGCTCCTGTCCTGTTGCCTGTTTTTTCTTTCATCCAATATCTGTCCCATTTGCCTTTCTGAGTGAGGATTGATCATCTTACCCAGGGTCCTCCTTCTAGCTCAGGTTCTTTAGGTGTACAGATTTTTGTAGGTTTATCCTATATTATATGTCTAGTATCTACTTATAAATAAGTACATACTGTGTGTGTCTTTCTGTTCCTGGGATACCTCACTCAGGATGATCTTTTCTAGTTCCCACCATTTCCCTGCAGATTTCATGATTTCCTTGTTTTAATTGCTGAGTAGTATTCCATCGTGTAAATGTACCACAATTTCTGTATCTATTCCTCTGTTGAGGGACATCTGGTTGTTTCCAACTTCTGGCTATTACAAACAAAGCTGCTACAAACATGGTTGAGCAAATGTCCTTATTGTGTACTTGAGCATCTTTTGAGTGTATGCCTAGGAGTGGTATAGCTGGATCTTGAGTTAGCACTATTCCTAGTTTTCTGAGAAAGCGCCAGATTGATTTCCAAAATGGTTGTACAAGTTTACATTACCACCAGCAATGGAGATTCTCCACAACCTTTCCAGCATGTGTTGACACTTGGGTTTTTGATCTTAGCCATTCTGATGGGTGTAAGGTAAAATCTCAGGGTCATTTTGATTTGCAGCCTCCTGATGACTAAGGACGTTGAACATTTCTTTAAGTGTTTCTCTGCCATTCTATATTCCTTTACAGAGACTTCTGTTTAGCTCTGTGCCCCATTTTTTAATTGGATTACTTGATTTGTTGCCTTTTAACTTCTTTAGTTCTTTATATATTCTGGATATTAGCCCTCTGTCAGATATATAGTTGGTGAAGATCCTTTCCAATCTGTAGGCTGGCATTTTGTTCTGACAACAGTATGTCCTTTGCTTTACAGAAGCTTTTCAGTAGAATAGTAGTCTTAAAGCCAGGGTATTCCTCCTGCCTCAGCCTCCTTCTGGGATATACCAACATGCCTGGCTGCTGCAAGAAGATTTTAAGAAACAGATATGGAACCACTCTGGATAAATTTTGCTATCAGCATACATAAACATCTGCATAGACAAAATAGACGGCTTTTAAAAGATTTTGCAGCTGTTTTATACAAGGAGAGTTATACCATGAAATGATGATTAAATTATCTCATGATAAAATATACTTCAAACTTTTCATAGGTCTCTGTGAATGTGCCCTGTTAACTTAATTTTTACTTATGTCTTTGTGCATGCATGTCTGTGTGGAGCTATGTGCATGGGCATTCAAGTGTCTAAGGGGCTAGAACAGGGCAGCTGGAGTGAGAAGCAGCTGTAATCTTCTTGACAAGGATGCTGAAAACTGAACTCACGTGCTCTGTAGGAGCAGCACACACACAACTTCTAAGCTAGCACTCCAGTCCCCATATTTTAGTACATTTTTAGTAATTATAAATTATCACTAATAACATCTGACCAAATTTCTTACATACCAAAAGGCATGGAGGGTAATCAATGAAATAGTAAATTCAAAGTTCAGATATATCTTCTTTGTCTCATTTCTACACACTCAATTTATTCAGACTTTCTGACCTGTAGCAAAGTTCCAGTTCAGCTTGTCTTGAGACGCTCACTGTAGCCTGTGAGCTATGTTCTCATGGCTATATGCGCCAGGACTAGGAAAAATGGGCATCATCTTACCCAATTCCCCATCAAAAGGCATAAAACCATGTTTTCAAAATATAAAATTTTCTTTATTGTAGAGGCATCTTCCTTCACAGAAAAGTCCTGAAGGTATTACAGCAAATTCTCATGCAGAGCATACCCGTGCTCTCACACCATGACAGCATACTTTATAATAGAATGCTAATGAGCGGCCATCGTAGGCTACTGTCTTCAAAGTCACACGTTATTGAGAGTCTCTTTACATCTATCCCAGCATCCCACTCGACATGCCACATTACATGTAGTTGATATTTCTCTTTATGCAAATGTAGAAGGTGAGCATTTCTCTGGCACTTCCTATCTTTGGGGGAGTATCTTTAGGTTGGGAAGAGCATTGTTCAGGTCTGTGCACTAACTCATCCCCTGGGATACAGCTGCTGCTGGTTTCACAATCCAATGTTTTCTTGCCTTTGGGAGAGAAAGACCCAGAGTGAGTTGTCATTCTCATGCCAATGACGTACACCACGTCAAGCTGGTGTTTTCCTGGCCCTTTCCTCTGTGAGGTGCCTCCCTTCTCTTCCACACAATTCTGTTTGCTGCCTGTCACTCCTGGTCGTGTAGCAATTTTCTCCCACTGGAACTACTCTCCCCGGGACACATGAGACAACACGTAAACAAGCGTCACAGCGTAGGAGTCAAAATTTACAAGATTCATAAGCCAGTGCCTGACTTCACCTAAGCAGTAGACATCTGCAGACAGGCATTCTCACCTGTACAGCTGTCCTCTAGACCTGCAGAGAGCTCGGGGGTCACCGCCCATTGTGGGTGACATAGCTACACTGTGGCATTGTCCCTGCTCCTATAAACAACTCTTCACCCACGGTGATCCTGTAAGCTCAGCAATTCACCAAGCTGGACTCAGGTGTGCCTGATGCTTGAGTCTGCTGTTCATTCATACACTGCAGATATGTCCACAGACCAACCGGGTGGAGGAAATTCAACTGAGCCTCCCTCTTCTCTGGTAACTCCAGTTTGTGTCAAGCCGACAAAACCCAACAAGCAAGGGTAGGAGGAGAGGACACGACAATGAGTGAACCACAGAGTTTTCTTTGTGATTTTTCATAGACAGTAAAACAGGATCTCTTGCAGGGATTATGAAAAGCAGAAGCTGCTACAAATGCATTATACAAGGCAAGCTTATGTTTGATATGAAATGGAGAAGAGTTATAAGAGTAATTACAATACAGCCTTTAATGAAAACCTACATAAAGCACTTTGAAAAGAAATTCTTGAATATTAAGTATAAGGTGTAGGGGTTGGGGATAGGCTCTGTAGGCAAGAGGATGAGCTGCTCTTGCAGAGGACCAGTTGCACTTTCTAAACTCATTCATGGTGGGCTACTCACAACTGCTCGTGACTCCAGCTCTGGAGACCTGATGCACTCCCCTGCTCTCCACATGCCCCTTCACTCATGGGCATGCACACACTCGCACACACACACACACACACACACACACACACACACCACAAACATGTATACCAGAAGATTGAACCGTTCACCTTGAGTTTATCATTTGGGGTACTTTATTGTGTTTGTAGACAGGACATCTTATATGATTCAATGGAACACCTCTAAAGGTTTTTGGCAAAGTAAGATTAGAAGGGAATATCCTTGATTTAATGAAGTATGCCTAAAAGGTGACTCCTGTACCCACAGGTGAATAGTTGAAAACATCCTTCCTCAATGGAAGAAGACAAGGACGTTCTGTCACCATGTATATTCATCATATAGCACAAACAGGACATGTAAGCACTGGTACAGGTTTAAAAGGAAACACAGAACATGTCAATACTTAGAGATGAATTATTTTGGATACAGAAAAATCTCAAAATCTGAAGACAAAATGCAAATGTCAACAATTAAATTTGGTAAAATAAAAACTGGATAGACGATTAACATAAAAAAATCTGTGTGTTTTAAATATCAAAATTTTAGGTTTTAAGCACCTAAAATTTTAAGTGTTGCAGTCTGTGGTATAAGGCAAATGGTTTGAATGCATTCTGCATCAAGAAGCAGGACTGAGCGCAATTTCACGATTCCTGCAAGTTTGCCTCAGACACAGGTCCTCTCCCCCATATAGAACCACTCGAGAAGAGAATTGCCTGCCTGCAGCATTGCAAAGTTTGCAGTTTCATAGGAAATATGTGAAATAGCACAAGTCATGAACAGAGATGGAAGTTTTGAGGAAAACGCACAAAGCTGAAAGTCGTAAACAGTTGCTATGGAAAGAAGAAAATGCCAAGTTACTGGCAAGAGCTCCAATAGGAGAGACACATCCTCCAATGGTGGGAATTTTCACAGCCTTGCCAAGTGATTTGACAGTATCTGTTGAGCCCGAACACACACATGCACATATGTGCACATACGTAGCACATTCACGAACACTACACGTGTATGGTCCCAGTAACTCCAGTTCCAGAAAATTCTCTAGACTATGAATAAAGATAACAGATACATTTCTTAGAAGGTGCTCAAAAATTTATTAACTCTCTACACAGCATGTCTATCTGGGATCATAATGTCTCCCGGTAGGGTGCCAAACAGAAATTATGATGAGCCTACACAATGAAATACAGTGGAGCAGTGAGCACGAACTATTTCCACAAGTAAAAATCTCAAGGCATAATCTAAAATTTATCACATTCAATTGTCTAGGTCTATGAAGTTACTAAATAGGCAAAATGTATTTGAGGTGTTCTAATCACAATAGAGGTTACAGTGCAGAGTAGCAAGGGTGACTAATGTTGACCTTCTGACCCGGTCCCTGGTACATAGACTTGCCTTTGCTGTGTTGACTGAACTCTACTACAGCTGCTCAGGATCAGCGTTGCTAAGGAGATCACTGTGAAGACGAGAAGGATGACTTCGAACTGAAGTGAGAGAAACAAAGAAGTCAAAGGCACATGGACTTGGCAATATCCTCTTCAGCAGTCAGCTCCGCCCCCATCCTACCTGGGCCAATGCCTCAGTTGCAGCAGCTGATCATCCTTAGTATGTCTGCAGGACCAGAGCCTCTTTCTTAATTCAGAGGTGCTGTGGTTTTTGAGGCTAATTTCTCACCGGGCTGTACTCTAGCTGGAGTACTCTTTCCACTTTGCTCTGTGTTGGCTAATCCTTGACAACAATCAAAAGCAATTTTACAGAACTGTGAATTGAGTTCTCCCTGCTGTCTGTGTGAGGGTGTCTTCAGAACTCTGAGCTGAGTAGATGGCCAACAGCTCCCAGTATTTTGTTCAACCTATGAGTGTGATTATACCCTCTCCCGCCCTCTCTCAGTTACACATATTTCTGAAACCCTGAAACACTCCTTTATTTTCTTGATTGTGATATCATTCGTTTCATAACATTGTATATTTGTTATTTATTAGCTGAGCACAAGCTTCATACCACATACACACATATTCTCAGTACACGCATGGACCACCTTTCCCCCAGCCCTGAACCCCACTTCCTGTCAATTGGTCTTTCTGTGGATTCACTGACCATCATGTGCTTCTTATAGCCAAATCTGTGGGATCACCTAGTTCTTTCTGACATGGCCAATTTTCAAATTCTTGAAGAAGCTTCAAATGTCATGGTGCCATTTAACCAGACCATTTCCTATTTTTTCTGTGTTTGTTCATGTGTGTTTATTTTCATGTATGTGCACACACACATTTTTGTGTAAGTGGAGATCAGGGACAGCCTCAGGTATCATTTCTCAAGCACTATCCATTATTATTATTATTTTTTAGGCAAAGTCTCTCACTGGTGTGAGGCTCACCACACAAGCTGGACTGGCAGGCTGGCCACAAACCTCAGGGATCTCCTGTGCCTACCTGTAACAATGGGGCCAACCCATTATGGACTATAGTCTTTAAATTTCAGCCAGAATAAGCCTTGCCAGTTATTAGTTGGTTACTTTGGGTAGTTTGCTGTACTGAGAGAAACAGGATTAACACAAAGTCTGTATGTGTCAATCATGTTGAGTGGAAAATTAAATAACAGCAACAAAGATCTCACTGTGGTGGGGTTTGTGCATGTTGGGTCCTATTGATAGTTCTGTAGGTTAGACCTGGCTGCAACTTGATGTTAGTAGTGGCTGAAACAGAAATCCTGCCTTGCCAGTGTTAATGAGTCCAGAAAGCAGGGCTCCTCCTCGCCTAGTCGCACAATGAGGATTAAGCACAGCTCACAAATGTCAGGTTCAAGCGCACTGTATATAGAGCGGTACCAGATTTGAAGATCACATAGGCAAGAGCACTGAGATATGTAAGAACACCAAGAGAGAAGCGTGCTCCAAGGGGGAGGTGGCGCGTAACTGCAGCCTCATCTACTCAGAGGTCCAGGCCAGACTTCTCAGACCTACTCAGAGGTTGAGGCACTTGAGCTTAGGGCCTCAATAATAGGTCTGCATGGAGATTGGCTTCAGTCTTCATGACTCTTGAATAGGGAGCAGGGGACACCAGGATGCCTCCAATGACCTAGAAATAAGCAGGGGAAAAGTACGCTTCATGTAAGCTGAATGTGTTCTGGAGAGCACACAGCTAGGAGACTAGAAAGAACATTGCGGGGCCAAGGTTTTAAATTATGCTGCAACGATAGAGCACTAATTGAATATGTGGGGAGGTGTGGCTTAAAGCTGAGCACATGTACCGAGTCATGAGAAATAAATTTAGAGAAACTGAATATTCCTCTTTTATGCTGTCCTGCTTCCAGCCTCTCTTTCAACACCATTCTACCGTCATTGGAGTTCATCTTTAAATATACGATTTTTATTTCTCTTTGTTCAACCTTTCTGGTTAATATGAATTCATTATTCATAAAAATTCATAATAAGAGTTTCATTAGCAGAGTGGCACCAAAAAAACATATCATGAGGCAATGGATAATTTAAATAAGACCTTCTAGAAATGAATATGCTCTCTTAAATGAATTGAAAATCAGAAGTTGAAATTATTGGGTGTGGCTCACTTGTGTTTGCTTTTTTATTTTTCTTACATAAAATAACAGAGTCAAAAGTAGTAACTTTTTCTTAATAAAATGGTCACTACCTGTGCTGAAGTCATCTGAGAAGAGGGAAAGTCAATTGAGAAATGTATCCATCAAGCTGGTATGCAAGCAAGCCTACGGAACGTTTTCTTGTTAATGATTTAGATGCAGGATGCACAGCTGGCTCACTGTGGGCAAGGTGCCACCCCGGGGAAATGGCCCTAGCTTGTATATTAAGCTGATCTTGCCAGGTGAACAAGCCAGTAAGCAGCTTTCCTCCATGCTCTCTGCTTTAGTTCCTGCCGTGAGTTCCTGCTGTGACTTCCCTCAGCGATGGAGGCTGAGCTGAGAGTTGTGAGACAGAACAAGCTCTTTCCTCCTCAAGTCGCTTTTAGTCAGTGTTTTGTCTCAGCAACAGAGAATCAAACTAGAACCTTGTCAAAATCAATCTAAGCCAGAGCTTCTCAACCTGTGGCTCGTGACTCCTTTGAGGGTTTCACGTCAGGTATCCTATATCAGATATTTACATTATGATTCAAAAAAGAGCAAAATTGTAGTTATGAAGTAGCAATGAAATGATTTTATGTTTCGGAGTAACCACAACATGAGGCATTGTGTTTAAAGGGTTGCAGCATTGGGGAGGTTGAGAACCAATGATCTAGGTTGTTTTCTCATTTTTATATATAATATATAACCTACATAAAAGTCAAAGCAAGAGGGGCTGAGCAGACAGCTTAGGAGTTAAGAGTACTTACTGCTCTTTCAGAGGACTGGGCTTGGTTCTCATCATCAACCCTGGGTGCCAGGTGGGGGATCCCTACCTCCTGAAACTCCAGTTGAAACATGTCTTATGCCCTCTTCTGGCCTTCACAAGTCACACACATGTACAGTGTAGTCACACACATGTACGTACATTTAAAAAATAGAACTTAAAAACATCAAAGCAAGAATTCATTTGTTTTCTTTTCCTACTCCTCCCAGAATGCATTCCTTCTTAGGGCTCCACTTCCTGTACTTGCTCAAATGCTATTTTTGCAGACATCACACCCACTTGTTATTTCCTTTCTGCCTTTGGAAATGGTCCTGCTGGTCATGGCCACTATGAGCTGCAGGCCTCCTAAACTGCTCTGCGCTTGTGTAGTTCACAGGATCAACGCTGCCACTCTCCCCAGGAACAGTAGGGCCGCAGTATTTATTGGACAGCTCTGCATGTGCTGTGCTTGCTTGGTTGTCTTTTCAGGCCTTTATCCTCTGGAGATGAAAGCAGGATTTATATAAACATGTTTTAAAGTTCCATTCCATCTAAAAGAACTTATTTCTGCAGTAAATGGGAACGGAATCATTTATTTGACATTTATACGTACTCGGCTACTTGCACATATAAGCCTGTAATGTTTTTCTGAAGATCCTGTTGATTACTCAGAGCTGAGTTAAAAATTTCAACAATAATTATTGTAGATTGCTTCTCTCTCCTCTCCCCTCCTCCTCTCTACTCTTATTTTGCTCTCTCCTTTCCTTTATCCCTTCCTTCTCTTTCTCTCACTCTCTTTTCTCTCTACTTCTTTCTCTTCTTTCTCTTCACCTTTAGCCAAGTTTGTTGATCATAAGTTTTGTTTTAAGGTTGTAGAATAAAAGAGAAAAGTCCACTTTGAAATACAGAGTAGGCACAATCTTCTTCTATTGATGCTAGACAAGGTAGCCCAGTTAGGGGAGAGGGATCCAAAGGCAGTCAATGTAGTCAAAACAGCTCCTGCTCCTGTTTTGGGTATTCCACATGAAGACCCAGCTGTACAACTGTTACATATGTGCAGAGGACCTACGTCTATCCATGCATGCTCTCTAGTTGGCATTTAACGACTATAGGCCCACGTTAATTGGTTCTGTAAGTTTTCTAATGTTGTCTGTAGGGCTTTCATCGCTTCAGCACCTGCAATGATCAAAGTGGCCCACTGTCACAGAGAGAGCATGCCCCAAGCCATGGGGCTGCCTCAGGCTGCTGCAGCAATAGCAGCCAGCCCCCAAGATGAGGCAGCCCACCCTCAAGCTGTGGTGGCCAGTTGATTCCCCCAAGCTGCTGTGACCCACTCCTCCACCCCCAGCCCTTTGGCCATTACATCCCTGCTGTGATGACCCCACTGCACCCCCCAAGCTGTGCAGATAGCCCTCCCTCAAGAGCTATGTCTAGCCCTTGACCAGGGGGCTACTAAAGCTTAAAGTGGCACACTGCCAGCCCTTCCTTCCCTCCTCAGGGCTGTCAGCCCCTCCTTCCCGCCCTGGGGCTGTGGAGACAGGAGACAAAATGGTGGCTCCTGTCAGTGACTCAGTGACTGAGTGACTCAGTGACTCATGGACAGTGGGAGCTGTCCATGGTGACTATCCTGCCTCAGCTTACTGCCATAGGAGCCAACACCTTTCCTACCTCAGAATGCCTACACCTGGGAGCTGTCCATGATGAGGACAACCTTTCCTGCTTCAGCCTGCTGCCTTCACAGGGGACTGGATAACTTTTGGACTCTTTGTAAACTTTATAACCCCTCAAGGTAGAAAAGTGGTCAGACCGCTGCCTGAGGAAGCTCCAGCAGCTCCTTTCCCAGACCTCTGCAACTGTCATCTCCAGCCCCTCAGATTATGCTAACTTGAGGTGAAAAGTCTAGAAAAAACATCCACCAATTCCTGAGCAATGGAACCGACCAGTCCCTGAGCTCTCCACTAAAACCCACCAATCCCTGAGCAGGAGAAGTGATCAGTCCCTGCACAGAAAAGCCCACCAACCCCTGAGTTCCTCAAGGTTAGGAGTTGAAGTCCCGCCAATCCTCACTCTGGAAATACCTGCCCCCTAAGAAATCCTATATAAAGGTGTGTCTGACCAGTTCCCTGCTGTCTCCTCCTGGGAGCAGAGGCAGCCACTCCTGAATTCATCCTTCCTCTCCTGGATTTGTCCTCACAATAAGTCTCTTTTAAGAGATTTACTGCCTGCTGTGACTCTTTCATTGGGTGAAGCAATGTAAAAGAGAGATGAAAGAAAAGGCTAAGAAGGAGTGGAGCTCAGGCTCCTAGGCTCCTCAGCTCCTCAGGGACTGGAAGCTGCAGTGTCCTGGTGAGGAAGCCTCCTCTCAGAGCTGTGTGGTTCCTTGGCTCCTGTGCCTCAGGATACCCTGGGGACACCGTCCTGCCCCAGAGCTGTGAGTTTCTCAGGATACCCATAGGACTGTCTCCTACCTCAGAGCTGGGATACTTTCCCAGGCCTCTGAGCTGTGCGTTTCCTGGACATATTCCCACTAGTCAGGAAGGCAGGCCAGAAACAGCAGCAGCAGCAGCAACAACAGTGTCCTTGACTCTTCTGGCTCTTTCAATCCTATTTCCCCCTCTTCTGCAGGATTCCCCAAGCTCCACTTAATGTTTGGCCACAGGTCTCTGCATCAGTTTCCATCAGCTGGTGGATTAAGCCTCTCAGATGACACTTATGCTAAGTTCCTGTCTGCAAGTACAGCAGAATATTATTAATAGTGTCGGGGGTAGGCTCCCTCTCATAGCAAGGGTCTCCGGCTGGGCCAGTCATTAGTTGGCTCTTCCTTCATATTCTGCTCCATATTTCACCCCTGCACATCTTGAAGGCATGACAAATTGGGGATCTAAGGTTTGGGAGCTGTGTGAGTGCCCCAATCCCTCCATTAAAGTCTTGCCTGGTGACAGGAGGTGGCTGGCTCAGTTTCCTTATCCCCCATTGCTAGGTGTCTTACTAGGGTCACCCTCAAATATTTCCGGGAGTTTTCCTTGTCCTGGGTTGCTATCTCGCCCCAGAGGTGCCACATGTTTTAAACACGTTGCTTTCTAAACAGAGAGAGAAAGAAGTATTGGAGTTGAGTAGGTGGGGGGTAACTGTGGGAGGGTAGGGGAGAAGAAACTGTGATCCAGGTATATTGTATGAAAAATTTCAACATAAAAAATCTATTTGAAAATTTAGTAGGGGGCTTTGTTCTTGGCTTCATAATGTAAAAACTGAGTGAATTGTCATGTTTCATCCTGTTACCATATTTGGTGCATTTCACATTTGCTTGATTTTCAAGTATATCTTTTTTTGATATTTTTGGCTTATTCCCAACATATAATGCTGTGTTTTCTCTTTTGTCTTAGTTGTGCCCTTAGAAATGTGCCATCCACTTATAAATTATGACTAATGCCTTTGACCTCAGCCAGATAATAATGCATAGGCTTGAACAAATCACTGCACGCAGCCCAGCCATCACTGTTTCTTTCTTTACTTGGGCATCTTGCAATGTGGTTACCTTCCTTACTTTATTCTAAGGACCATTTTAATGTACCTACAAACCTACAGTAACCTGTGCATTCTCTTTTGAAGTTTACATCTTTATACTTTTTATCTTCACAATTTCTACTTGGATTTTTTTTTAGACTGTTATATTACAACTAGAAAAACACTAAAGTTGATTTAAATCTTTAAGACCTAGAATTTTTTTACCATTTCTTTTTTTTTGGTTTATTTTATTTTTAAGTGTGTGTGTGCATGTGGTGTGGTGTTTGTGTGTATGTGTGTCTGTGTGTGTGCACATATGCATAGTTGTCTGAACATTCCAGAAAAGAGGGTGCAGAACTTACAGGCGATTATAAGTTGCCTGATGTGGGTGCTAGGAACCAAACACAAGTTGTATGTAAGAACAGTATAGACTCTTAACCATCTTTCCAGCCCCAAGACCTAGCCAGTTTTTAAGAAAAAAGTACTGTTCATTTGCAGTCTAGTGGTTAAAAGTTTGACGTATTTCCCGTTTGGCCTTGGTTGTCCTCCCTTGCTCGCTCTAGCCCTGGCTCTGGTCTGGTTTGTGTGCTTGGTTATCACTGACGTTGTCTTGTACCTCATTCTTGTAAACGCCTTTGCTGAGAATTTGTGGAATGTATTTAAGAGGAAAAATGTGTCCTACAGCTAAACTTTACTTTTACTCTGGAAGATACTTGGAAAAAAATGTGTGGATGTCTCTAAACCGAAGCCAAGGCCTGAGTGCAATTGGACTACATAGGAATGTGAGCTAGGCTAACCAAGACTACAGTTTCCCTGGGTGTCCATCCTCCTTCTCTTTCACAGCACAGCCTTCTGAGCTGTCCTTTTGGAGAGGGTACCTAGGAGGTGTTTGTTCTTGGTGTAGCCTTTCCCCAGAGTCCTGACTTAAGAGACTCTTGATGTAGATGGTCCAGACTCCCTATAAAATTAAACTTGAAGACAGGGTCTGGGCTTTGGCCTACTTCCTCATCACTCCAAGAGACCCTCAAACAAAAACTTAGGTTCACTTACATTAGCAAATGGTCTTGGATTAATTAAGGCCGTGTCAGCACTCAGCTTCCTTCCTTCTTTCACTCACATGATACACATACTTGTACTAAACAGTCCCATCTGTTCTGCAGGATCCTAAAAACATTCTCTCTTAATTCTATGAACATTTTGAATAAAACCATTTAAGTATTTTATGTCATATATTTGATTATATATGCATTCATGTATTAGCAAATTTTAGCTGGGCATGGTAGGTGATGGTAGTTCTTCTCCCAGCACTGGCGGGAAGAGGCAGGATAAACGCTGCAAGCTTGAAGATAGTCTGCATAGTGAGTTCCAGGCTAGCCATTGTCACAAAAGAAGACCCTTTCTCAAAACAACAAAACAAAACAAATTTTTATGAGTCTTTATTTGTATAAGATTGATATCTTTAAACTTACTAATATAAGAAAAGCCAATGTTTATGGAAATACTGAGGGTATCATTTGGCTATTTCATAAACAAGTTTCCTGGTAAATGAGCATTGTCTAGAGTGTGTTGTATCAGAAGCATAGGGAACCTGTTTGCACCTTTCTACAAACCAGAGGTATTTGAGTAACAGTGAATCCACAATGGGCAGGTGTTTTAGAGGCAAATTCTCTTTCACTTTCCTTGACAGCTTTGGCCAAGGTCAACATGGGTCCTGATGTTCCATATTTAGTTACCAGTATTATCTCTTACATCACTTAGTACATACCACATAGTTGATTTATATAAGATTTCTGTGAAGATTTATTTAGTTCATGTACCTACTCATCTGTATGTGCACCACAGGCATGCAGGAGTCAATGAAGGCCAGAAAAAAATTGCCTTAGATTCCCTGGACTTGCAATCGCATGTGGTTGTGAGACACATGATGTAGGTGCTAGGAACTGAACCCAAGACCTGTGCCATAACATCAAATGCTCTTAAACACTGAGCCATCTCTCAAGCCCCAGTATATTTAAATATGGAAACACGTGGGTTATAGAGAAAACACAGAAGAATCTAGAATACTTATTGGAGAATCAGAGTCTCTGCTCTGATAGGAAATCCAACATGTTGCAAAGGTGGAGAATTTATAGAGCTGCTGGCTGCTGATAGCTGACAAGTGAGATATAAGGTCAGAGATGAGCTGTAGACTTTAGCTACAGAGGCTTAAAGGGAAGGGACAGGTCCAGATGAAGAGATCGGTGAGGATATACATAAGGGTCCATTTAGGTAAACAACAGGACAGACAGATGACAATTTGAGCAGACCACATTAGCAGCAAGGATTGGACTAAGCTAAAACCCCAGGATGGTTGGGAGTTCTCTTCCTATCGGTCCTTAACACACTCACTCTATGGTCACAGGACAGATTAATGGGGCTGTCACTATTGCCATCATAGTGCTGGGTGTCCTTCTCTTTATAGGGTCCAGGTGCGGGAGTTTCACCCTTTCCTTAGTCTGGTTTACCTGTGTCTTTAGCACTCCTCCTCTTCTGATTGATCTGTGTTTGTACAGTAATAATGTGAAGCCTCCATCCTGTGTTGATCATCTTTCCATGACTCTGACAGAACACATGGAGCATTCAGTGAGAGGGAGGATGGTCTATTTGGGTCCTCAGTTTCAGCGTTGTCAATCCCTGATGATGTAACTCCTTTACCTGGGCCTACCAAGGGCAGGATTAGTGATTATGGTGATGAGTGAATCATGGAACAAAGCTACTCACCCTGGTGATTGGGAAGTAAAAAGAGCAAACAGGAGAGCAAGGAACTGAGGTCAAGAAGGATCAAGGAGGAATGCTCGCTCCCTTCAATGAGGTGCAAAGCCGGAAGTTTCCATCAACTCCTAAAAGCCCATGGGATTACAAATATGCTGATGAATTAACCTACTGGAGACAGCAGAACCGTCATCATCCAGTCACTTGCCACAAACCCAATCCTTGAAGAGGTTTGCACAGGGAACCAGTCCTCCACATGAACCTTTAAAGGTCATTTTTGATACAAACCACAACAATCACAGTGAAAATAAGACAACAAAGGCTTCTTTCCTTTAGTATTGGGGACTTTGGGCATCCCTCACAAAGATGGCAGAATTGGTCTGGACATCAGACTCCTCTACCATTAGTCAAGATCTCCGAGGGGTTTTGCTCCCCTAAGGTCTGAGTCATACTTATTCCAATGATGATCCTAATATCTGGGACCCAGAAGATGTAGAGTTGGCCCACGATAGAGACAAGGCCAGGCTGTCCCCACTTTTCAAACTTCAGAATAAGAAAGGAGCAAGTCGGGGGAAGAAAAGCCCTATGGCGTGCACCAGGAACCACTCTTCCTTAAAATTCAAGGAAAGGCTATTTCCCAGAGGCTTCCCCCGGGTCTGCTTCCTTCTAAAAGAAGTTATGTAATAAGTTGACCATCACAATTTCTCCACAGCCATACCCTGCTGCTCAACCCCAAATCCTAAACACACTGGTCTCTGAAACTTTGGGTGCTAGCATGACATCACAAGTGAAGAATTCAGTTCTGACCTCATGTGACATACCACAGTCAAAACACAGACACACTCGGAATAGTGTGCCAAATTACTCCAAGCTGTGCAGACAGTGTCTGTGAAACAGAAATGAATCCCATGTCAATACATGGGTCCCGCCCTCAAGACAGCTCTCTCTACATATGCGAAAATAGTGTAAAATCTAGTGAGCTTCTGTCCCAAACAGAACAATTTGAGTTTGCAGCACTGTGGACAAGAGGTTCTGAGGGTTCCACCAGCATCTGGGGCAGTGTGGGTACACAGACCATGGAAATAAAATGCAGGGACTGCCTGATTGGTTCCAGCAGGCATTTGCCTTTTTAGATGTGGTCTGCCCCAGTGGCTGCCTGAAACTTGGCTGGATCATAACTGTTTATTATCCCTGAATCAGGTGGTAGATAACTCGTGATCAGTCATGTAGACACCAAGTACCATGCCAATCTTAGGTCTTCTTTAGACAATTAAACACTACTAGCCATTCTCTCCTTAGCCTCTCCTTAAAACAAATGAACAAACAAACAATAACAGAACTGTTATTGTGGTAGAATAATTTTAGCCCAAGATTGGGCTTTTATCTATCTCAATCCAAAAAGAAGACTGACATACACAAAATGTGAGTTATTGGCACTTCATACCATACCAAATATTCACTCTATTACCATCTTGCCTGTCCACTACTTTTTAGAAAAGTTATATAAGTGTTTTATTTTTTATTTAAAAAATTATTTACATACAATATATTGTGATTACCTGTTTCCATTCTCCCATTTCCTCCCAGGTCCTCCCCAATTTCCTACCTACCCAACTCCATGCTGTTCCTTTCTCAATGTGTTTAAAAACAAATATAAAGTCACACACACACACACACACACACATACCACAAACATACAAAATCAGAAATGAAAAAAAAAATAGGCAAGAGACTGTTTTGGATTTTTTAATTTATGGTATGTAAACATGATTTTGTTAAAATTCCAAGTTAGGGGTTTTAGTTTGTCCACACAAAGTGTCTTGTGGGGAGCATGGTCTTTGCCAGGTGGAACTAGTTGAGTTCTGAGGACTTTGAGGGGTCTAAACATGACAGCCCAGAGGAAGAAGGCATGGCTGCTTAGATGAGGACTGCTTGCTGCTGGTTCGTCCTGCTGCTACTGTGTTTGCTGTTTGCTTACCTGGACTTTTGGGTTTCTGGATGACTGATATTGATATTGGCCCCAAAAGAATCATATGACCCTACCCAGTGGGAAGTAGCAGAGAGAACTCCGGACCCTGTTCCCACTAACCTTCTTTCCCATATACCCAGTGTTGGGGGCTTGGAAGGGAGGTAGAAGCATTTAATAACCCTAAATAAAATAGGTTTGTTAAAAAAAATCAAGGTCAGCAATAGGACAAAGAATGCCCAACAAAGCAAATGAGACTAAAAGTCTATAAAAATAGCAGTGAGTTCATTTCTGTTGACCAACTTCTTTTGGGCATGGAGTCCATCTTGAAATATTATATTTCAAGGACACTTATGTTCCTTAATGTCCAAGGAAATCTAGTCTAGTATTTGAGCACCACCTCTCTGTTTCTTTGCTCCCCTCTTAAGCCTTGAGTGTGCTGTTCACTGCTCTCTGCCGTATCATTTGATTTCCTTATTATTTTAAATGACATTTTTACAGAGATAAACAGAGAATTATCAATAAAGGAAGATCGAAAGGCCAAAAAACACTTATAGAAATGCTAAACATACTTAGTCATCAGGGAAATGCAAATCAAAACGACCCTGAGATTTCACCTTACACCCATCAGAATGGCTAAGATCAAGAACTCAAGTGACAACACATGATGGAGAGGATGTGGAGAAAGGGGAACCTTCCTCCATTGCTGGTGGGAATGTAAATTTGTACAACCATTTTGGAAATCAATCTGGTGCTTTCTCAGACAATTAGGAATAGCACTTCCTCAAGATCCAGCTATACCACTCCTAGGCATATATCCAAAAGATGCTCAAGTATCCAAAAAGGTCATTTGCTCAACCATGTTCATAGCAGCTTTGCTTGTAATAGCCAGAAGCTGGAAACAACCCAAATGTCCTTCAATGGAGGAATGGATACAGAAATTGTGGTACATTTACACAATCGAATACTACTCAGCAATTAAAAACAAGGAAATAATGAAATCTGCAGGCAAATAGGGAGATCTGGAAAAGATCATCCTGAGTAAGCTATCCCAGAAGCAGAAAGACACACATGGTATATACTCACTTATAAGTGGATATTAGACATATAATATAGGATAATCATTCTAAAATAAAGAATAACGACCCTGGGCAAGATGCTCAATCTTCAGAAAGGCAAATGAGACAGACATCGAAAGAGGGAGAGAACAGGGAATAGGACAGGAGCCTACTACAGAGGGCCTCTGAAAGACCCTACCGAGCAGGGCATTAAAACATATGATGAGACTCGTAGCCAAACTCTGGGCAGAATGCAGGGAATCCTAAAAAAGAAGGGGGAGGTAGAAAGATCTGGAGGGAACAGGATCTCAACAAGGAGAACAACAGAACCAAAAAACTCTGGGCACAGGGGTCTTTTTGAGACTGATACCCCAAATAAGGACCATGCATGGAGATAACCTAGAACCCCTGTACAGATGTGACCCATAGGCAGCTCAGTGTCCAAGAGGGTTCCCCAGTAATAGGAATAGGGACCGTCTCTGACATGAACTCATGGGCTGGCTCTTTGATTACCTCCACCTGAGGGGGGAGTAGCCTAACCAGTCCACAAAGGAAGACAATTCAGCCAGTCCTGATGAGACCTGATAGACTAGGGTCAGATGGAAGGGGAGGAGGACCTCCCTTATCATTGGACTGGGGGAGGGTCATAGGAGAAGAAGATGGAGGGAGAGTGGGATTGGGAGGGGATGGGAGAGGAGGCTACAGGTGGGATTCAAAGCAAATAAACTGTAAAATAAAAAAATAATTTTTAATAAAAATTTTATTATTTTATTGTTATTTTTAATAACAAAATTATTAAATTAATAAAATATATTAATAAAAATAAAATAAAATGATGACATACTTACATTGTAAAAAAGAAAAAGAAAATTGTATGCTATATACTTTGATTGCATACATCCCCTTCCGTGAATCCTTTCAGTTTCTCCCCACCTTCCTACTCATTCAACTTTATGCCCTTTCTCTCTCTTATAAAATGAAGAAACCCCACAGTGGCTTTCTTACAGTTGATCATAGGCCTCTCCTTTGGCTTGTAAAGATGTAACTAGAAGTGATGTCTTAACCCTGTCCACTTCACCCCAAATTCAGATCCTACCCTCAGTACTGTAGAAGAGCGTACGTTTCAAGCAAAATGTTTGTGGAGTAATTATGTTAAAATTAGGTCTTTAGGATGGCCTCGAACATTTCTCAATTAAAGGTGAATATTGAAACATCTTGCCTTCAAGCATTGCATCTTAATCCAACATATTAGAGACAATTTAAAACTGCTCAGAAATACTTGGGAACACTTTGATAAATCCTATTAAGAACAAGGATTTTAGTTTTTAAAGAGGACTTCTTTTTAAAGATGTGTGTGTGTGTGTGTGTGTGTGTGTGTGTGTGTGTGAGTTTTCACCTGCATATTTGTGTATTATTTTCATGAATACCCTTGGAAGCCAGGAAAGGATGTCAGATCTCCTGGAACTAAAGTTACAGATCACTGTGTGACACCATGTGCATGCAGGGATCAAACCTGGCTCTTCTACAGGAGCAGCCATTGCTCTTAATCTTTAAGCCATCTCCCCAGATCATTAAAAAGGACTCTTCAATTTAAATGAAATTAATCTATCTCATTATTTTAAATTATATGCTGTCCTCCTATAATACAAATTTCCAGATGACATTAAGTATGATGCATGTTTAACTTGATCAAAGATTTAAGTTTTGAAATAGGAACATAGGCCTAAATTTTTACATTGCTCTGGCAAGGCTTTTCCCAGGAGTCTCCACCTTAAGCCAAAAATCCAGAGACCCAGCAGTGACTGATAAAGGCAGGCATAGCACCAGAGTCTGCAATGAATATGTTAAGTTAGTTCTGAACTGGCTTTGGAGAATACCATACCACACCTTCTACCTTGGCAAGCAAAGTCTTGCATTCACAGTGAGCAGTTTCAGGCAGCTTCCTTTTACTTGCATGATACTGCTTTAATTGAGTAATTAAGTTAAAGGCCATGACAAAGTCCTGATAGTTATTTCTTTCTAAAAACAGCTGTCTGGCCTTTAAGTGTTCCAAAGAATAGCCCTCCATACACAAGCACCACCAGGGCTGACACCTGCCCTAACCCCATCACATGTATGAGGTTTGAGTCTTAAATCAGTGAGAAGACAGAAAGTCAAGGCCAGCCACTCCCTGCTCTCTCCCAACTTACTCATTTCCAGTGAACGCCTCCTTCCTGTCTGGCTGCTGAGCTGGTGAATCCCAGCGTACCACCATAACTGTGGCTGGAAACAGTTAAACATTTTACTTGCTGTTCAAAACCAGTAGATCTTCTTTGTTGTAAACACGGCCTAAAGACATTTACATGAAGTTGTAGGTGTACTTGACCTTAAGTCGAGCTCAAAGGAAGAGGCACTATTCCAAAATGTCTAGAACTTTGCATGTCACATTCAGTTAGAAATAACATAACAACAGCTGTCCAAAAGCCATGTGGTCTTTTCCAGTTGGAAGCTCTTAAAACTAGCCACAGAGGGAAAGTCTGTGGTGCCTATTTCTGATGTTTACACCACCAGTAGAGCATGGAGAAGCACACCAGACTGGGAGGTCACTCTGGTAATAGCCCTTATAGCACAGAGCCTGCCAGCTGAGAAAATAGCCCAACTATTCACCTGAGACCAGGAGTCTTGAGATATGTCCTAAACCCGGTGTCCAGCACACTGGAAAAATCATAGTCCACTCCCAATGATACCTGAAATTATTTGCTAGTTTCTTTGCCTACAGTTGCTACTGTGAAGTTTTGATGGGTTTGCTCCTTTTCAGACAGTATGATCTTTCTTTCAAGGTGTTTCGTAGCTGACACTTGTTTGAAAGAGCTCTACCAGAGATCACAGAACAGAGACTGAAGCCAGGTGTGGACAGTCACAGCTTCTCCCAGCTGCCTTTGAGGCTAGTGCACCACTAAATTCATTTTACTCAACCCCTTTGGGAAATCAAACTCATAATCACTTTTTATTCCTAGAAGGTTTGACTCTATTATTATTTAGAACTTAATATCCCTAAACCTCTGGTGGTAAAACTAAGAAATAAGAGATTTCTCTAACTGTTGCTAATTAAAAATCTACAAACTAACTGAACTCTATATTTGAACTCATTACTACTATAGTTTTTTGATTCTTTGTCTACCATTTAAAAATAGAGAAAATTATTAACATGTTGGTACTTCTCCCTTCTTTCCCACTTCCACCTTATCACCATGACTCAGGACTGTGCTACGATCTAACATCATTATGGTCATTTGGTTACCAAGCTTCTGTCCTCCAGACCTCCAACCGTCTAACTCATTTCAAGTATCAAATCAACATCAATTTTTCAAAGTCCTGTACCATTGATCTAACAAAGAAGAAAAGACTACTCCTGATGGGTAGTTGTTGTTTAGCAGAATTGAGGAAGCTGCCTTGACTGATCATTTAAGACATTCATGCATCAAACTTCTAGCCCTGGCTTCTTGATTTTCTTTTAAAAATAAAGCAAAACAAATGAACAACAACCAAAAAACTACAACATACTTGCCTTTATGCACATTAATATAGCGTATACATTAAATAACACCTTAGTAGAATGATTTTACATAACTTTAAATACAAGGAAAAAAGAGAACAATTTTGTTTATTAAAAACTCCTCCCCACAAAATACAGATTTTCTAAATAGGTCAGTGCAACAAATGTATCTATTGACCATAGGTGGAGTAGGGGTGCCTCGCTGCTGGGTACCCCTGGTTTTTACATAGCCGGTGTGTCTTTCCTATATTTAATGCTGGGGTTCAGTTGTTAGATGTTGCTCTGGTCTAGTTCAGATCCAGCCATTGGGTTTCAGAATACCAGGGGCTCCTGAGCAGGCGAGCAATGTGACTTGGAGTGGAAATGCTTTGGCAGTTCTGTAGCTGGAATGTGTAGGGTGACTGCAGAGGCTGAGAACAGAGCTTGGCTGGGCAGGGGCAGATGAAGGCTTAGTCTACACAGCAGAAGTTGGGAATGGAGGAGAAAGAAATGAACTCATCCACTACAAGAAAAGATTTCTAGAAATGACAATATTTAATAAAGGTGTACTGGTAAAAATAAGACAAACAACTGCACTCAGAATTTCACGATCAACACGAGATATCTTTAAAGAACCTTTATGTGACAGGACTTTCAAATAAATCAAGAAACAATGTCATATTTCTTTTTCTATGCGCATTATTTCCTTGTCACTCAAGCTAACATTTAATCTGTCTATTAATTTACCGCTCCCATTCTTTTGATCATAGAGCTAGCAGGATTAATTGTGTTATTAATTGTATTATTTCTTCAAAAAATGTTTTTCATTTCTTGAGTCGCTATAATTGAAATAATCACTATTATGGATCACAGTTGACCATCAGTCTGACCAGGCCTCACTGTCTGTCTGTGGAAAACAGATGCATTCTCTAGGGTGCGCTGGAAAGCAGCTCGGAGACTGCACAATTCTTCTGTCTTTGTGTTTCCCTGGCTCAGAATGCTCTTCCTACATAGTAATTTTATAGACAGATTAAGACGTCTTCTAAAGTTCAGAAACCAAAAGGACCAGAGAGAACATGAAAAGGTTAAAGGCACTTCCTACCAACTTTAATGGCCTATGTTTGATGACAGTCATGTGATGAAAAAAGAAAATTCTCTCCTGCAAGGTGACCTCCAAGCTTCCTGCGTGCACTGTGGCACACATGCACCTGACCACGCAAACTCAATAAATAAATGCAATACAACTACCATTAGTGTAGTAATATTACAGACAAACAGGTGAATTGTTATCAGAAAGTGCAATTGATAAAACAACTTAAAAATTATTAGGGTCATGGATTTATTTATTTAAAAGCACAAATGCGTGTGCACGTGTGTGTGTGTGTGTGTGCATGTGTGTGTGCGCACGTGCGCACACGTGTGAACAATTTGTTATAAATCCTTTGAATCCCTTATCTGGAAATGAAAATGATGTATAAGCGTCTACTTGTGAATACCAGGGTTGGGAAAATGTTAGGCTGTGACTTATTCCCTGAGTGAATGTGGTTCTCATTATCACAGAAGAATGAGAAAATGAAAAACACTAACGGCCAGCGATTCTACAGCGAAAATTCTAAATATCTGATGAAATGTGTCTTACAAAGTGAGCCCCAGATCCTTTTCAGGGCACTTAATATTCTCTCAAGGGTGAAGTGTGTTTACTTTTAGCAAAGTAGATTAGCTTACATCTTGTGATGGGAAAAGTCGATGTAATATGTCGTGTCCTTTAAGTCTAGTTTCGGTGCAGTTGGTTCGGGTTGTATCTTTTGGCCATCACTGCAGATCTCAGTTTTCTCCTCTGTCTGAGTGTTAAATCACTTTCTGTCTGCTGTCAAGCTGTCTCTTCTGTTCCCAGGCCCCCTCCTCTTCTTATGAGCCACTTGCTTATTTCCCAAGTCATGTTGAATCCATCTTTACTTCTCCAAGTTCATCACACTTTGCTTCATCACACTTTGGTTCACAGACTGGATCGTCGAAAGCATCCAGTTTAAGCAGAAGATAAATTATTAGACTATAAGCAACTGGGATCAAACTCTCTACAAATCCATATGTTCAATAGTCAAGTTAAAAATTAAAAAAAAATTAAAAAAGTAGAACAGGTATCTATTCAGCAGATAGCATTGAACAGTAACTGTTTCCAGTCCCTGAGGGACCTAGAAGACAGGTTGACATGACCCATCCCATTGTTTGTGTCACCTCCTATGCCTCCACCATGGCTTTAAAACTCTGGAAAATGCGGTGTTCCCCAGCTGGCGGGCTGCTTCTCCTCATCTGTCTTTTACTGATACCCAGCTCACTCAGGGCCCCAGGCCCACTCACTCCTTCTCACAGCTGGTGGTTCAGCAGATGTTTAGAGGGTTGTGGGGGCTAGAGGATTGCTTGGCTGGCTTACTGGGGTGCTAACATTATTGAGGATTATGTCATGTGGATTAGAGTGCTCATTCTTGTCTCAAAGAAACTTTACCCTGGTTTGGAAAATGATCCGTGTCCATAGGGAATGACATTGGCAATGACATTTATCCCGGTTTCCAAGACAAGGAGGACAAATTCAAATTCTAGAAGACAAGCAGCCATGTGACTCAGTCCCCGGGTGTGGGCTCGCCAACCCAAAGCCATGTTATTGGGTTCGTCACAGCCAAGTGTCAGAATGAATTCCAGTAAGAAAACTATTGTCTCCTGGGGAACAGTAGGATAGTTTATCAAGACACCCTTGGATTCTAGTCCTGTTCTCCAATCAGCTCACGTACTGGAATCAGGAAGTCCTAAAACGCTTATACAAATTAACCAATTCATTTCTCACAGCAACCTTATGAGATAGCTATCAATAGAAACCCTTGTCACACAGATGCACAGAGAGAATGTGAGGCTGGCTCTGAATTCAACAGCTAGTGAAGAGTTGACTCCAAATTGGAACACTAGTTTAAACTCAAGACTTCATAACTTCATTCCCTCCACAAACTTTCTTCATTCTAATTTAAATGTTTATATGCCATCAGTGTAAAATATTTTAAAACAAAAGATAGTGTTTGTTCCAGTGAAACAATAGCTGTGTCTAGTTGGTATGCTCATAGATTGCAAACAGTAGAGCTCATGGTTTGTTTCTGTTTTCCCACAGATCAAGTTATGGGTTATCAATTGGAGTAAGAATCTGAGCAACACATGACAAGTGTGAGTGAGGTCACTTTAGGAACTACTGCAGCTGAGGTAAGAGTTGGCAATCAAGGCCTGGAGAGGATTATGGAGACTGAAGCACCAATCAAGGATCATGCATAGACTGGACGTAGGCCCTCTACACAGATGTAGCAAAATGGCAACTCAGGCTTTAAGAGGGTTCCCTAGTAAGGGGAACAAGGGATGTCTCTGATATGGACTTTGTTGTCTGCTTTCTGATCACTCCCCCTGGCAGAGTTGCCTCACCTCAGGGCAAGTAGACTAGCTCAATACTGACTCTACTTAATGAGCTGGAGTGGGAGTGGGAACTCTCCTTATCTGAGGAATATGGGAAGGGAGATAGGGGAAGAGAAAGGGAGGGTGAGACCAGGAGTAGAGGAGGAAGGGGGCTACAATTGGGATGTAAAGTGAACAAATAAATCATTATACAGGAAGAGCCAGGCTTTGTTTGGAAGTTAAAGCCAGCATCTGACTAGTCTTTGTCTTAATAATTTGCCATCAGTGTGTCCTTATGAGGCTGTTTTAATTTTCAGGCCTTTAATATTCTCTTTGAAAAAAATGGTAGTAAGAGTGATAATGAATGAATTTGTAAAATTTATCTGAGAATTAAACGAAGCAGCATTTGTAAAGGACATGTGGCAGTCACACCACACCTGCACGTCACACTAGGCCTGCACCTCCCACCACGCCTGCACGTCACACCATGCCTGCACCTCCCACCATGCCTGCACCTCACACCACGCCTGAACATTCTCACCACAGCGCTTTAAACAGAAAGCGTGAGAAAGGTGAAACATGGGAATTAGTCTCAATTTCTAACTCAGATTAGACTGAGAGCAGTGCAATCATTCCCTGGGAATAAGAACAGAGAAAAAGAGGGAACGGGGTAATCATCGTATAGCAGGACATTCCTAATTGATGGGACAAGATTTGAAAGGAAGATATAGGGCCTAAGAAAGAAAACACCAAAGCATGAGTCGGTCTAGAACTGACAGGAAGAAAGAGAGCTGTTGCAAGTGCCTTGGCTCCATGTATCAGCAGAGGTCAGTCACTGAGTGCTCTGAAGCAGGGTGCTAAGGAATGGCAACAATACCAAAGAGATCAACAAGAAAGCATTCACCGGGCTGCCTTCAGCCAGGAAGGAGAAAATACTAGGAGATTTGAAGCAGCAGGAATATGAGGAAACAAGAAAATTGGAGTCCTGCAGAAGACATGAAGCAGGCAGAGTGAGTGTGAGAATGTCAGGGAGTAGAGGATGCTGTAGTCAATGGAGAATTAAAAATTTTAGCCCTCTGTCAAAGAGTGGGGACTTGTTACTAACCCAAAGAACCCTGTCATTAGATCTGAGCGTGTTGATGAACATTCAATTATGGGTAGGTTGGTCACATGAAATGCAATTATGCCGTGGATGAAATAGCATGAGCTATACAAGATAACAATGGGCTGGGTGCCAGTATTTTCAATAACTGGAGGTCCAAAACATGGGTAACTTCATCACAGAAATAAAAAGGATTAAGCACTACAGAATTGGGTGCCGTGGACCTGCAGGGAAAGACATCAAAACAATGCTTTTCAAGTGGCATAGAAAAAAAGAATACCATCTCTGCTTCCATGCTTTCAGCCAGCAGTTCCCAAAGTGTAGGTCATGACCCCTTTAAAGCTGCATAGCAACTACTTACATTATGATTTAAAAGCTAGCAAATTTGCAGTTATGAAGTGGAAACAAAATACTTTTATGTTTCGGGGTCACTACAGCATGAGGAACTGTATTAAAGGTCACAGAGTTAGGAAGGTTGAGAACCACTGTTCTAAGCAGACCAAGAAACTCCCACTTCAGAGGCTCTTCAAAAGGGAACACTTTCAAGGTAAAACCAGAATTGAGGTGTTGGAGGGGACATTCTATGAAAGGCTGGTTTTGGACAGGAATTTTCCATAATGATCTTTCAGTGAGGCACAGGCACAAGGGGAAATGTAAGGAGTGTGGGGAGAGAAGAGAATGAAAGTAAAGTAAAGGGGAATAAATCAGGACACTGGGAAGGAGAACAGAGAAATGAGATATCGCAAGTCAGAGTGTGAGAGGACTTTTAAGACATTTAAGACATCTTTTAAGACATCTTTTCTGGCCCCAGTCTATCAAGTAGAGGGAGAGAAGCAAGAGAAGCAATTCAGTTCCATCCGAATATCTAGCCTGAGTGCAGCCAGTAGATGAACAAAGAGAAGAGGAGTCACAGGTGAATCTTATGGGTGGTCCGGTTGTATAACCCATCAAACACAAAAGAGGAGCGAGGCCTGTTTATCATGTACATTCTAGTACAAAATGGCTGTTATTACAGATCAATCAGGCTCTTTTTGCAGGTCGTGGCTGACATGTGGCGTCTGCATTTTAATGTAGTATCAAGAAATCTTAAAATTAATGACAAATCAATTTAGTCCACTGGAGTTTGAGTCTGAACTGAACAAAATAGCTATGATAATGAAAACTAATGTTAAAAACTGGGTGGAGAGGAAACAGGAAACACATTTACTTTGCTTTTACAAATACTTTGTGTGACTACTGTTTACTTGTCCCTAGTTTGCCATTTGACGTGGTGTAATGCAAGAATAAGAAATGAATCTGTTTTAATTAGACTTTTGATTTTTAAACATTTTAAAATAAAAACAATGAAACACTCATGGTTGCTGATGATGTCTTCATGTTAATTTCCTAGGACTTTCTTTCAATCTATCCAACAATAACAACAACAACAAACATGGGGCTTAACTGGTACTTTCTCCCTAGAATGTTTTTCTCACAGCTCAAAACCACTTGCTGAGCATACACAAAAAGTTGGTTGAGTTGGGTGTATAGTGCAGCCTCATGACTTAGCTTCCTCACACACTTGTGTACTTCTATTTATGTATACAAATTTGCTCTTAGCCCCTATGTGATTCCAGAGCAGCCAACAACCTTCTCAGGAAGACGTTCTCAAAGGTGTAGCCTATGCCAGACCCTGAGAGCTGAGAAGGGCAAGGGATGTGACTGAGAGGGCTGGGGTTTAAGTGCAGCAGCTTTGCATAAGATTAAACTGTTACACATCAGGGCAATGAAGGGACACACAAGAACAGAATGGGGGAGAAGTCACAGCTGGCTGCCACCTTCGGGAAAGGCGCCTAGTAACACTTTGTCTTTGCTTTTACCAGGAAAGCCCCATGAAAAGCATTTGATGGCTTGGGTTTGTAGACATGACCTCAATTTGAAACTATTCTAGAACCACTGTGCTAACCATAAACCTGCAGAAGTGAGTGTCTCTCACATGTATCTAGCAGCAAGAGAATCTATCTCCAGATTATTGGAGGATTGGGAAATGAGGATTTTTTTTCCACACTGCTAGACTGTATATTATGGGCCACAAAGGATGAATGAAAGCATGTGGTGGTATTTTTTTCCTTCAGTGTCTCAAGATTATCAATCCCTTTCTTTAGTCTTTGAAAGGAAAGACTAGCAACATTACCAGCTATACAAAGTTCACAGGGGAGGGGCTAGAGAGATGGCTCTGTGATCAAGAGCACTTGATGCTCTTACAGAAGATGTTCTTTCCAGGTTCGATTCTCACCACCGGCATGGCTGCTTAAGACTGCCTGTGACTTCAGTTCCAGAGGATTTGACCTCCTCGGGTATCATGCACACACGTGATATACATACATGCAGGCAAGCAAAACACTCATGAGTATAAAATTAAAATAAATGTTTCAAAATAACTTTATAAAGTCCATAATTTAAATGTAATAAAGTTCGGTGGGAACAACAGTACGAATCAAGGAAACAACAGCATTTCTCTCTGGTAAGCAACAGGATAAATGTTGTCAACAACACAAGTTTCTACCTGAGTTTGTCCTGGGGAGCCATCAGTTCTCTAATTTGAAAGTCGGGTGACTTGGGAAACTTCATGACAGGGTAGAGCTGGATCATCTTATTACATTCGAGGAAGGAATACGACCTGAGAAATCATTGCGCTGGATTTCAAATCACAGCTTAAAGTCTGGACATTATGAAGATCATGTATCTCTCTCTGCAAGGTTGTGATTCATAAATGAAAGAAAGCTTGCCGGCTGTCATCACCTTCTCCATTGAGCCTGAGTCAAATCATTCCAGTTCTAAAGCCTAAACTCTCTGGTTTGATGCCTTGGCTCCAGCATCTCTGAGCTTTGAGGCTCTATCCTCCTGCCTTCTGTCTCCACGCCAGATCTTCCTCCTGACTCAGCAAACACATCTACAATGACCTGCTTATTTCAGAGGGATCCTCCTCTTTCTCTCAGGCCTCCATTTCTCCCTACTGGTATTTTCAAAGATCAGCTCCTACTAATCTCACCAGGCCCATGTTTCTAAGAGTACCAATATCCTAGCAACAGGGAAAACACTTCAAAAAAGTCTATACATTTTAAATGAATGGTTTAGGCTTAAATACATTTAAAATGTTTCTGAGATTGAAATCACTCCACTAGCCACACATTCTTAAAATTCAGAGCTTTTTATACTCATTAGCTTGCAGTCACCTCAATCCAGATGAGAATTCTGGAATTATTCCAATCCAGACCAAGAAATTCCAAACTGCAAATTTGGGGATTTTTGTCAACCTCAAGGCAAATGATCAAAGTTCCTGATCACTATTCTGCTTTAGAAACACCTCCCGGTCATTGAAACATCACAAGACCATGGCCCACAGACTCAAATAGCCAGGACACACAGGGGCTCACAGAGATTGAACGGACAGTCAGGGAGCCTGTATGGGTCTGACCCAGGGCCTCTGTATATATGTTATGGCTATGAAGTTTGGTGTCCTTGTGAGACACCTAAGAGTGGGACTGGGAGCTGTCTTTGATTCTTTGGGAACTTTTATGCTTACTGGAGTGCCTCTTCCAGGTTTGATATAAGGGTATGTGCCTAGTCTTGTTGTAATTTGATTTGCCATGTTTGTTTGATATCCCTGCAAGGCCTGCCCTTTTCTGAAGGGAAACTGAGGAGGAGTGGTTCTGAGGGAGAAGGGAGGTAGGGGGAAGGGACTGGGAGGATAAGAGGAAGGGAAAACTGCTGTGAGGATGTGATATGGAAGAAGAATAACAAAATAAATAAAATTTAAAAATGAAAATGCATATAAACTACAAGCATGTTTTACTTAGAGTGAAAATATGAGTGAAGAAAAGAAGCCTCCAGTAGACTGCTGGGGCAGAAGCCAGTGGCATGTGCATGACTCTGCCTGTGTCAACTGCACAGTGTTAAGGAGAACCTTCAAGACCGCCCGCAGGATCTCCCACTCAGCTCAAATGCAGCTTGGAGGACTGTTTCAAGAACCAATTGTCCACCCTCTGCCCGCACCATCTTCTCAGAGTTTCCCTTGACTGGGCCTCAAGTAAACTCAGTTTTTCTCTGCAGAAACTATTTCCTGACTTTTCTTAGGGCATGATTTTATTTGCTCACATCACTGTGTTCTAGAGAATAAGCAGGTGAGTGTTCTCTTTGCCTTCTTCGTTGTTTTCACTTCACCGCCATCTTTAAGAATTTTTCAGCCCTTAACTCCACTTCCCGTTCATCTCTGCTCATTAGTGTTGTCCACCAAACTTGACCCTTTAAGACCTTCCTTGATCAATGCTTTTGCAACATGGCTCCTATGCTTTCTCTGCAGGCTGAGTCCTGTGCTTGTCTAGGGGGCCTCATGACATCCTTCACAGCTTGTCACATGTCTTCCTGAGAGGCAATGCCTCCTCATAACTAGATTAGTTTCCTGATTTCACTGTGAGTTTTATTTGAATACAGCACAGAATCACCCTGGATTAGATGAAACAGTCCAGAAATTTAGTTGGAATTATTAATTTTGAAGTCAGATTTGGAATCTTGACAGTACTATAGATATGTAGCGCTCCGTTTGAACAGCATCTGCATTGATAGTCTCCAGGGCAGAGCCTTTCACAGGTCCTCTATGTCAGGCTTCTGTCTCGTTCTCTCCATAAGTAATCTTTGTTGACAAGTTTGTCAGAACAATTCACAGAGAAAAATGGAAGTCTTTGCAAGGAATGGTACTGAGGAAACTATCTAGCATTACAGTGAGGAAGGCAGGTGGATAGCTAGTGACAGTGCATCTACATTTAGAAAACAAAGAGTGGACAGGAAGTGGGGCTGGGATGCCAGGCCTCCAGGTCAGCCTCCAGATACTCACTTCCTCACTTCTAAAGAGTCCACAACCTTCCCAAACAGTGCTACCAGCTGATGAACAACTGTTCACACAAAGTTGTCTATGGAGGACATTTTGTATTTCAAATACTCATAAAAGCATATGACCTAATTTTAAAACTGAGCAAAAGGGTCTGAAAACAGATTTCTTAAAATAAAATATGTAAATGGCCAATCCATAAGCGAGAAGAGACTCAACGTGTTAATCACCAGGCAAATTCAACTAAAAGTATTAATGAAATGTCCTTTATTCTTTCAAAACGAAGAGACCTAAAATATGTGAGGCCCTGAGTTTACTTCCGACAGTGAAAAGAATAAAATAAATAATGAAGAATATATGTGATATACCGGATGTCTATCAAGTTTACCCACAAATGAAATCTTTGTTCTCTTCTCCTCTATCCTCTTTTTTCGTCCCAAATGCACCATGTTTTTTAATGCTTCTTTATCCACATTTACATTTATGATTTATTTGAAATTGTAGTACATAACAAGAGTAATTATGTAAGTTCCTAAAATCCAATTCATTCCTTAAATTAGTTTATCTTGCTTCAAAAATATTTTTATATTTCATTTTAAAGGTGCCAGAATGTATTTCACTGTAACATAACACAGTAGTCTTGACATAGACACATACATGAATATATTTAAAAACACTTGATTTCAGAAGGAACTCCTTTTGTGTTTGTTCATGTTACTAAATATGTAAATTGTATCACTACATGCTTCTAATAAGATCAAAATAAATTATAAGAGCTTGAATATAACAGACTATTATCATTCTTATAGGAACTTATAATCAAAAATAAATGAAAGCTGGCCATCATGGTGTACACCTTTTATCTCTGCACTTATGAGACAAAGGCAGGCAGATCTCTTTGAGTTTCACGACAGTTTAGTCCACAGAGTGAATTACAGGCCACCAAGGACCTGTAGACCTTGTCTAAAAATAAATAGTGAGACCCTGTCTAAAAATAAAGGAGTAAGTAGGTAAATAATGTAAAAATATCAAAGCCATGCATGAGGGGATAAGATAGCATGGTGAGATTTCAGTCTCCATGAAGATTGTATAGCTTAATCATTTGAGAAACAGAAACTTCTTACTGTGTGCTACTGACTGTGGCCTCTGCTTCTGTGTAGGTGTCTGTGTCTAGAGCACCATCTTGAACTCAGAACATTGAATCTACCAGTTACCAATTTATTCAAACTCTCGAGACATTTTAAGAATACAAATGCTGTTGTTTTGTTTTGATGACAGTGTCCTTTGCTTTATAGAAGCTTTTCAGCTTCATGAGGTCCCATTTATTGACTGTTGATCTTAGAGCCTGTGCTGTTGGTGTTCTATTCAGGAAGTTGTCTCCTGTGCCAATGAGTTCTAGGCTCTTCCCCACTTTTTCTTCTAACCGATTTAGTGTGTCTGGTTTTATGTTGAGGTCTTTGATCCTCTTGGACTGCAGTTTTGTGCAGGGTGATAAATACGGATCTATTTGCATTTTTCTGCATGTAGACATCCAGTTGGTCCAGCACCATTTGTTGACGATGCTGTCTTTTTTCCCATTGTATGGTTTTGGCTTCTTTGTAAAAAATCAAGTATCCCTAGGTGTTTGGGTTTATTTCTGGGTCTTCTATTTGATTCCATTGATCTACCATTCTGTTTCTATGCCAGTACCATGCAGTTTTTATTACTATTGCTCTGTAGTACAGTTTGAGATCAGGGATGAGATACCTCCAGATGATCTGTTGTTGTATAGAATTTCTTTTTGGAAATTCTGGGTTTTTTGTTTTTCCGTATGAACTTGAGAATTGTTCTTTCAAGGTCTGTAAGGAATTGTGTTGGTATTTTGATGGGAATTGCATTGAACCTGTAGATTGCTTTTGGCAGGATGGCCACTTTCACTGGGTTAATTCTACTGATCCATGAGCACGGGAGATCTTTCCATCTTCTGACATCTTCTTCTATTTCTTTTTTCAGAGACTTGAAGTTTTTTTCAAACAGGTCTTTCACTTTGCTTGGTTAGAGTCACACCAAGGTACTTTATGTTATTAGTGGCTATTGTGAAGAGTGTTGTTTCCCTAATTTCTTTCTCAGCCCTTTTGTCTTTGTATACAGGAGGGCTTCTGGGTTTTTTATTTTTTTGAGTTAATTTTGTATCCAGCCACTTTGCTGAAGGTGTTTATCAGCTGAAGGAGTACTCTGATTGAATTTTTTTGGGGGGGTTTCTCATGTACACTATCATATCATCTGCAAATAGTGAAACTTTGATTTCTTCCTTTCTGAATTGTACCCCCTTGATCTCCTTTATTGTCTTATTGCTCTAGTTAGGACTTCAGGTACTATGTTGAAAAGATATGGAGAAAATGGGCAGCCTTGCCTTGTCCCTGATTTCAGTAGAATTGATTTAAGTTTCTCTCTGTTTAGTTTGACGTTGGCTATAAGCTTGCTGCATATTGCCTTTACTATGTTTAGGTATGTGCCTTGTATCCCTGATCTCTCCAAGACTTTAAACATAAATGGGTGTTGGGTAAAATCAATCCTCACTCAGAAAGACAAACAGGATGGACATTGGAAGAAGGAGAAAGCAGGGAACAGAACAGGAACTTACCACAGAGGGCTTTTGAAAGACTCCACCCAGCAGTATATCAAAGTAGATGCCGAGACTAATAGCCAAACTTTGGGCAGAGTGAAAAGAATCTTATGAAAGAAGGGGGAGATGGTAAGACCCTGAGAGGACAGGTGCTCCACAAGGAGAAAAACAGAACCAAAATATCTGGACATAGGGGTCTTTTCTGAGACTGATAATCCAACCAAGGACCATTCATGGATATTACCTATAACTCCTGCTCAAATGTAGCCCATAGTAACTCAGTACTCAAGTGAGTTCCCTAGTAATGGAAATAGGGACTGTCTCTGACATAAACTCAATGGCTGGCTCTTTGACCACCTCCCCCTGAGGGGGGAGCAGCCTTGTCAGGCCACAGAGGAGGACAATGCAGCCAGTCCATATGAGACCTGATAAACTAGGGATAGATGAAAGGGGAGGAGGACCTCCCCTATCAGTAATTTGGAGTTGGGCTTGGGAGGAGATGAGGGAATTAGGGTGGGACTGGGAGGGAATGAAGAAGGGGGCTACAGCTGGGATACAAAGTGAACAAACTGTAATTAATATAAAAAATAAATTTAAAAATACTTAAAAAATAAAAAAGAATACAAATGCTATTTTTTTCTTTTTTTTTACATTTTTAAACTCATTTTTTTATAGTACAGCAAACCCAATCTCTGTGGCAAGGAAGTGAAGCAGCTAAGGGGCAGTCTGGTTTGAGGAGAGGGTGGCATCTCTGAGGCTGCCGTGAGAGCATGACATGGCCTCATGTCAAAAACCGCACTCACTGCTATTCAAGGGGCCATGAACGCAACCTGGTCTCTGCTAATTGTCTCAGTGATCTGCACGAGGTTAGGAGGAAGCCTTAGGTGCCAGCGCACACTTTCAGATTTACCTTCGTTTGCATCTCTCCATGGGAGTCTGCACATAGTCCAGAGCACCAGCACACTGTGAATGGGGGGTAGTCCACAGCTAAAGCATGATTTGAATCCAAGACTCAAAAAAACATCAGACACTAGACCCTAGAAACGCAAGACCTGTGGAGCTGTGTGTTCCACCTAAAAGCATGCAGACTGAAAGGTTTCAAAATACCGTCCAGCCTACAAACACATGGTTCCTGGTTTTCTGTAACTGGTGTTGAAACTCTTACTATCTGAAGAATATGATGATGGTCAACACATTGACTCTCTGTACTTTCAAGGCCTTCATGACAGTCTTCACGGACCTTGCCTCTCCCTACTCCTAGCTCATGGGCCAAACTCTTGAACTACTTTGCCTTTACCTCTCTTCCTCATAGAGTCTCAGTTCTTTAGGGAAGTAACCTGAAGTATTAAGTTTAGCTTAATCCAATCAAAAGAAAATCTCTCAAATTAGAAATTGTTTTTGATCCTTCCAGAATCTTTGTTTTCCTGACTCCCTAGGATGAATTCTCTTAAGAAAATCGTTCCATCAAAGCCCCTATGCATATGCTACTCTAACCTGGCTAAGTTGACTGCTGCATGTATGAGACCGTACCTCAAACCTGCTGCAATCGAGAACACAGCATAAAGTTCAAACTTAGGCAAAATTGCCGCAGGCAAAGCCCAAATGGTGGTTCATTGACTGTTTCATCATTACGCTGAAGTTCTGTGGCCATCACATATAGTAACAGCCAAGCCGATTGCTGCAATGTGGAGTTGTATAACAAGGGCAAATAAGTCCAGGCATGTCATCTTTACCTGGGAAGTTATTTGTGGATAAGTGAGCAAGCACAGAATTCCATGAGACATGCAGAGCACTGGGTGCCATTGCAATAAACATCTGTCAGTCACTGGCAAAGGTTTTTAAAAACAAGCTGCATTTTCCATCTCTCAGTATAATAAAGATCACATCACAGCCAGCTTATTATCAAAGCTCAAAAACAAATAAATGTACAGTACCCTTGCCAAGGCCTTTTCTCGGGTTTTATTGCTGCTGACAATAAAGCCAGTGTTATGAGAAGCATGATGTTGGGCAATCCACACATGACATGCTTTGTTCTCTGCCTGAACCTGCTCTGGCATGACTTTAGGACTAATACTATTTATTTTTGGTGTTAATATTAAACACTATTTGGCAGAAGTATGTGAATTCTGCAATCTTTAGTCAGACCCATTGAAATGCTTGGGAGATTCTTCCAGAATGATAAGAAGAAGGAGGAAAGAAAAAAAAAAGCTCAAATATTTCTGGGCAAAGATTAAAAGACCCTAATGGCACATGGTTGACCTTGGTGGTTTCCATTGTTGAAAAAGTGCCTGGAGATAATTAAGAAATGCAACCCTTGCTTAGAGATAGGTAGGTGAATGTATAGAGGCACCGAGGCGACGGCTCAGGAAATGCTTGTGGTGCATCTATATCCCTCCTCAAATGCTTTGTTAGCAACCACCTTGGTTGGTTGAAGCTCTGTACTTGTTCCATGAGACCCCTTGAAGACAAAATAACAAAAACAAACAAACAAACAAAACCCAAAGACCTTTTCTGAATGGGTCACATTAGATAGGAAAGACATGGCTGTGTAAATAGAGGACAGATGGAATGCAATCCAGCTTGGGCAGAGTCTAATCCAGTCTTAGAGAGTAGTATGTGGTCTTGGCCATCTCTTTGTTTTTGTGCTTGTGTCCCTCATATCCAGTGGCTCCTCAGCCAAAGTTGGCAGTCATCTGTAGGTTTAGCTGAAGAGTGTGATTGGTTTCCCTATGTGGGGGGTATCAAGCTCAGACTGGGTTTCAGGGACCCAGTAACAATCTTCCCAGGGATCCATTTCCCCATTCTTCTGCTAATGTTCAACATTTGCATATAGTTTCCAGGTGTCACAAGATGAGTCTTAGATTGTTGTGGTGTTATTCAAATATATACCATTTTGTAGATAAAATTGCCTTCCAAATACATTTTGGTTTTAAATACTTCTCCAAATAGTAAAATTAGCAAAACCTTCCTGCGGCATAGGCGATTCTTCACCCACGAGGCACGAGTATTATTCCATTTTGAGTTGAGTAACTACTGCTATATTGTGACAATTAAATTCTGGGAAGAGGGAGTATAACATGGCCCACAGAGTGTGACACTGACAAGGGCTGGCTTCCAAGCCTGTGGCTCCATTTCAGGCCTGGGCCATGTCATAGAGGCAGTCCTGACATGGGCAGAAATCTGATCCAGGATTACAGTTTAGCTGATTAACAGCTCTCCCTCCAAGAAGGTAGCTTAAAAGAAGCATTGTATATTCCTAATACTTCTAACGAAAAAGGAGGGTCAGCTATCCAACAGTGCAGGAATCTAGGAGTGGTTCCCAATAACTAACAGACAGATGGTTCAAAAGGGCCTTAGGGCCAGAGGCCAGGAGAGTCTGGCTGTCAGAATTGAGCCAGTAGGCCCTGTGTTTAGACACGTGAAGAAGGCTCTGAGATCATCTCTCTCCTGGATGCTGTAAACCTGGGATTGAGGGGTGCAAGTCCCTTAGGAAATGCTTCGACTCCCCCTAATGCTTTCCTCTTAGAAGCAAGTCAGGACAGGAGCTGGCAGAGAGCAACTGAAGGCAGAGCAGTGGAGGCACGCTGCTTTGGCAAGAGTGTCTCTGACGGTGAAAGAGGACATCTACAGATGGAGATGGCCAGAATGCTTAAGGTAGCATTCTCGCTCCACCTCCGAGGAAAAGTTTCTCCGCTCTTGACTCATGTTACAGCAAGGCAAGATTGCAGAAGTTTTCCTAAAGAATGGAAGGATGGGACAGTAAGACACCAGGCACAGCATCCTCAGGATAGGAGACTCAAGAACCCCCTGGGACAAAACCCCACACTTTTGGGTTTGTCAGTGAGAGGTTTCGAAAGAGGATCAGGTGGAGGAAGACCGCTCCCAAAGTGAGCAAAGGAGGAACAAGCCAGCTGAGCACGGCAAGACCTCTTGCTTTGGATTCTGTTCCACTGAGAGGCCAACACGCAGCTCGCTCTCCAGCAGCCACGCCCACAGCTGCTCCCACCACCACGCCTTCCATACCATCTGGACTCTATCCTCTCCAACTATGAACCAAAATCCTTTCTCCTTGCCTCATGTCAGGTGTTTGAGCCCCATGAAGGAACCGATAGGATCAGCTTTACAATTGTGCTATGAGTCATCACACCAATTCTGCCAATACAGACATCCTGACCTTCCATTTATAACCATTTCACCCGATTCACTGTCACTTATCATTATAGAATAGACACAGCACTGTTTAATATTTTGAGTTAGTAGCATAAGCAGGGGTCTCAGTATAAAGGTCATATGGAATGCATGTTTGGGAAGGTCACCTTCCCATTTCCCTTCCAGCTTCAGTTAATTCTTAGCCAACCTCTGCTAGACACCTAGGGAACAGAAGCATCTGCATGTTTTCCTCTTCCTCTGAAAGGGGCTCTACCCCCAATTGTTTCCAAACGAGACTGATACTGTTTCAAACAATCAAGCCGTGATAAGCACCATTTTCAGACAAAGATGACATTAAGCCATATGACCAGAATGTAAAATAATGTGTTCAAAATGTTATTTTCTGTAAACAAAAAGAAGTTTTAAGAAGATTTTAATACACCAACCAAGGAAGTGTGCTTAAAAAGTATATTCTTTGTCTCTGTATTTTTCTTGACATCTCTATCCCAAAGGACACAGGAGGATTGAGTAGAAACAAAGAAGCGCAGACCTCATCTATGTCTCTATGAGGCTTGAAGCACAAACAGAGAAGGTTTAGAATGGGGCTTCCTAGTTTAAGTGTTTTCTAGCTGTTTTATTTGCAACCTTAAAACCTGTTAGTCCCAAACAAACCTCCAAGCGTTCAAAAGTCTCTGTCACAAGAGCCACCGATGAGAACTAACACGGGCATCCAGGAATCATGTCCTTCCATGGGGAGGTGCCGAGGCTGCTTTGGATGCTGGCGCCCTGTGACTGAATCCCAATGATGAGCTGGTCGGCAGACAGTTAAAGAAAACGTAGCAGTCCTGTAGAGGTGTACCAGCGGTAAAAGATGGCGAGTCTCAAAATCAGTTTCTGAAATAAAACCTCATAAAATATCCTGTGTTTTCATTTGTTCCAAAAGTATTTTCCAGTTTTCAGCTGTGTTGAGAAAGCAGGGTGACATATCAGGGAACGGCCCTGTCTCTTAGAGAGTTCTATCTAAACAGGAGTTCGTGACTCACTATGCAGTGAAGATGCCCTGATGAACCTGGAAACAGGGTTTGTGCAAGATTTTCCGTTCGATGCCTTGCCCATGACTGTTAAGCCAGGGCTTTGGAAACCAAAATGACCCTAGTGAGTACCAATGGCCGGAGAGTGATAGTGGGAGCACCAAAGACAGGGAGGGCAGTTAAAACTATTTATTCTGCGAATATTTGCATGCGGTTCTCATAGAAAGAGATCTTATAGTGTACGGATAACCAAGACAGGGAGTTTGTGAACAGCACGGGCATCTCCCTTACACATTCACTGTGGCTTAAACCTCAGCATCCCCTGTGGTTTTGAAATGTTCAAGACAGTCCTTAAAGGTGTGGGACTGAATTCCAGCTCAGGCGTCCCGTCCCACTGTTTTTGATCTGTCTGTATTACCGGTTAGTGTCCCGGTAGGCAAGAGAGGTTTTTATTTGCTCTGATCTGGACAATGTGTGTGCTTTAAAATTTTCCTACCACTGCTTCAGGCTCATGAACCGGGAGGCAAAGCATCTGGAATGTACAGAAATCAGGCTTCTGGTTGGAAAGGAAGAAAAACTTCCAAAAAAATCAGAGGGTGAACGGGGTGATGCGGAGGCTTAGCAGGTCTTCTAATCACCCACTTAAGGAAGCGAGGGGCTGAGCAAGTGGAGGAGTGGGAGGGGGAGGGGCGGAGACATGCCTAGAAGGAAAAGGGAGTAAAGTCAAACTCACCCGACTGCACAAGGCCAGCGGCATGTGGAAAGGACACCTACAGCCACCGCTGAAGTCGCTCCAAGTCAGCTGTGGGCCTTCGCTATTAGTACGTAGTGTTTCTGTGATCACTTTACAGACACGATGTCATAGTTCCAGGGGTTTTACTGGTGACACAATTGCCAGGGAACTGAGTTCTAAGGTCCTGGTGTTAGGAATAGAAAATGTCCTACGAACAATGGGGAGAGAGCGGTGTCACAGTAAGATCAAGGCACTTGGCTCGAATATTTTTGGTGGAACAAATCAAGACTTTGAAGCTTGGAGCAGCTCTAAGTCTTAGAACCATGTTTGAGAACTTCCCCTGCCACTGTTACAAATTCACACAAACACGCGAGGAGGCGCCTGAACTGCATTCTTGGGGAAAGAGACTCAAGCCCCAGACATTCCAACAGCAGCAACCTTCTTCCTGGCCGCTCTAAAGTTAGACTGTCACTGAGGCCCTCCATGCAAAGGACAGCGACCTAAGGACGGAGCCCACAGCGCTCACAGCTCCTCTGCGCCGTCTCCAATCACAGCCGCGCCCCCCCCCCGGCCCTCACTCTCTGCTCAGGGTCACGGATGCACGCGCCTCTGCGGAGAGATGCCGATGTCTGCCCGTGAAAAGGTGGCGTACACTGTGATCTGAGGCTCGAAGCAGAGCGCCAGGGCATCTGTGATGGATGGACGCTGAGGCTCTGAAGACCCCTGGCCGCCCCGAGAAGAGGACCTGGGCTGTGTAAACCTGGGCCGTGCCGTACATGTTTGCTTAACTGTGGCTCTTCTTTTCCTTCACCCCAAACCCAGGTTCTGTTTTCAACTTATCATCTCCTCGCCTTATTTCGTCTTAGGCTTTGGCCGATCTAATTAAAAGCTTGATCAGGAGAGATGCTACAGTTCTCTGGTGAGCAAGCGATTCGGACTCGGCCCTCTGCAAACAGCCAAACGGGATGTCTTAAGTAATGCAGATTTGGAACAGTAGGTGAAGTTACAGAAAAAAAAAATCACACACTCTAAGAGAAATAGATATCCTGGCTCTTGCTTGAAAAGCGCCAGGCAGCTGCTTCCTGTTTTTATGGATCCCAGCACTGGAGAACCTGTGCATGGGTTTCATTCAATTGGATGTTCTGCGATGTCATCAAGCAGAAAGGAGTAGACGAGTGAGTTATAGGTGGAGAGAGGCACGTAAGAGAAATGGGATGCTGTGATTAACTGTGTCGCTACTCAAAAGAATTCTCAGAAGACAAACTCCAAAAGTGGAGGAGACTTCTTACACCCCGAGAAAGCCCTCCCTTCATATGTGTGTGACTGTAAGAGCAGGCTGGGCCTGGCTGGGTGTAACACGCATTCCACGATGCGATGGTGTTGAATCCCTCAGTCTGGTAATTGCACCACCAGCTAAACCTGCTGTTAAGACTCATAAAAATACACAGTGAAACGTCGCTGTTAACCAGCTAAGCAAAATCGGTAAGAAGAATACTGTTCATTCCTCAAAGTTCACACAATGCTCGGGAACGTGTAATAGATAAGTTACAGGTGCTTAAAACAAATGTGATTGCAGGAAGCCAGATGGGGTTCTGTGTCAATGGAGAATCCTAGTTAAGGAAACGTGCTTGTGATCCGGAAGTCATTTTTTTATGGACACATATATCTTCCACTTCAGAAAAAAATATTATAAATAGTGAAAATAATTGGATTGAGTGTGCAACTGCAGAAAAAAATATTGTATTAAGAGAAGCAAAGTAGAATGTTCATAACTCCTGTTAAAAATTGAAACTTTGAAACACAGGTCTTTGATTGGCATGTCGACTCTCCTTGCTCATGGGCCAAGGAGGGTTTGTAGAATGTGGTTTACATGTGGCTGTGATAGCTTCTTACAAATCCCTGTGTATACAGTTTCTAAATATTTTCATATATTTCACACACTTTTTATTGTGTCTGCAATTGTCTGTCATCCTCCCCAGGAAGGACACTTCAGGGTTAGGTGAGGAATGCATCTATTGGCAGAGCGGCTAAGACGTGGCCATAAAGTCTGTCACTGAGATATAGAATGTTCAATGCTATGCTCTGATTTCCACACCTGTGCTCTGGGATGCAAGTACACACACCATGCAAAAAACATTAAAGTCAAAATCAGTGAAAATGTGTATGATGAAAACAATGAGCAATTTTCAATAAAGATGGGAATCCTGTGTGCTTCCTCAGATGTTGCAAGCAATGGTTTGTTCCCCCAGGAAGCTGAGAGGAAGGACATGGGCAGTATACTTGTAAATGCCAGGGGAAAGAATTTTATATTTCTTTAACCATAAAAATCAAGAAATGCTAGAAGGGAGGAGGATGTTTGATTGAATTTTAATGTCATGCAGTGTGTATGTATCAAAGTGTCCCATGACACCCCTAGGTGTATAAAATGCTTATGATTTTGATATATCTATTTTAAATAAATTTAATGTACAAAGAAAATAATTGAAAGGGACTCATGAATCTGGAGTGAATTGCTTAATGAGCACATCGCACATATGTGTGCATTCCCCAAGTCTCCACTTATAGACAAGGGACTGTAATGGCTTTCCGTGTTTAGAAGGGGACACTGGGGAGGGTGGTAATGACTGTGGCAGGTGCCTTGCTGATTGTCAACACTTGCTGTCACTTTTACAACGCATCTCGTAACTTCTGCTCATTAAACACTCCAAATCTACATATGTTCATGGCTCTGACTTGGTTCTTATAATTGGTCTTAAAAAAATGGATCCATTGCTCCTGAGAGCCTCATCCCTCTTCTCTCACAGGAGCAGGAAGCAGAAAAGGAATTTACAAATATTAAAAATGTGTCTAAGTAAAAGGACATTCCCAAAGTTCACTTTATCAGTATTATTTCCCAATCTCTCTTCTGCAGCCAGTAACAAAGCAGTGAAAAGCCCCATGGGAAACAGGCCAGTCTTGATGTCGACCCCACCCTGACAGGTGCAGTGGCCTGCACAGTACTGTGGCTGTCCAATGGTGTGTGTCCTCTGGCTTAATGCTTTCAGGGTGTTCTTCAGGCGTGATCCGTCTCAGACTTATTGGACCTGAAGTACCACTCATTCATCTCAGAGGGAAATGGGACTGGAAAATAGATGACTTTCATAACAGTTTCCTTCAGAACCAGGGCATTTGGGAGATGTCGGTCCATTCAAAGAGCTCACCATGCTCAGAAATGTCGGCACAATTTCCCATCTAATGACAATGCCTTGAGGATCAGAAGGCTCTGACTAACAGCTTTCAGAGGCTTCAGTTTCACAAACGTTTACAAGTGACCTGTGGAGCTGTAAGCAGGGCAGATTGTTCAGTTAACTGTAGGGTGCTAAAGAAGGACCCCCGGAGAGGCAAAAACCAAATAAAGTCATCACGACTTCTGAAGCGCAGACAGCCTTGGCTTCCCACTGATACCCACAGGCCGTCTGCGCTCTTCCTGTGTTTCTCAGGTCTGTGGCTGGGCCCTGGCTTTGTCTGAAGCCTATGGAATGAGCTCTGAAAACCCTTGCTCAGACAAAGGATCATTTTTCAAATACCAGATATGATTGAAACATTCAGAACACCTGCAGCCATAAGCAGGGGCGAGCAGGAAGGCGCGTTCCGGACTTGGGAGAGAGACAGAGAAAGGCACAGAAATGGATGGGAATCTCACCTGCAAGACTCCTCTCACAGACTCCATGTTAGGGTCAGGAGGTAACTGCGCATGCCTTCGCTGGCCACTCCTACCGTACTTCTGAACAGGGGAGCTAACAGCTCCATGGCTCTATTTTTGCGGGGTGGGTAAAGTTAGCTCTTGGTGACTATGAAAATGCACACATTGGGGTTTCCCGGTAGAACTCTAGTGATGGCTAGGAAAGCAGTCTCTGCCCCAGGCTGCTTCACCACTGTGGCCTATCTGCTAGCGAGACTCTCAGCTGTGTAGTGAGTTCTTGAAATTATGGTTGCAGAATTCAAATTGTACTATTTCCTGACCTTAAGCCAATTGTTTGCAACATTTTTAATATTTTGACCTTCATTAAAAAACAAACTTGTAAGATTTTGTCTGAGTGTAACCAGGGAAGCATAAAATTAGGTTTGAAATTGTATAATCCATTCTTTTGTTACCTAGAGGTGGACCCGTTAGATTGAATAACTTAAAGTTCCTTAAAAGGGACTATGTGTTTCATTTGTTTTATCACCATAGTACAACCAACCGTTGCTATGGAAACAGAAGTACTGAAATAATGCCTCTAATAAGTGACAACTAAGAAGGAAAGGATTTTTTCACACATTTCAAATGCTTTATTTTACTTTGAAAGGAAAATGCTTTAACTCATGGAAAAAAAGTGTTCTTTTCTCTTATAATATTAGGAATTTTAAAAATGAAATCTTACATGGATGAATCCGTTATTAATTTTGAATCTTATTTATACATTGCAAGGTCATGCATGCCACAAACTTCTAAAACCAAATGTCCAACAACTTAAAATTCCTTTACTTTTCTTCTGTGTAGATAACACTGTAATACTCAGTGACAATTCCTGTTTACCACATTTCAAACCTCGATTTAAATGATCTAAAATATATTTAAAAAAACATACTTAATTTAAGGTGGGGTCTGGTGGCATATACCTTCAACCCACCCCTGAAGAGGAAGAGGCAGGAAGATCTCTGTGAATTCAGGCCTGCCTTGTCTACATAGTGAGACTTTATCTCAACCAAAACCAACCAACCAAACAAACAAACAAAACCTATCAAAATCAGTGTTAATGGGGAAATGAGAACTCTTTTCAGTGTCAACAAATTAAACTATCTTATGTGGAATAACATTTTGCAATTATGAAAAATTAGGCTGATTTATGTACCAGTTTCTCTGATGTCTATATTGTTACAGGGGACACAAGCCTATTTGTTTTAAATACATAGAAAGCCAGTGAAGAAACAGCAAAGTCTTTCCTAGTGCTCTTCCTGGGTGACAGAACCAGGCGGGGCCTGTCTCCTTCTTGTGATTATAAACACAACCAGAGAAGCAAAGTTATGAAAGGAAAAGCAACAGAAATGCAAGTCCCACAAGCTCCGTCTCAGAAAACAGAAATGAAGTGGTTTTCTGTATGACTAGTGGGAAGCAGATGAAAACATTGCTCTGATTTTACCCTTCTTCCTGAAATGCTGACAACCAATTAATTTCACACTACTTTCAGATGCATGTTAAGATTATGAAAATACAGCTAGGACTTCATCAAAGTCAGTTTAAAAGTCTCATTCTGTTTTATTGGCAATCAGAACGGGGTCATACACGGCAGCTATGGAAAGATCAATAGGACAGGCTCCATAGAGCAGTATGGGGTGTGTCTCTGCAGTCACCCAATAGAGCAGGCGTGAGGACCAAGGGAAGGCGTCTTTTCCATGTTTGGAAACGTGTTTTCAGATTAAACAAGGGAGACAGCTATAGCATTATTTTTCTTTTCGAAAACTTTCCCATTTTAAAGATGGGCTTGCTCTAGATTTACCATGAAAGACTGTCTCATTCCAGTTGGTCTGTTGGGCTTCGTGAAGGAGCCCAGTCCCCAACAATGCTCTCCCATAGGTACCGGCCCATTATAAAGATGCTAAGCCCCACTTCTGTACTGGATTTCTTCTAAGCAATCCCCAGGTAAGGTCCAGGCAAGTCAAATGTCCAACAGAAGTTCTTCCTGAGCCTGATGCTCTCTGTATTGTGTAGACAAATTGCTCTGGTAAAAAGCCATGTCGTCTGATTTGGATCGTAAGCCCGAGCCTCTCGCTCACTCAGCAGATGCATGCTGTGTCTTTGTGGGTGATAAGAAGGTGGGAATAAGCGGTACAATATACTGACAAGAAGGGTCATGAATATGCAAGTGATCACCAGCACCACTTGCTACCTGGAATCTCTGTACCCTCTCTGTCCCCTCTACCTCTCTCCATTACAGACTCCAAGTCTCCTCCAGGGCCTGCTACATCATACTCGCACAAATTCGGCAAGCCTTTAAAGCCCACACAATAGTTGCCCAAACTTACTTTGAATTAAGCCTTTGACATGTGGTATTTTTTTAAGACAGATATTCTTAAGTTTATATTGCATACATAGAATTAGTTTAAAGATCTGGAGTGGGATTTGCTAACATCCAAGTTTATGTGTTGATACTTATTTTTAGTAGCTGTTAAACCTGCCCCAAGATTTGAATCTAATTTAGCCCCTGTCTGCATAAAGACATGCCAGGTGCTAGGGGACGAGACGTGGGAGCCAGAGCCAATTTTATACTTTTTTGTGTGTGCATAGTTTTCTTTACCTTCTGTATGGTATGTTGGATCTCAGCAAGGTAAAGACAGCCACGTACTCATCACTGTATGCGTGTTGGACACCTGGTAGGTGGTACTCTAGGTGCCAGGGCACAGTGGGGAGCCAGGGAGTATGGAGCATGCTTTTTTTACGAGAGTGAACCAATAAGGCGGAGTAGGAAGTTGGCCAGTGTTTCTTTCGGCTACGCTGAGATTTAAAGGAAGGTGGTATGAGCGGGTGACTGGTCACCACAGGTGGGAAATGTCTCTTCGGTGAGGTGGTAGACATGTTTCCTTTCTGTTACTGAGATTAAAAAAAAAATGACCAAGACAACTTATAGGAAGGTTTGGGGGCTTATGTGAGGGGTAAGAGTCCATCAAGATGGGAAAGCATGACAGCTGCCGGAAGCTGAGAGTTCACGCCCTCAAATGAAAACAGTGGTGAGGGGGAGTGAACCGGAACTGGAATGTATATACAAAGCTTTTATCTCGAAGCCTGCCCCCAATGACAGAGAGGCTAGACCACCTAAACTTCGCCTAACAGGGCCACCAACTAGGGATCAATTGTTCGAATGCTTAAGACCGTGGGGTCATTTCTCACTCAAACCAGCATGGACTCATTAAACAGATTAGCAGGAAGGAGCAACCACATGCGGAGCTTTGTGCTGGGTGTATAAGGAGAGTATCCGAGTTAGGCTTTAGTTGACCAAAAGCAGCTTGAAGAGGAAAGGGTTTAATTGGCTTACTCTTTCACAGCACTGTTGATCAAGGAAGTAAGTCAAGGCAGAAACTCAAACTGGGCAGAAATCTGGAGGCAGGAGCTGATGCAGCAACTATGGAGGGGTGCTGCTTACTGGTTTGCTCCCTATGGCTTGCGCAGCCTGCTTTCTTACAGAACCCAGGACCACCAGCCCCAGACGGCCCCTCCCACAGTGGGCTGGGTCCTCCTCCATCAATTAAGAAAAGATTTGACAGCCAGATCTTATGGCGGCCTTTTCTCAACTGAGGTTTCCTCTTTCCAGATAACTCTAGCTTCTATCAAGATGACAGAAAATAAGGCAGCACGAGGGGGAGTCGGCCCAAAGTCTGTAAGATGAGAACTCAAACTGAGACCAGAGATGAAAGTTCAAGCAACTAGGTGAAGACACACTGAGAGCTGAGGGGCATCCTGTCTCCCTCATTAGCTGACTACTATACTTTGTGAAATGCAGTCATGCTACGGTGCCATTTCCCTATCTAGAGATCGCTAGTATTTTATCATAAAACTTTCAGGTTCTGTGATATAAACCATTGTAAAGGATGTCATACAGTTTCTTATTTTTTCTAGAGAGCTCATTGGCTTGTTGAATGTGGTTTTTTGATTATGGCAGCAAAATATTTTCTAGCACTTGCCATGCTAATGGTAGGACACCCTAACATAACAGGAAAACTGTTCAGAGGTGAGCATGGGACTTTAAAACCTGTGGCCAGCACACTGAGAAGCAGAGACTAGCAGATGGAGCTGTCAGACTTGGGGCAACAGAAAAGAGAGACTACAGTGATTCTTCTGTGTACATGTTTGAAGAAATAAATAAGGGTATTTGTGTTCAAAGGTGAAAAAGATAAGGAATTCATAATTTTTTAAAATTGTCCATCAGCAGAATAGCCCAGATAGCTCTTCGTTTTAATTATTTATAGCATTCCTGTGCCAATATATTCATTTTTGAAAACTTGATTTTGCACAAGGTTTTTTACATGAATAGATATAAATATATATTAGCTATTTCCAAATTTCAATCCTTTTTCTTTGGCTGAAGAGAGAGAATATTCTTTATCAGTTACATTTTATTAACTCTGTATCCCAGCCGTGTCCCGATCCCTCATTCCCTCCCAGTCCCTCCCTCCCTCCCTCATCTCCACCGTGCCCCTTTCCAAGTCCACTGGAGAGAATATTCTTAAAGCGTAGGTTATCTCTCTTTCTCTTTCTTCCATTTTTTTTTCTTTTGTTTTGTGTTTTAGCTCCCCATGATTCTCTGTGCTCAGGAAAAGAATTTCTCTTTAGGACAAAGGAACCAAACATCTAGGAATAGTCTGGTCTGGTGAGCCCTCAGAGCGATGGACAGCAGGCTGCTGAGGTTTTGTCATCACACACTTGTGTGTGTGTGTGTGTGTGTGTGTGTGTGTGTGTGTGTGTGTAGTGTAAGAGGGAGAAGAAAGAGAGACTAAGAGACAAAGTATTTTCTTATAGCCTTGGCTGGCCTGAAACTCACTAGTTAGTACATAGTGATGCTGCTTATCTGATCTCAAATTAGCAGAGATTTTCCTATCTCATTCCCCAGGGCTGGGGTTACAGGTATGAGCCTTCACTCCCAGCTTGCCATCCTGTGTCTCCGTGTGAGCCTCTGGTTTGAACAGACAAAGCTCTTCTACCCCGTTGCTACTCTGAAAGCAACAGAAGCAGGCCATTTATTTAAAGTGTACTCAGTTATTTAGTGTGTTTGTGTGTATGTGCGTATCAGGGCCTACCTGTAAAGGTCAGAGGCCATTTTGGGAGAGTCAGTTCTCCCCTTCTACCACATGGAAATCCAATCTGGAGACTGGACTCAGGTCTCCTCTGGCTTGGCTAATGCATCTTGTCTATCTCACCAGCCCCAAAGCACGCCATTTCCAGGCCACTGCGGGGTTGGGTGAAAGCAGGCTAGGGTTTGGAAGGACTTCACTGGTTGAGGTCATAGTAGAAGTCTCTGGCAGTGGATGTAGGAAAGGAGCTGAACCAGACCACTAGCTGTAGAATTCACACATCACGAGAGTATTGAGTCTTCCTCCTCTCAAGACTTTAGCTGTTTCATTTGCAAAACAAGGTAAGCTGACCGTTGACTGTACATTATATTGCTCAGCTCTGCATCCCTCCTCTGTGATATAGCACAAGTAGGCAGGTACCTCTGACCCTGGCCACCTGACGCAATTTTTCCCAATGCTTATTTCAAACATGAGGGAAGAACATTCAAAATGTACATTAGGCATTTGGATATTATATTGCAAATAACCTTGGTGTAAAAATGGAAAATGCCCTAAGAAACTTCTAAAACGGTTTTTAATTTTATTCCACACATTCAGAATATTTTCTTTTCTCTAAAAGCATCCAATTTTGCCTACTTTCTGATACATGGGTTTTGTACAAACAATAGCTAAAATTATGGCAGTAAATAATGCTTTGGTTGATACAATAGGTTGATTGATACTGACTTACCACTTAATGCATTTATAATGAGTTGTATGTCATATCAAAGTCTTTGCAAGCTTCTCTGATGTTAGAAAGGTGAAGATTCATCTATTTTAAACACAAAAATAATTTTAAGAACTTATAGTTGAATATTTTATGTATACTCATCTTTCATACATTTGAAAAAAAGCATATTGTATCTGTAAGCATCACAAAAATATGTGAAAACCACCCTTCTTATTACAAATATAGACACAAGGAGGAAAATAAGCATATTTACATCTCTTCAATTGAAGACACCAGCATTGGAAGAGTGATGGAATTCAATGTACACTTTTCTCACATTCTCACACGTATGCCCACTTACAGAATTTGTTTTACAAACATGTTAATGTTGGCATGTGACTTGCTTTTTGAACTTAAGAATTTATTATGGAAAATATTGCATGTACCTGCTGTCTTTTTCCAGGGCTGTATGGTCAAATATTGTAATTTAGTACTTATTCTATCAGTCAGTTCAGTAATTTCCTCATTAGTTATTTGTCTCCATGAACAACATTGCTTGGACATGTGCATGATTATGCTTGTGGTATGTGCTAAAATGATTCAGTACTTCTTTGTAATCATTGTCAAAGAAACTGTGTCACATACAGTGACACCAATATTAGGTTTCTTCATACAAGCTAGGTATCACAATCATTTTGTTTTGGCAATGTGGCAAAAAACTAGCATCCAATTAGTTAAATTTGTTAATCTATGTCTGTTTAATTATAAATAATACCTTAATAACCCTCCTTTTATGAATTTGTAGGTTCATTTCTGACTGAGTCTTTGTACAGTCTCAAGGACTTGACCTGAGAGAGATGATAGGAGAATGAAGAAAAGACATACACACACAAACACACACACACACACACACACACACAGGCACGCACGCATGCACACAAACACATGTACATAAAAAGTTGGGATCAGATGGTCTGGGCTCTGGAAACTCAGCGTGTTTATTGTATAGAGCTGAACAGGGCTGTGGGACTACTGCACACAGATAAACAAAGGGGCAGTGTGGACAGTGGACAGGTAAATAAAAAGGCAGGTTTAACTGAACTTGGTTGAAGTAGTCTCTGTAAGGGAACAGTCTTCAGGCCATAAATATATGGCAGGGGAGCTATGGTGGAAATTTTCTATGTGCTATCAGCATCTGCACATGGACCCCCACAAAAGCTTTGTATCCCTCTGAACCTCACTCTGGGGATAAGGCTTAGCTTTGCCCAGAGGGCTAATGCTGTGTCAAACAAATATTCACTCAAGACTTGCCTCACTCAGGGCTTCTTCTGCCGGAGTTCACATCTTATCTCCTTGCTTCTATTGAACTGTTTTTCTCACTGGTTTGTAATGGTTGTTTTTACACTACAGTTATAAACCACATGAACAGTCAATGCGGTTCAGAGTGTCTCTTAAGTTTTAGTATTATTTATGCTCATTTCTCCTGACTTCCTGCTTTTATATTTTATACTGACAGATCTTCTTTCCTTTAAAGTCTTCTGAATTTTAATTTTTTCCTCCAAAATGCTTTCTATAGCCAATGTCATGAGCATATTATCCCACAGTTGCTCGTGTGGTAAAATCAAAAGGATCAAGTTCCATTCCCAAAATTCAAACCAAAGACCACGAGAAGCCATAAGCATTAGTGCTTTACTCTGTTTTAGAAGACGTGTCCTTTCGCATAGCTGTGGGGGCCCAGGTTGACGCCACAAAGAAATGGCCCCTGGAGATACTTTCCAGCCAGGGCTTCTACTCTGCGGCTTCTGGGAGATGTTCCTACAGGGTGGCACTCAATAGCCTGCACCTGAAGGGAAGGCAATCTGATGGGTAAGAGTCCCTGGCGGTGAGGACTGGTAAATCCTGACAGGGGTTTCCCAGGTCAAGAATGGACCTTCTCCCACATGGGACTCATAGATTGTTGTCCCTATGTCACCATCCTTGGTGCTCCTTATTCTTCCTAACCATGCTCAAGTGATAACTTCAGAGGTGCAATCATGCAGTGATGATGTAACAAATGACCTCACGGAAGAGGACAGAAATGTCTTCATTCTAAAGAGTTTGGAGAGAGAAATCACACTCGTCACATTGATGGGAGTGTTAGGGCCACAGTTCTTGGTTTAACCGGATGGGGGTCACCTGGTAGACTGACTGTTTTGGTGAGTTTTCTCTCTCTGCTGATTCACAGGTGCCATCAAATAATGTGAACCATGTACTTTTTGTTGTTGTTGCTCTTGTATGTGTTTCTTGACTCCTGGCAATTGTTCAACACTATTCCCATTGTTCAGCACCATACTTGTTGTTACCAAGCTTGCCAAGCTGCAGTCTAGAGTCAGTTTCAAGGGAAAAGTGCCACCTTCCCTGCGGCAAATGTCAAAGCCAGAATCCTTACTGCTAGTTATTCTGGGGCACCTCTTTGATGCTGCTCTTCAACCCCTGTTGTCTAAAAAATCTCCAAATGATGTCTATCAGTGTAGCTTTCAGCTCTCTTGTTGCAAGTGGCTTGGATTAGAAGGTTTTAAGGTCTTCAAGTGTTATTTGGAACATACTTATTCTACAACTGATGGGATTCAAGAGCCATCTGCGACCTGCTTAGCATTCTAACTTTTGAATGTTACAGTATACCATGTACAGATGGTACAAAGTTGCCCTTTCTTAAGTTTTCATCCATATACATATGCATATCTGTGTAGGTATGTGCATGCAAGTATATATAGCTACGTAGCTGTTGTTGCAAACACACAAACCTCCTCTGTAGTCATATCCACTTCAATCTGAGTAGGCTGAAAAGATTATCTAGCTGTTCTAATTCCTATGTTACCATGACAGCATTGTTTTTAAACTATTATCTTGAAAGTGACAGAGTCTGTCAAAAAAACAGACATTTGGCAGGTGTGGTAGCGCACACCTTTAATCCCAGCACTCACTAAGTGGCAGAGGCAGATGGATCTCTGAATTCAAGGCCAACCTGGTCTACATAGTATGTTCCAGGACAGGGATATACAGAAAAGACAGACATTTTATTTTACTTGATCACAAAAAGAAATTAAGTTTCAATGCCTAAATTAAAACAACTTTAACAATGTTTTTAACCTACACCAAGCATTGTACTAATCACAAACCCATCTTATTTTATTTAACAATAATTACTTTAGTTCCTATGTATTTTACAAAGAGGAATCTAGGATTCCGACAGCTGAAGCTACGTAACCAAGTAAGTGAGACACCATCTGACTCCACAACCATGGCAACACAGCTACCATCTTCTTGATGGAGATAAGAGAGTATTGATAGCACAGTGGTCAATGGTCATCATTGTGCTTTGTGAGCATGAAATCTGAAAGTCCAAGGAAGAGCAACACAGGCAAGAGTTTATAGCAGAGAGTTGCAATGCAGTTCCCAACGTCAGGCAGGTAAGTCAGGAGAGCTTGCAGAAAAGACGATTGGGAAGACACAGGAAGCATGAATCCAAGGACCCAAGATGAATCGCTGTGAGCAGTCTTGCTCGTATCAGAACCTCCACTTAGAATCTAGCACACATTTTTGGAGGACAGTGACAGATCCTGTGAGATCTATGGCTGTTTCTGTTGCTGTTCATGGTCCAGGGCCAGTCCTTGTTTGGATACAAGGAAAATATTGTGGTCTAGCAGGTAAACAGTCAGGACTGGGGCTCTGCAGGTGGGCATGAGCAGTTGATACAAAGAGGAGCAAGGAAGAGCCTAGTTCCCGGCTTAGTGACGACACAGCGGTTTGTTTAGCAGGGTAGTTTACAGTCTTTTTGCCCAAGTATTACACTATCCTACTCCTTTCTACAAACAAGAAAATCTGGACTCCAAGAGATTAAGCTACCTCTTCTTCAAGGCACACAGCTATCAATGGAGGTGTTAAGATGCAAAATCCAAGATTTTGAAATCATCTTTTTAATTATTTCATCCTATGGGAAGTTTCCATATACATATACTGTATTTACATTATTCTTCTCTCTCCCTCTCCTCCAAAATTTCCCATTTCCTCATATGCCCTGCCTCCAAAATTCCCAAATTAATATATTTCTTCAATTGTTACACACACACACACAATATATATATATATATACACACACACACACACACACACACACACACACACACACACATATATATATATATATATATATATATATATATATATATATATCCTGTTGAATCCATTTAGTTTTGCTCATACGTATATGTTTTTAGGGCTGACTACTTGGATGACTACTTGGTGTTGGATAACCAGTTAGAAAACTAATGCCTAGGCAAGACTGATTTCTAATTGCTATATCTCTTCATCTAAGCATGGGGCTTTGTGAGATTCCCCCCACCAGAGATGATGTGCCATAGGGTGTTGTCATTTTTAGGTCTTGTCCTCACACTTGAAATATACATTGATTGTACTCTTCATCAAAGAAGCCTCTGGAAGCAGATGGAGAGTGGCTTTCTAAGCCACAACTGGTCAGAGCACAGAGAGCAACTTACCTTGGTGTTCCCAACTTCAGATGATACCTATACCTAAGGCTAAGGCAACATCACAGAAGAGGAAGACTGAAGGGGTCAGAGGACCAACATGTCTGCTGCTATTGAATCTTCTCTATATGACAGTGAAAGAGAACCCATGAACTCTCAACAATACAGTTGCCTGTTGGAAAAGATTTAAAGGCCAGACTTCATCATATACATCTAGAATAATGTCTGACCCAAGATGAGGAGAACCCAAGAAAATATGTTTTCTCCTTCCTCCCATGTTAAGAGAACAAGTGGGTCAGACAAATTCAAAGCACCTTCTCCACAGAGATATATAGTCTAGATTAGAGTCTGTGGTCCTATGTGAGTTTACTGGGCCAGTTAACACTGCCCTTCTGAAGTGAATTTGCCTGCCCTGTCACAACTCTGAATAGTGGTAAGTTCCCAGTAAGAGAGACTTCAGGGGGAGAGAAAGAGTTGAGTCAATTTGTTAAGCCATTTGGGGTAGGTAGGAATAGAAAGAGGTCAGCATTCTACAGCTTGAAGTCTCTCTGTGGAAACATTAAGAGAAGGGAATGAAGATTCTCCCTCCACTGAGCTCCCAGCTTTCCATGGTCAAATGCCATATGCTGGTACATGATGAACAGATGGCAGCTTCTTTCACCTACTACCCATCATCAGCCTCAAGTCTCAAATTTCTTGATTTTATTCTTGTTGATTCCCTCACTGGAAATCCCACCTTTTCTCACCTATGCTTTTTGTCTTGAAGTTTCATTGCCTCACAGCTCTCTTCACAAAATCAGGAATAAAAAAAATAATCAGGAAGTCATTGATAATAAGTCCCATTCATTATTAAATAGGCAAAATCCAATGACTGATAACCTGAAGGTGAGAAATCATGAGAAAATTAACCCCTCTTTTGTTTAATACTTACCAAAAATATTTTGCTTTTGAAATATGAGTAACTTTCACAGTCATTTTGGGAATTTATCATTATAAGATCATCTGTACAATGAAAAAGTACTTAGTCAATAGAAGACCTGAGAAACGTGTAAGGTAGAGACTCCAGAATGTCTATAATGGAGTTGCTCCAACTAGACAGCATGTAGGAAGGTGTCCATAAAACATATGACTTAAAACATTTGCTGTTTGATGACTTCTGATGTCCATGCTCCATAGGCACTTCACTGTTCCTCGATTGCCACATATCCATCTTTGGATCACCACATCAAAAGCCACACTGCTCCACATGCTGTCTTTCTCTTATTTCACACTGTTATTCGGATACCCATGATTGGTCCTTAGCTGTTGGTATTTGTTGTTGTCATTCCATGGTTACCTGAAAGCATCCAGAACACTTCAGCACCCCAGGCTCAAACTGATGCCCTCTGGAACACAGAAGCTCTCTGAGGCAGTTGCTAACAACTCCTCGGGGAGTTATCCAGCTCTCACTGGTGCTCAGGAGAGCTGGCTGGGAATAGAAACCATATGAAGCCTCTATTGCTCACAGCATATGAAATTCTTCCTAGAGTTCATAGAAACAAACAAACAAACAAACAAATAACCTTCAACTTTCCAAAATATTCAAATTCACAGCATCTATTTTTTTCTAATTTTTCTAGAATATTTCTTCAACTAACATCATATGGCAAAAAGCAAAACAAATACTACTTGCAATTTCCTTGTGCCTCCTACTCATGTGAGCTAATAAAGCTGTGTGGGAACATGAAGAACAGTTTTCAGGAGCTTAGGGATAAACAGCCTCCACTTCTAATGCTTCAAAAAAAAAGTCAGCATATTTACTCAGAACAGTGCATTCTAACAAAGCATTGCCACACAAATTTGTTTTAGGTAGCTACATTAAGAGCATAATCCTGACCTCACACACAGAGGTATGCTTTATTATAAATAGCCAAGCTGATTGGCGTATTGAATTGATATAATGAAGGTGAAAGTAATTGTTCTTTATCTATAAATAAAAACACTTACAAACACATTCCTGCCAGAACCCACTGGTAGAATCAAACAGTTCCTGAGTGGGGAGTGAGGATTGAATGAAAAAAAAAAAAAAAAAACCCACACACTACATATGATATCTGTTCAAGAGAGCTGCCAGTAGAAACTGTCACACCAGTTTATTCCACAGTCCTTTTTTTAGTCAGAGCAAAGCACCTCAGTACGATGAATGGGTTCATGAAGAAGTCAAACATTTTTACCTTGACCACCTGTCTGTGTCATCCTTACACAAACAAAATGAAGTGAACTTGGCAAAACATCTGTCTATCAGTCACTCCAGGTGAAGGGCAGGATGAAAATATGTTTTTCACAGAGAGCTCAATAATAAATCAGCCTGACAAACAAGTGGCTCTCCACAGGTTTCCCTTTTTTACATTTTAAAAATTGACCGTAACTTAAGAGCTATGGAACAAAAGATTGTGCCTGTCTTAGGTTGTCTCTCTTGAAAGATATATTCTTACCTGTCATTGGTACATGAATTCCATCATTCATGCCTTATCTTAGGTTGACTATTCTTGAGAGAGATCTTACTGTCTTTCACTACCAACTCCACTAGGGTAGACACTGGGGTTTAATCTTTTGCAGATCTGCTTTAACATTCTAAAAGGCCTTGATGAAGGTTTTAATTACCACTGGTAGAAGACATGCTCCTAATAAGTATAACAAGCCAAGTCCTATAATACCCCACAATAGTGACTTAAATGATGACCCCTTATCAGAATACCAAGCCTGAGAAACAGTCACAGGAACCATAATAAAAGAAGGCTGTCAAACAAACAGAACCTTTTGTCCATTTGAAAGCTTAGAAATACAGTTTGTTACTTTACATTGATGGCAAGAAACATTAAAGTTTGAATCTTTTATAAAAACATTAACATTTCCTAACAACAAAGCGTAAGGAGAATATACATAGGCAATTATAGGCCCTCCCAAGAGTTTCTATGGCAAGCTTCCAAATATAGGTCTGCTGAAAACCAGAATCAGAACAAAGTCCTATAGTCAATCCTCTTTTTCCCATTCTTCCTGACTTTGTTGATAATTGTCTTGATTACCAGACCAATCAAATCCAGTCACATTGTATCTAAAAGTTTCTCTCCACAACATCTTCTCCCAAGAGCAGAATAAAACAAAGGTGGGTCAGGAGCATAAGCGCCATACAGCTCTCCATTCACCATCAGGACAGAATTCACCATGGTCAGCAGCAGGAACTTCCTCCTTCTCAGGAAACATCTCCTGCAAATCTCACCAGCCTTTCTGGGATCCACCTGGCTCCTTCACCATCCTGCAAAAAAACACAAACATGTCCTCTCCCCCATAATATAGGGTCAGGGCCCTGCTATATTCCAGTAATTGGATCTTTCCATTTCACTTTGGAATAATTATCTTTGGTATTATGGTGCCACAATCAATCAGGCGCAGAATGGCCTTGTATACCCACAGTCAAAAAATTTAAAATAAAGAATTTATTTTTATGATTATGATTATGATTAAGAAATGAGGATATGACTCCCTCTTTTTATTTTTTATTTTTTGCAGATTTTTTAAACATACCCAATGACCAATAATCTATAGCCAAGATATATAGAACATGGTAAGCTTATACATTCAAAACCGACAGACAAAACACCTTGCTATTTGTTGAATCTGATTTTTATGACCACAGAAAATTTGTAGCAGAATTAACCATTGGTTTTCTTACTGGAAAAACCAAGAAGCTGCCTTTTTTCTTTTCTTTCTTTTTTTTCTAGCTCAAGTGATTTTAGCTATAGCTTGACACGGCTTAGCAAATTTTAACCTTCATAACAAATGATCTTCTCCTGCTAAACATTATCTTGCTAATTGCTTCCAGTCCCTTGGGCAGAGGGCCTCAGGAGACAAGAACTCTAACAGAGCTTGAGTAAAAGGTGCTGTTGGACAATACTGAGAACACGCAATTTTCAATTCTTTTAATTGTTTAAAAGAACATAGAGTCTCACCATATTACCCTGTCCATCAGGTTGCTTTATAATTGGAAAGCCATAAAACTCAGTTATATCTTCTCCTTTCTGCCTAGCTTGTTCTTCCTCCAACTTTGCAAGCTCATCGGGATCTAAGTCATCCTCAAAGTCTTCTCCTAACAAGAAATTATCATAAGGAAAGACTTATATCTCTCCTGGAGGAGCTGATGGTTTAATCTCATTGTCCCAAAGTCTCCCATCTTTCTTTCCTTTTTCTCTCTAACCCTGAAATTTTCACTTTCTCAGTCCCATTCCATATATACAGACTATCTCTATTTAAATACATACCAAAAAACCCCACAAAAAAAAAACATGAGGGTACTGCCTTGCCCCATTTTCACTCTCTAATTTTACTGAGCACGCCCTTTGCTCTTTACTTTATGACCCAAGCTCACCAGCCCCGGCGGTATCACTGCTTTTCCATATCTCAAGGTCCCTCTCTGTTTGGGCGCCAAACTGCTGGAGCCCAGCACCAGAGTCAAACAGTTCCCGAGTGGTGAGTGAGGATTGAAAGAAAAATTTTAAAAAACCAACACACCACACATGGGGTCTATTTGAGAGGGCTGGGCTGCCAGTAGAAACTGTCACACCGGTTTATTCCACAGTCCCTTTTTACAGTCAGAGCAAAGCGCCTAGACACAATGAAGGGGTTCATGAAGAAGTCAAATGTGTTTACTTCGAACACCTGTCTGAACAAACAAAAAAGTGAACTTGGCAAAACATCCTGCCTATTGTTTCAAACAAAAGGAGGTGAACTTGGCAAAATGTCCTGTCTATCCCTGTCTCCAGGTGAAGGCCAGGGTGAAAACATGTCTTTCACAAAGAGCTCAATAACAAAGCAGCCCGACAAACAAGTGGCTCTCCACACATTTCCCATACAATTTTTCTTACACTCAAGCAGAGATAATCTGAAACCATTGGTTTTGAGTGAGAACAATGTTCTACAGTTTAAGCCTCCTGCCAGGTCAGAAACGTGGTTTAGGCTTCTAGGGAGTTAACCACCTATTCTAACTGAGATATACTAACAGTTGGAAAGGTCCAAACATTAAACCAGTCCACTTTTGTGTATCTATCTTGAAAATAGTTCAGAGTTCAGTCCCAAAACCAATGTAAGGCAGGTCTATCATGCCTTCAGATGTTTACACAGCTTAAGTCATGTCTGCTATGAGTCTTCTTTAGTCCTGTCTCAGTAGCACAGCTATAGTCAATATTCCTACACATGGCAGTTATAATTTCTAGATTGCACATACTTGTTTATAAATAGCTTTATGATAGGGCTGATGTGTGTGAAAACTTTCCTGGGGAGCCATAACACATTCATTCACCCCAGGAAAGGAACCCATGGCCAACCAAAGTAATGATTGCATCAAAGTCTGTGTTTGTGAACTAGTGAGCTTTTACTGGAGTTAGTTACAGTAGTCTGGGCGAGGGATTACTTACAGGAGGGGATAAAAGTCAAAGAAAGTTGCACCACTAAAAGCCTATCCCAACACAGGTGACCAGACTCAAAAGCTTTGTCTCTGGGGTTCTTTGTGTAGCTTCCAAGAAGCTCAGGTCAAAGAATCTCTTCTTTGCAGTGAGGCTGGTGAGAGTCTCCCCTCTTAGCAGCTGTTTCCTTGTTCAGGGTCACTCAGGAATCTTGGTGGTTTTTGCTTTCTGACACTCGTGAACTTTATTTTCCAAGTCTTATGAGCTCCCTCTGCTCTTTCCTGGGAGGACATTATCCCAGCTTGTTCTTTGTTGCTGCAATAAAACACGACCAAAGCCAACTTGTGGGGCAGGTAAAGGCTTGGATTATACTGCTCTGTCACAGTGCATCACTGAGGGAAGCCACTGAGGGCAGGAAGTCAAGCAAGAATGTGAAGACAGGAATTAAAGCACAGAACATGAAGAATGCTGCTTACTGGCTTGAGTCCCCTGGTTGATTCGGATACTTTTCCTATACAGTCCAGGCTCACCTGTCTAAAGATGACAGTACCCACAGTGGCCTGGGCCCTCCCATATCAATTAACAATTTGAAAAAGCACAACAGACATGAGTACAGACCAACCTAATGTGGGCAATTCTTCAGCTGAGTTTCCGTCTTCCAAGATGACTTGAGTTTGTATCAACATGACAACAACTAACCAGCACAACTCATCCCTTGTCCACTTGACACACAAACACATCACTATTAAATTGTAACCTCTCTTACTTTTCCCCAAGATCTCACATTAATATCACTGTAGAAAACACTGTTCAACTTCCAAAATTCCACAGTCTTTAAACATGTCAACACTGTAAGTTCAAGCTCTCTTAAAAAAAAATCCAAAGTCTCTTTAACTGTGGGTTCTTATAAAAATCAAAAAACAAGTTAAATGCTTTCTTACTTCAAGAGGAAGAACCAGGGAACAGCCACAAACAGATCAAAGCAAAACCCAAATCCAACTATAAAAAGCTCAGTGTCTGATGTCTGGAACTCACAATTTTCTGGGCTTCAAATGGCTTGGGCAGTCCTATTTCTTCAACTCTGCCATCTGCCACAAGCATAGCATGTGTTACAGACTCAGGCCAGCTCCTGAGTGTGACCATTGCAAAAGTCTTTTATTTCCAACATTCAGGGGTCTCCACTACACCTGAAGCCTCACCTTCACCAATTCTCACCTTCTGCAGGGAGAACCTGACCCTGCCACACAATGCCAATCCTTCTCTGCTCTCCAGGACTTCTTCAGGCCTTCAAAACCAGCACTATGAATGAGACTTTTCCACACATAGCCAAGTTCGGCTGTCAGTTTAGGATACAGGCTTGACTTCTATGGACTATAGGTCCTGTGTGCTTACCCTGAGAAAATAGTTCCCAGAAGATTTCACCTCAGTGATGGATGCTGATCTAATAGTTCACAGCTGATGTTTCTGTTCCAGCTAACCTGTACTGGTGGGTCCTACAGAGAGAAGGTTTCACTTTCACAGGTTCGTCATTCAAATATGTTACCTTAAGAGTCCCCAAAGGGCCTTTAAGGAACTCTCAAGCTTTCCTCTGAAACTTCACAAGCCAGGCCTCTGTCACCTATACTGTTCTCAGTGTTATCTTTTATGTCTCCACAACAGCTCATTAAGCTCTGAGCACTCAATGGCTTTTCCAGCTCAAAGCTCACAAATTCTCCACTTTTCTTCATGCAAAACGCTGCAAAGCATAAAAGCTACATGGTCAGGTCCATCACAGCAATATCCCACATTCCTGGCACCAACTTCTGTTCTAGTTTTCTTTGATGCTGTGAAAAGACACTGACTAAAACCAACCTCGGAGAGGAAAGGCTTTATTTGGCTTATACTGCCCTGTTACAGTCTATCATAGAGGGGAGCCCAAGCAGGAACTCAAACAGGAACCTGGAGGCAGGAACTGAAGCAGGGCCCATGGAAGGACACTGCTTACTGGCCTGCTTGTCATTCTTATATAAACCATACAATCTAGTAACCATTAACACAGCATTTATAGTATATTGGATATTGTTCAGCCACCTTTCTTATGTAACTCTTACCAGCTGTCTAGGGAATGCATCACTCACAATTGGCTAGGCCTCACTAATTCATCAATGAGCAAGTAAGAAAAAAATCTCACAGAAATAAACACAGGGCAATCTGATCTGGGCCATTCTTTCTATGAGGGTCTCCCTTCTGAGGTGGCTCTAGCTTGTATAAAGTTCTAACCAGCATAACTGTTTCGGTCTGGAGGAAAATGGTTATGTACCTTATATTCTCTGCTGCCCAGTTTTGAGCCCAGTGTCTCAGATATAATCTGAGTAGGACACAGTGTCATGAAAACTTAACATTGCTGCTGCAGAGAGCAGTTCATTCCCAGAGTTAGTGTTCTGTCACTCCCTTTCACACCAAAATTACACACACACACACCACAGAGAGAGGAAGGAGGGAGAGAGGGCCTAGAAACTCTTAGACAACCCAGCACTCCATTCCATGAATAAATACAAGTATTGAGAGCTAACCCCAGCACTTAAGTCTTGTTTACAAAGTCCACCCTGCAGCCTACTCTTTGGTATGCAGCATTATCAGGCTCCGCATCCTGATATTTGACCAACCTTTTTTCAAGAATATTTTAAAACTGCATCTATCCTCAATCTGGAGCTTTTCTTCTTATGTAAATAATATAATCTAGTAACCATTAACACAGCATTTACAGCATATTAGATATTATATACCGTCTAGAAATGGTTTGAACTATTTAAGAAGATATGCCTGAATTGCATGCTAACACTACTATATTTCATTCAAGGGACATATCCATCCACAGATATTGATATCTGTGGAGTCCTGAGAGTTCTCTCCCATAGATACTGAGGAACAACTATATTGCAATCTGTATTAGTCAGAATTTGCGAAAGCAATGTTTTACCACCTGTGGGCCATGCCTTCTTTGTGGGTCAAATGACCCTTTCACAGGGGTCACCTAAGACCATCAGAAAACACAAATATTTGTATTACAACTCACACCAGTAGCAAAGTTACAGTAGTTAAGTAGCACTGAAAATAATTCTATGGTTGGGGTCACTACAACAGGAGGAACTATGTTAGAGAGTCTCAGTGTTAGCAGAGGGTTGAGAACCACTGCTAAAGGAACAGTACTGATGGAATTTGTATGTATTAACAGAGGATTCATTAGACTGGCTTATAGGAAGTGGTCCAGGTGGGCCAGAAATGGCTGTCCCATGACGTAAAGGATAAGAATCTGGTAGTTGTTCAACCTACAAGGCTGGACATCAGAATTCTCAATCTGGTTCTGAAGTCCTGGAGAATTCCTGGAGAGCTGGTGCTCCTCAGTCTCTGTTGGAATCCTGAACAAATAGATCTAATGCCAGTGAAGGAATGCCTTAGAAATTGGATAGATGAATTTGCCTGCCAGGGTGGGTGCAAGCAGGCAAAAAGCAGCTTTCCTTTTCCATGTCCTTTTGTGTGGGCTGCTACCTGAAGGTGTGGTTCATGCTTAGAGAGGGTTTTACTGCTTCAAATAATTTGGTTTAGACAATCCCTCACAAGTAAGTCCAGAAGCTTAGGCTTTAGTTGATTCCAGATGTAGTCAAGTTGACAACTGTGATAAGCCAGGACACAATTTATCCCTGTGCACCTGATAGCTATTACCAGCTTACATAATAAGTTAATGGACTTTTTAAAGGATATAGTCACTGAAATCATAAATATGAATGTGCCTAAAATTTGAGCTATCATGAAGGATCTCACCTAGTCACACGACAGCTGGGAAAGTTTAAGTGTACTAGCTTGCAGTACTTTGAGTCTTGAATGCCCTCCCAAAATCCATGTGTTAAAGGATTACTTTAAGGGGAATTTTTTAATCCTCTAAGAGATGGAGCCTAGGGGGAAGTCATTAGGTCACTGGGGACATGTCCGCAAAGGGGACTGTGGGTCTTTCTTATCTTTCTGGTCTCAGATCATGACATACATTGCTTGCATCACGATTGCCATCACATATCCAAAACAACAGGGCCAGCCCACCACAGACCAGAACCTTTAAAACCGTGAGCCAACACCTCAGCTAACTAACCAGCTAGTTATTGTCACAAAGGACTGTTGACAAACACATAGCTACACGAGTAGGCCATGTTAGTGTTTGTTCCTCACATTAAAAAAACTTCCAAAACTACGGTAATCTCACAGGTTCATTTTCATCTTCCGCATTCTCACAGAAGATGCTGTTTACAGACTGTCTTTCGCTCTGCTGGGTGGCCTCCTCCTCCATTTCTCTATTTGAGGTCTCACAGAAAGTTTGCATTTGTGCCCTACCAATTGCCTTCTGGTCGCAAAGCCGAACTCACGTGATCTAGAGTGTTTTCGGGACAACACCACAAGTACGAATTTTGGTGTTTTTAACCCAAGAAACACCAGAATTTACTGCATTAAAACAATGATGGTCCTCTGTACCAAAGCTTGCCTGGCTGGTTGGTCTAAAACATGGCTTCTCTCCGCTGGTCTCTGAAGGCTCTTACGTAATTATGTTGATATGGATGGGGATTGAAATTTCAGAGTTTGGGACTTCACTGCTTCACCCCCGTGTGTGTGTGGGGGGGGGGGAGGCTCAGCACTCCTCTATACAGTGCACCTGGGCCTTGGCCTTCTCCACCACTTCACGTGTTCTTTCTCAAGAAGAAAATGAAGGACCCTGCTAAACCTGCTAGTGATTAGGCCCCAAAGTCACCCATGTAGTGTTACTTCTACCGCATGCCACTGCTAAAAGCAAGACCCAAAGAAAATCCAAATTCTTGGCAGGAAGGAACTGTGCGGGGGCGTAGGACCCCGTCAGTCTAAAATGATTTGTCTCCTCAGTGAGTAGTAGTTTTGTCAGAAACTTGTTTGTCACCAAAATGAGACAGAAAGCAAGGGAGAGAACAAATGTCTACTAAAAGTATTTAAGATAGTGATTTGGCGGTCAGGGGGATGGCTCGGCAGTTAAAAGCGCTTGCCGCGAGGCTTGACTTCCTGAATTTGATCCTTGGGACTAACCTGGTGGGGAGAAGCAATCCCCTTAAGTTGTTCTCCAACTTCCTTATATGTATGTTGTGCGCTCTCTCTCTCTCTCTCTCTCTCTCTCTCCACACACACAAACACATGGAGGAAGGGGTGGCAAAATAAAAAATTACGCACCAATTTTTAGCCTCTTAGAAAGAGATAGAAGGGTGACATGTATTCTTCAGGGTTTGTGGTTTGTGGCACAACGTTATGTGGCTATAACAGCAGACAGCAGCTAGCAAGGACTCAGAATCAACCTCAAAACTTAATGACTTTTACTGAGGTCTTGCTCAAAAATGACAATACATTGTAGCTGTTCGAATATCGTTTTATGAAACAAGGTTTGGAGTTTAGACCAAAGAGTCATTCTCCTAAGCACATTGTCTGTTGCTGTTTCATGACTGTTCCATGAACAGATGGCTGCCGCACACCGACTCCATCTGAGGAAGGACTGCAGAGACAGGGTGATGGTGTGACGGGACTCAAAGCCATCACAGCAGCATGCCTTCCCCTCCTCCGGTTCCTGGAATTTCAGTTCTCAGATAGCCCTTCTGCCATAACAGAAAGCCCTAGCATGTTTTGTGAATGTTGTTGTTAAATTCAATTGAAAACAGAAACAAAACCCAGCAACATTAAAGATAAATTGTGTAATAGCAGAGAGCAGAGTGACCAGAGTGGTATAAGCCTGATAGTGTTCTGCACAGTTAAACGAATGCTCCAGTTCAGGGAGATCTGATCAAAGCTGTCCTTGGAATTGACTGGGGCAGTGAGCACTATAGGAAAGGCTGTGGAAATGGTCTACCTGAGTGCCAGGGCTTTGAAAACGTACACAGAAATCATCTAAAAGTTAGCTTTTTACTATCACTGAGAGTTCCACGTTAGCGCAGATGTGGATGGAAACACACCCACTTTGATCCCAGGAGCAGGGTGAGAAACTGTGCGCCGTTCACAGTGCCTGATAACAGCTGTAAATGACTGGGAGGTCACTGTTGTGTGTATTATTATTCTAGGTGATTTTTAAAGGGTGTCCTTCAGATTCTTTTAAAATATAAGTTTACTTTAACCAGTATGCTGGCGCTGGCCATAAAGTTCTTTGCTGGAGCACATGCTTAGTGGGCACGAGGCTCTGGATTCCATCCCTTGTAAGAAGAGAGCAAGACAGTGCGCTCTGCTCAGCAGCACCATGCCATGTGAGAGCACCTCTCTTCAATGCATTCTTCTCTCCTTGGGATTCCATTTAATCCCATAAATTCCCTGTTTCTTGTGACCCAAGGGAACCAGGATTATTCTCCTTACAAACTCATTATGCACAGCATCTGTGTGTGACATGCTCCCACGTGCAGGTTTGTGTAAATGCATTCTGCAATATCTGTACTGTGACAAAATTATCTAGTATTGAATTCTTCAACACACATCTCCTGTGATTAAGATATGATGGATGTGTGTTATCAAAGCTCAAATAATTATAGAAATGGCTTAAGACCATCATTTGCAGGGAAGGAGCTTTCAACACTGGCATGTTTTAAAGTGCGACACTTCACTTCCATCACTCCATCACACACTCCAAACTATGTACCGAAATGTGTATCACCCAGTGCTGCTAGTGGCTGTTTCTCAGCGTTTACAGATTTTAGAAATAATTTCTCCTTGGGACAAATATTCTAAACTCATTGCCTTGTGTATGTATACTGAGGAAGTGCTCTACTGCGTGACACTTTACTCTTGGAAGTGACTTTTCTATATATATTATTTTCTTTGAGAACAAATATCAATGTCTTTTGCTCATATCCACTTTTATTGCAGCCTTCAACTCCTCCCAACTTTACTATGTCTGTCTTTCAACTTCATAACTTTTTAAATAAATCTATTGAGTCCAATTAGTGCCACCCACAAAAGCATGGTGTAGGGATATCCACTGAACCACGGGCAGCTTTGGGGGCATTATCCTCAAGAAAACTGACTCATCTCCCTCCAGCAGCCATCAACTAGCAATAGCTCTTTATCTGGGGTGGGGCTTTCTGGTCTCCCCCATCCATTCTGGAACTTTGACTTGATTCTGGCTGGATCTTGCACAGGTCTTGTGCAGGTAACCACAAGCACTGGGACTTTGTGAGTGTGATGAATCTGCCATAGCCAGTTTCGTCACAGTCCACACCAACCTTTGGCTCTTACAGTTTTTCAACACCCAGTTTTAGGATGTTCCCATAGTATTGGGTATGATGGAAATATCCCGTTTATGGCTGAGCACTCCATAGTCACTTATTTTCTTGTACGTTGACCGTATGTTACCAGCAGAAGGGAGTCTCTGTATTAACTACTACCCAGTGCCAGAAGAAGCTGAACCAAAGTCTCTCATTAGAGTGTCAACTTTTAAAGAATAATGTTTTAGTCAGGTACAGTGACACACACCTGTAATCCCAGCATTCAGGGAGGTAGAGGCAGATTTCTGTGAGTTTGAGGCCAGTCTGGCCTACAAAGCGAGTCCAGGACAGCCAAGGCTACACAGAAAAACCCTGTCTAGAAAAACCAAAACCAAAAAAGGTCTTAAATTTTGTTCTGTTTTTACCAAAATGATTTGTAAATATTTTATTAATTTTTCTTTTTTACTATTACGTTTTTAGATTTTTTTGTGTGTGTGTATAAATGTTTTGCTTGCATATGTGTTTGTGCACCATGTAATGGTGCCTGTGGAGGTCAGAAGAGGGCATTGGATCTCCTGGAATTCAAGTTAAGAACAGTTGTGAGCCACCATGTGGGAGCTGAGAATCAAACCCAGATCCTCTGAAAGAGCAATAAGTGGCCTTACCCACTGAGTCATCTCCTAGTCCTTATTAAAGTTTTCAAGGAAAGGCTTATATATTTAATGTGTATTTAATAGATATTTAATAGATATTAAGTAACCATTTTATCTTTAATAAAATTAAATAGTTTTGTTTTAATTAGAGGAAGATATGTAGCTTCAATAGAAATGTTTAAGTTCAATGTAATTACTATTTCAGTAAAAGAATGCACATTTGATATATATACACATATATGTTTATATACATATATAAACATAGATGGTGTGTGTTGTGATAGCTCTTCTTGGATATAAACATGACATGCTTGGGAAGATGGAACCTATGCTATCTCAATAAAACTCCCCCATCACCTCCCAGGCCCCATCCAATGCCATCTGCCATAACCATTTCTCTCTGGCCTGTCTCCCATCCATAATTCCATTAATACTTTCTTGGTTTTCATCTGAATGCTCCTTTCCATGCCACTCTCTGTGTCTTTCCCCCAAGCCCAAGTGGTTTCTCTTCCACACTAACCCACTGAGGTTTCCTTCTCTTTCCTCTCTTCTCATCCATCTCCTGCCCATGATTCTTCTATCACTAAAGCCCAGGAACCTTAGCCAAGCCTACCTCATCCTATCCTGCGCAGGTGCAGGCCTTTTAATCAACCAATCAGGAATAATTTCTTAGGCAAGGTCAAACAGCAATTCTTGGAGTATATGACAGTTTGGTGGTAAACATTAAAAATCTCAAGGGGCAAACAATTAACAAATAAAAACACCGGACCGTGCCCCAACATTCACATAAGGCTCCTTCCAAGTAAAATTTAGAGCAAGTCCAGGTAGCATGTAGGCAGTTCTTTCAACGTCCTTGTCTTCCAAAGGGTGTATACTTAAAATCACAATTTGCAGACAACCTGGTGATTAGGGTTCCAGATAGGATTTATGTTGCTCCAAGTAGATGCTATCACATGAGTTTAGAAAGGCAAAGGAAGGGGTCAGGCTGCAATCCAGACTGCTGGGTAGTAATCCTGAGGAGAAATGAGCATGTGCAAAAGTCAGACTCAGAAGTCTACTGTCTACCCACAGTGTCTTTAGCAAAGTGGTGATAGAGAGCACGAAGGGAAAACATGATAACCAGTTTCCTGACTTTCCACAGAATCCCAGATTCCATCTGTGCTCTGGTACTTATTTTCCTGTGGTAAATCATCTTTGCTCAAAATCTCCACCCTATTTTCTTCCTTTTACTGGACTTTGCCATATGGCATGAGTGGAAAAAATTATGAATGTGGTCCACACTGACCCAAAGAAAAAGAACTAGAAATGCACACTTCATGCACAAAAGCCTGGTCTCCGGAAACAGTTATATTTATATACTCAGCTGACAAGACCACAGTCAGTATCTATTGTGGCTTCACACAATTCAATTCCTTTTTTATGAAATGTTTTTAAATCTTTATTATTCATTTATTCAATTTATATCTTAGTCATAGGCTCCTTTCTTCTCCTCCCAGTCCCACCCTTCCTTCTGCATCCCCTCTCCCGTATTTCTCAGAATAGGGGAGCCCCCTTCCAAAACACTCCAGCTCCTCTACTCACATGATAACTGCACTTGTCTTCCTCTTCTGTGTCCTGGTAGGGAAGTTCCATCAGAGCGAATTGATCAAAAAGCAGGCAACATAGTCCATGTCAGAGATATCCCCCATTCCCCTAACTAGTGGGCCCACATGAAGCCTAAGATGCCCATTGGGATCTCTGCATTGTAGTATGTCTATCCTGTACTATATGACTAAAATCATCTTATAAGTGAGTAAACACCATGTGTGTCTTTCTGGGTCTGTGTTACCTCACTCAGGATGTTCTTTTCTTAGTTCCATCCATTTGCCTGCAAATTTCATGGTTTTCTTGTTTTTAATGGCTGAGTAATATTTCACTGTGTGAATGTACCACAGTTTCTTTATCCACTCCTCAGTTGAGGGACATCTAGGTTCTTTCCAGCTTCCAGCTGTTATGAATACAGCCGCTATGAACATGGTTGAGCAAATGTCCTTATTGTAGGGTGGAACATGTCTCGGCTGTTTGCCCAGGAGTATAGCTGGGTCTTGAGGTAGCGCTATTCCTCGTTTTCTGAGAAAGCGCCAGATTGTTTTCCACAGCAGTTGTACAGGTGTACACTGCACTCCCACCAGCAATGGAGGAGGGTTCTCCTTTCCTCACATCCTCATTAGTATGGGTTGGAGCTTGAGTTTCTTATCTTAGTCATTCTGATAGGTGTAAGGTGGAATCTCATAGTCATTTTGAGTTGCATTTCCCTGATGACTAAGGACTCTGAGCATTTCTTTAAGTGTTTTTCCACCATTTCAGATTCCTCTGTTGAGAATTCTCTGTTTAGCTCTGTGTTCCATTTTTTGATTGGATTATTTGGTTTATTGGTGTTTAATTTCTTGAATTATTCATATATTCTGTATATTAGCCCTTTGTCAGATATAGGATTGGTGAAGGTCTTTTCTCAATCTTTAGGCTGCCCTTTTATTCCATTGATAGTGTCCTTTGCTTTACAGAAACTTTTCAGTTTCAAGAGGTCCCATTTATAAATTGTAGATCTTAGAGCCTGAGCTCTAAGATTCTGTTCAGAAAGTTGTCTCCTGGGACAGTGAGTTCAAGGCTCTTACCCAATTTCTTCTCTAGCAGATTTAGTATATGTGGCTTTATGCTGAGGTCTTTAATCCACTTGGACTTTAGTTTTGTGCAGTGTGATTAATATGGATCTGTTTGCATTTTTCTACATGTAGACATCCAGTTAGACCAACACCACTTGTTGAAGATGCTGTCTTTTATTCCCTTGTATGGTTTTGACTTCTTTGTCAAAAATCAGGTATGCATAGGTGTGTTGCTTTATTTCTGGGTCTTTGATTTGATTCTATTGATCAATTTGTCTATTTCTATGTCAGTACCATGCAGCTTTTGTTACTATTGCTCTGTAGTATAGCTTGAGAAGTTCTATTATTAGATAAGATTGTTTTAGCTATTCTGGGTTTTTCGGTTTTCCATATCAAGTTTAGAATTGTTCTTTCAAGGTCTGTGAAAAATTAACTTGTTATTTTGATGGGGATCATATTGAATCCTTGTCTTCAGTAAAATGACCATCTTTACTTGGTTAATCCTTCTGATCCATGAGCATGGGAGATCTTTCCATCTCTGGTATCTTCAATTTCTTTCTTCAGAGACTTGAACTTCTTGCTATACAAGACTTTGACTTTGTTGGTTACAGTTACCTCTGGATACTTTATACTATTTGTGCTTATTGTGAAGGGTGTGGTTTCCCTAATTTCTTTCTCAGCCCATTTGTCATTTGTATACAGGAGGACTACTGATTTTTTTTTTAAATTAATCTCACATCCAGCCATTTTGCTAAAGGAGTTTATCAGCTGCAGAGAGGTTCTCTGGTGGAATTTTTGGGGTCACTCCTGTAAACTATCATATCACCTGCAAATAGCAATACTTTAACTTCTTCCTTTCTGATTTGTATCCAGCTCTAGCTGGAACTTCTGGTACTATATTAAAGAGATATGGAGAGACTGGGCAACCTTCTCTTGTCCCTGATTTGAGTGGGATTGCTTTGAGTTTCTCTTCATTTATTTTGATGTTAGCTATCGGCTTGCTGTATATAGCCTTTAGTATATTTAAGTATGGGTCTTGTATCTCTGATCTCTCCAAGACTTTAAATATGAATGGGTGTTGGATTTTGTTAAAGGCCTTTCCTGCATCTAACGAGAAGATCGTGTGATTATTTTTCAGTTGGCTTATATGGTGGATTACATTGATAGATTTTTGTATGTTGAACCATCCCTGCATCCCATCGATGAAGCTTATTTGATCATGTTGGATGATGTGTTTGATGTGTTCTTGAATTCATTTTATAAGTATCTTATTAAGTATTTTTGCATCAATGTTCATAAGGGAGATTGGTCTGAAATTGTCTTTCTTTGTTTATAGTCTTTGTTTGGTTTAGGTGTCAGGGTGATTTTGGCTTCATAGAATAAGTTTGGTAATGCTCCTTCTGTTTCTATGTTGTGGAATAGTTTTAAGGGTATTGGCGTTAGTTTTTCTTTGAAAGTCTGGTAGAATTCTGTGCTAAAACCATCTGGCCCTGGGATATTTTTGGATGGGAGACTTTTGATGGCTGCTTCTATTCCCTTATGGGGTAATAGGGCTGTTTAAACTGTCTGCTTGATCTTGATTTAACTTTGGTATGTGAAAGCTGTCAAGAACATCCATTTGCTTTAGATTTTCCAATTTTGTGGAATACAGGCTTTTGAAGTAAGACTTAATGAGTCTTTGGATTTCTTTAATGTCTATTGTTATGTACCCCTTTTCATTTCTGATTTTCTTAATTTGGGTACTGTCTCTCTGTCTTTTAGTTAATTTGGCTAGGGGTTTATCTATCTTGTTGATTTTTTTCAAGAACCAACTCTTGGTTTTATTGATTCTTTATATTTTTTGGTTGTTTCTAATTTATTTATTTCAGCCCTAAATTTGATTATTTCCTGCCATCTAGTCCTCTTGGGTATGTTTGGTTCTTTTTTCTAAAGCTTTCAGGTAATGTGTTAAGTTGCTAATATAGAATCTCTCCAATTTCTTTTTTTAATTAATTTATTATTTTATTAATTACATTTGACTCACTTTGTATCCCAGCTCTAGCCCTCTCCCTCATCCCCTCCCAACCCCACCCTCTCTCTCTCTTCTTCTCCCATGCCTCTCCTTAAGTCCATTGGTAGGGGAGGTCCTCCTTCCCTTCCATCTGACCCTAGCCTATCAGGTCTCATCAGGACTGGCTGTATTGTCTTCCTCTTTGACCTAGTAAGACTGCTCCCTCCTCAGGGGGAGGTGATCAAAGAACCAGTCACTGAGTTCATGTCAGAGACAGTCTCTGTTTCCATTAGTAGGGATTCCACTGGGAGACTGAGCTGCCATGGGCTACATCTGTGTAGGAGTCCATGCATGGCCCTTGGATTGCTTATCAGTCCCAGAAAAGACCCTTTTGCCCATATTTTTTGCTTCTGTTGCTCCCCTTGTGGAGCTCCTGTCCCCTCCAGGTCTTTCTATCTCCCCTTTCTTTCATAAGATTCCCTGCACTCTGCCCAAAGTTTATCTATGAGTCTCAGCATATGCTTTGATATCCTTCTGGGTAGAGTCTTTCAGAGGTCCTCTGTGGTAGGCTCCTGTCCTCTTTTCTGTTTTCTTTTCCAATTTCTTTATGAGTGCACTCAGTGCTATGAACTTTCCTTTTAGCACAGCTTTCATAGTGTCCCATAAGTTTCAGTAAGTTGCACCCTCATTTTCATTGAATTCTAGGAAGTACTTAATTTGTTTCTTTATTTCTTCCCTCAGCCAGTGATCTTTGAGCAGGGAGTTGTTCAATTTCCAAGAGTGTGTAGATTTTTTTTTTGTTTCTGTTGTTGTTGAGGTCTAACTTTAATCTATGGCAATCTGATAAAGAACAGTGGGTTAATTCAATTTTTATGTATCAGTTGAGGTTTGCTTTGTGACCAACTATATGGTCAATATCTGAGAAGGTTCCACGTAGTGCTGAGAAAAAAAGGTATGTTCTTTTGTGTTTGGGTAAAAAGTTCTGTAGACATCTATTAGGTCCATTTGATTCATGACCTCTGTTAGCCTCATTATTTCTCTATTTAGCTTTTGTCTTAATGATCTGTCTATTAGTGAGAGTGGTTGAAGTCTCCTACTATTATTATGTTGGAACCAATATGTGATTTAAGCTTTCATAATATCTTTTTTGAATGCAGATACCCTTATCTTTGGGGCATAGATGTTCAGGATTGTGATATCCTCTTGGCGGATTTTTTTTCTTTGATGAGAATGAAGTGTCCTTCCCCATCTCTTGATTAATTTTGGTTGAAAATCAATTTTATTAGATATTAGGATGGCTACTCAAGCTTGCTTCTTGGGTCTGTTTGCTTGGAAAACCTTTTCCCAGCCCTTTCTTCTGAGATAGTGTCTAACTTTGTTGCTAAAGTGTGTTTCTTGAATGCAGCAGAATGTTGGATCCTGTTTCCACAGCCGTTCTGTTAGCTTGTGTCTTTTTATTGGAGACTTGAGTCCATTGATGTTGATTAATATTAGTGACCAATGATTGTTAGTTCCTTTTATTGTGGAGTTGGTGATGATTGTATGTTTGTGTGCTTGTTTTCTTTCGGTTTTGCTGTTGTGAAGTTATCTATGTTCTGTGTTTTCTTGGGTGTAGGTGTTTTCGTTGGGTTGGAGTTTTCCTTCTAGTATCTTCTGTATGGCTGGGTTGATGAACAGATACTGTATAAATTTAGTTTTGTCATGAAATTTCAATCACCTACGGTGATTGAAAGTTTTGCTGGGTATAGTAGTCTGGGTTGGTGTCTGTGGTCTCTTAGTGTCTGTATAACATCTTCCCAGGCCCCCTGGCTTTCATAGTCTCTGTTGAAAATTCAGGTGTGATTCTGATAAGTCTTTTATATGTTACTTGCCCTTTTTCCTTTGCTGCTCTTAATATTTTTGTTGTTGTTGTTGTTCTGTAGATTTATTATTAAGTGGCAAGAGAGATTTATTTTCTGGTCTAATCTAGTTGGCATTCTGTAAGCCTCTTGTATGTTTAAGGGCATCTCTTTCTTTAGGTTGGGGAAATTTTCTTGAAAACATTTTCTGGACCTTGGAGCCTGGAATCTTCTTATTCATCTATTCCTATTATACTTAAGTTTTATCTTTTCATGGTGTCCTTGATTTCTTAGATGTTTTGTGAAGGGAACTTTTCTATTTTTATGTTTTCCTTGTGCAATGTATCAATTTCTTCAATTGTATATTCAATACCTGGGATTCTTTTCTCCATCTCTTGTATTCTCTTTGTGATGCTTATCTCTATGGTTCCTGATCTCTTCTGTGAGTTTTCTATTTGCAGCGTTTTCTCAGTTTGTATTTTTATTATTGATTCTAATTTAATTTTCAGTTCTTGAACAGTTTTATTCATTTCCTTTACCAGCTTGATTGTAGTTTCCTGTCTGTCTGTGGTGGCCTCCATGTTTTGATTGTAGTCCTGTATTTCTTTGAGAGGTTTGTTCATTTCCTCTTTATATGCCTCTAATAACTGCATAAGCATAGATTTAAGGTAATTTTCCAGTGTTTCAGCTGCATTAGAATATGCATTGTTTAGGAGGCATTTCTGGTGGAACCATGATGTCCTGGGTTTTGTTACTTGTGACTTTAAGCTGGCCTTTAGCCATCTGGTTGTCTGTAGCTTTGGCTGTTTGTTCCGTGAACCTTCACAGAAGACTGGATCTGCCCATCACTGGAGTCTGGAGTCTGGAGTAGTCTTCAGGATGATGAGAGAGGTCTGGGAGAGCAGCAGTGGGTTCTGGCATTTTGGATGTAGCCACACTAGAATGAGTGTTTCAGAAGGCTGAGTGCAGGCTGAGGTGCTTTGAAGCTAGGGTGGCACAGGTGCAGGTGCCTTGACAGGAAGGGTGTGGAGAATCCACTGAAGTGGCAGTGAGAGAGGATCCAGTGCCTCAGATGGCAGCTGAGCTGCAGCTTATAGGCCTACAGTGCTCCTGGGACTCACATTGCTCTGGGCTTCACCAATTTGTATCCAAGATCCCTATAATTTTATTATCCACCTGGTCTCCACAGGGGGACCACTAGAACCCTGGTTTGGAGGTTGGGATGCTGTTCCAGGAAATCAGATGCTGCCTTCAGGGGAGCGACAGTGATCTGTTGTATGGCTGCTGGATTGGAGGGTCCATGGACCTGGAGGCATCCACTCTCTCGAGTATGGGGAAAGGGAGCTCACAGTTTGTGAGTCCTGGACCTGGGAAATTGCCATGGGGGACCTAGATCAGATTATCCCCAACTCCTTGGATGTCCCTTCCAGTCTGGTAAACAGTCTGTGTTTTGGAAGCAGTCGACTATGTACTCACTGGTTTTGCAGTCCCTGATTTCTGCCCCTTACATTTGGCACACACTGATTGCTGGGATCTTGGAACCTCTCAGTCATGATTTTATTGGAGGAGGAGAAACCTAAATAGGGCATATATAGTTACATGTATTTTATTTGCATATGTGCATATGCACATTTTACATATGTGGTCTCTTCTGCTCTCATTTTGATAATAAAATGTTTGTTACTCCTGCATATCAGAAAATGCACTCAAAAATTTTCTGACTTTGTTGCTTTTATATTTGAATTTCCTGTTTTACTTTGCATTTCTAGGGTCTCACTAGTGGGAGAAACTTGCACCCTGCATTTCTGTCAGCATTGTTTGATGTAACTCAAGCTATGGCCTCCTTTGGTCCTGCCTCTGGACTCATGCTCCTATCGCTCTGCATGGCACCCCTTCCTGGCCTGCCTGAAACATTGCTTGCTCTTAGCTGAGCCCCTGAAGGTATCTCTCTCCTAGGAGTGCCCTTCTCAGGATACATTCTAGGCTTCTGAATCCACTGTTACCTATCTCTCCATGATACATTAGCAGCAGAAAGCCTTCCTCGTTATTCATTTTTAACTTTCTACTGGCTGTATCCAACAAAGAACCAGAACATAAGGGTAGGAGAAACTTGTTTTCCATATTGCTGAGTCTATATGACATATATATATATATATATATATATATATATATATATGTATGTATGTATGTATATGTCACAGGACTAAAACACATACATCCCCCAGTTCCCATTCCCCCAAGTCTTTATTTAGAAAATTAACTTTATGCTGCAAGGACCAGTTTGAGATTTTAATTCATGTTATCAAAGCTGAGACAGAAACAGATCACTTAATAATCATAAAAATGCAAGATGTACCAACACAACCATCAGCAGAAGCATGAAACACCTCCCAACACTGGAGGTCATAGTATTATACACCTGTTCAATGAATGCTGCCCAGAAGAACCAGCATGACCCAGACTTTTATAGACACCCAACCTTTACAAACATAATGGGTCTTGAAAAGGTAAGTGAGACATGTGTGAAAAAAACTCAGTCCATATGACCTTTTCAGTGTGAGACGAATGAACTCAGTTTGCATCTCCTCATATCTAAATAGCTATGTGGTGTCCATGACTCATATTTACTGAAATCTTTCAAATTGATCAGAGACACCCCCCTACTGCAGACATTAGATGAGACCCAGATGGTCATTATCAAGTGTACCTTGAGTGATATTTCTCTTGCTTTCTTCTCCCATCAACAGAGCGTAACGCCAGCCACAAAATGAGAAAATAAATAGAAGGTCTTCCAGAGGGCACTGCCTGCTCTGCTCCACACTGGCTTGAGAGACAGGCTAGGGAGTTTTTTTCTATTATCCTGGCCTAAATCTCTCTCTCTTTCTCTTGCTCTCCTACAGCATGGAGTAAGTTCTCACCCACCTCATTAGGGTTTTAGGCCTAGCATCTTTTGTTGAGAGAGTCAAGAGGTAGATGCAGAAATTCTAACCCATAATTTTGTGGTAAGGTGTTGGAATGGGGCATGTAGCCACACAATACCCACATGTTTCCCCAGATTCCTTAGTAGGTTTTTCTTTAAATTATTGAGTTTCTTTAAACATAATTACCAGGTTACCTGACATCTTCCCATTGCCTATCGCTCCTCAAAAATAAAATAATGTGTTCTTTCTACTGTTACACTTCACTTGTCATTGTGGAGGCATCTGGCAGAGCACTGAGGCATGTGTGGATGCCAATGGTGCTATCTACGGCACAATCAGGAAACACCATGCACTTAGGGGGTAATTGATGGCTGAGTTCCCAACTCACACCTGAGATTTTGAGAATGAAAAACTGGTTAATCTCTAGAAAATTCCAGGAAACCTTCACTCCAATGGGTCAGGGAAACACTTGGAAGCACACGGCCCGCCTCCCCCACCTTGGACATTCTACTGTGTTTGCAGGTCCCCTCCCTCCCCACACACATTCAGACAGAACCTGACAACATGCTATTTGAGGGAGGTTTCCAAGCTGAGAACCGGTTTGGCAAAATCACCTGGTTTTCTAAGCGTGATTAAAAAGCAGAGGTTAGCATAAAAAGCTTACTTTTAGAGGTCCTATTCAAATTACAAGAGTCACCAAAGAGTATAATACAATTTTGCCTACTTGTATTCAATAATATACAGCATCAAATAGCACTATTTTGAAGCTCAGAGTGTTTTATTTTTGTGGAAGTCCACCTGGAGCCCGACAGCTAAGTTCTATTTACTAATTTATTGCATTGAACAGTGTTCATGATCTCTCCTTCAGCTGTCACAGTGGGGAGCTGGTAGGTGCTTGGCACATGCAGGTTATTGCTTGTTAGCTGCCTCAGTTGATGGAAGGCTGGAATTTATGAAACCAGAGTCCTGGAAAGGACCCCTATCTGGATGTGTCACAGTCTTGCTGCTCCATGGCCACAGATGGCTCTAGCTGTAGCCAGGAATCTCACCCTTATGTCCATGGTCTTAGGACAAACCACATGCACAAACTTATCACATGCATCCAAGGGGAAAATAAATCCCGCATTCCATGCCCTCTGCTTCTGGGAACAGCCTAATAAAGATGTGGAGCGATGTCAGGATGGAGTGTGTTCCCCAGGTGAAGGAAGAGCTTTGCCGTTCTGCTCTCAGTCACCAGTCACTGTCAGACACCTCTAGACCATTGTGTATCCACAAAAGGAGCTACAATTGTAATACATGCTGGTAGCTGGGAGATGCATAGAAGTTAAAATTATCTTTCCGGAAACCTCTGTCCAAGCTTTGAAGAGTGCAGTAATTATTATCCCAAAGGCTTGGCGAAGCTTTCTCCTAAGAGGAAAAGACCTATGATAGAAAGGCAGAAGCATTTGTGGCAACTCCTGAATGCCAGTGGTTGAAGAGTTGACAGTCTCTGTGTCTCCAGTTCTATCACGTCAAGATGAACACTGCGCTGAGTGCTAGGGTCAGTAAAGCTACCAAGCGGCCTCTTTGAATTTAGTATCCGTCATGATTTCTGTGCTCCCTGTTCTCCCTGTTGGAGAGGAGAGAAAGAACACCCCGGGGCTTCATGTGTTGGAAGTTTGGTTTTCAATGTGGTGTTTTGATTGGGTGGCTGGATCTTTAAGAAATTGAGCTTAGTGACAGGTCTTTAGGTATCAGAATTGTGCTCAGAAGGGTTCAATGACTGTGTGTGTGTGTGTGTGTGTGTGTGTGTGTGTGTGTGTGTATACGGGAGTTTGCACATATGAGTGCAATGTGCTAGGAGGCCAGAAAAGGCTATTTGATAACCATCCACCCCAAATCTAGTGTTACAAACAGTTAAGCTCTGCCTGATGGGGGTGATGGTAACTGAACTTGGGTCCTCTGCAAGAACAGTACACGGTCTTAGCCACCATGTCACCTTTTCATCCCTAAATTCTGATAAATTATCAGACCATTTCGCTGGGGCCCTGACAAAGCTTTCAGCCATCCTCAACTGGGCCGCAGTGAAGAAATGCTTTCCTATTTAAATAGTACTGAAAAGCACCATTCTTTTAGCACTGTCCATGCTTGCTAGTGGGTTGAGGGAAGGGAGGAGAGGGGAAGAAAAGGGAGAGAAGGAGAAAGGAAGGAAGGGAGGAAAGAAAGAGGAGGAGAGAGAGATAGAGATCTTAGACTGAGAAGTCCAAGATGATGGTACTAATAAGGTCACATCCTCCCTGCCATGTCTGCCACACAAGTCTTCCTAGTGTTATGATGAAAATTCTGCCACCTTTCCATCACAAGTATCTGGAAGTTTCTAGCTTCCCTCAGTCTTCCCAGCAGTGACTATCCAAACTGATTTGTTTTTAAGTTGGTAGGGAAAAAGAAAATCCCAGCAGTATTTTGTTGTTGTCTTAACATGGCTTTCTTTCACTGCTGCGTTTGTACACTTACCATGTCTGTTTAGCCTTTGCAGTTTCTTCGTAGTGCTTATCATTTATAATGTTCTAGCTACGTGAGTCTTTTCCTCTCCAGCTTAGAGGAAGTAACTCATGCAGACTCTGCAATCAGGGTAGTGGGCTTAAGGATAGGAGTGTGGCACTGTGGTAAGTGGGTACCAAGCATCCACAAGGCTTAGGGTTCAACCCTAGGTACCAAAACTAAAACAGTACAACAATCCCCAAACTGGCTTTGAATTTAACCCTGCCTCTTGCTGCTTGCATGGCTTTGCTCACTCTTTCCAAGCTTCATTTGCTCTTTTGAAAGTTGTGGGTAACGGTAATTACTAAGTGAGAATTACATGGCATCAGCTGTATAGAGGCACAAACTTTGCTTTCTGCATATTACTTTCTGGCCTTTGTTTATAAAAGAGAAGCTAACTCTTTGCTCTAATGCATTCTCTTTCTAACATTTCTCTGTATCTTCTATCTGTACTCCCAGCGTCTCTTACATGATACATTTATACTGAAGTTTTACATAGTTTATTTTATATCAGTGCTTATGGGGTTTCACATAAAGCATAAAAATTCTTTTAAAAACATTTATATATTTGAACATTTTATTTGATTATAAAATATCTTGAATACTAAAATATCTGGTGTATAAAATACTTATAATGAGACGGTTACGATCATAAACTGTTGGAATTTCATGTGATAAAGCCTTCTATGGTTGTGGGATGACCCATTGACATCGTTTAAACTACAGTACAGTTATGTATTTTGGGGTATGCAATTTTGTTCCTTTTCTTTCTTATTTTAAAATCATCCAACAGTTGCATTTGTTACTTTTTTCCAGTGTAAATGCTGGCTTGCCAGTCTTCTATGGGCTTTAATGCACGAGCACACTCACGTGAATAGTGCCTCTTACTTTTAATTTCCTCTACCTTAAATAGGTCTTTTGAAAACAACTAATGGGCATGTTTCTATAAACCTAATCTGAAATGTTTCCTTATGTGACCTGGAAGTTAGATTTATATACATATATTAAGATTCTTCATAGATAATTGCCCATTCTATACTTTTATGGTCTCATAGCTTCCTGGTGTATCCAGTTCTTTTTTTCTCTTTTCTTGCCTTCTTTTAACTGAACTTTTATATTACTGCTATAATTGCTGTAGGGGTTTATATATTTTAATCAAGTAATTTTGTAGCTGACTCTACTTTCTTTCTTATGTATTATCATTGTGTGTGAGGCAGAGTGCAGGTGCACCAGGTGTGGACTGCCACATCTGGCCATTCTCCCCATTAATTGGTCGATATTAACAATCTTACTATTTTAGTTTTGTTTACAAGTATATGTTTATTTAAACTCCTGTGTCAAAAATTACATAATTCATGTTCATTTATATTTTTCTCATCTGTTTCAAACTTTCTAGTGTCTCAAATCTGTCACCTGGACCTGATGGTCTTTCTCTTGGGGTTTGTTGCTTTTTAAAATGCTTGCAGTGAGCACGCACTAGCTGTTGCCTCTAGGTGGAAGGTCAATAGTGATGTCTCGTCTTCCATTTCTTTTTTTTTTTTTTTTGAATCAGAAGAATTCTTTCTTTCTATTTATTTATTTATTTATTTTTTCTTCTCAATGCAGTTTATTCAGGAACTTTGAACAATCTTCTGACCCTGGGGAAAGCCAGCCCACAGCTTAAATAGCCTCTGGGTAACCAACCCCAGCGTGCCACGTGGGCAATGCAGATAGGTCCACATACACGGAAGCAAGCCAGATCCTCAGCCTTAGCCAAATATGGAGTTGTTTGTGACATAGAGCACTCACCATCTGGAAGGTGGAAGGCGGAAACCAGCTCCATCTTTAAGGCACGGCATTACGCAACTCTCTACAGTTCCCCCTTTTTGTTTTGTTTTTTTTTTTTTCAATGCAGTTTATTCAGGAACATTGAACAATCCTCGGACCCCGGGGAAAGCCAGCCCACAGCTTAAATAGCCTCTGGGTAGCCAACCCAGGCGTGCCACGGGGGCAATGCAGATAGGACCACATACATGGAAGCAAGCCAGATCCTCGGCCTTAGCCAAATGTGGAATTGTTCCTGACAGAGAGCACTCACCATCCGGAAGGTGGAAGGCAGAAACCAGCTCCATCTTTAAGGCATAGCATTCCGCAGCTCTCTACAGTTCCCCCTTTTTGTTTTAGACGCATCAGGCAAGAGTAGAGGTCTGATCGCTGATATTAGAAATAAATTGGGACTTTGTACAGATGTTCATTTAGGTGTCATCCACCCAAAGAGCATCGGACCCGTCCAATACCTTTTTCTCAGAGGCGGGACCTGGGGCATCAACCCGCATGCAATCAGACATGCTCTTCTCTGGGTCCAAAGCGGCTGACCCTGAGTGCAGTGCTTAGCCTCGCATCCTGAGCGTATCATTTTAGCTTTTTATGGTATCCAACCATGCTTGGGGAGAATGTCTTGCTTCAATGGCTGTAAAGGCCTGAATGATCATGGCTGCATCACACTGTTGTGAGACTCTAATCTTGCATATATACCACAGGCAAACCAAGGAGACCAACACCAGAAGGCCTGCTAACACTCCCATGCCCGCCCATTCCTTCAGATGATTCATGGCTGCAGCAATCCATGTTGATAATCCTGTGGCTAGTCCTGCGTCCACTCCGGTAGAATTTACTGTGACAATGGCCACTCTCAGCTGCTCCATCGTAGTATCGAATTCTCCAGTCCAATTACCTAAAATATAGCTCGACAATTGTTTAGACAGATTTGCAGCGCAGGAAAAATTCTCATGTTGTATGCTAGTGACACAAAGTCCAGCATACTTTCATTGACAGCCAGGTTGAGTGATTTGCCATAGGGTATCAATTTGCTCCTGCAAGAGGTCAATCCTCTGATTGAACACCATCAAGCTTCCTTTTAGTTGAGCATTAATTCCTTTATGTACAACTAAGGCATGAGCTACATTGGCTAAATGATTATTCAGGGTCTGAGCAGTCTGCCCAGTATGACTCATGGCTAATGCCCTGGTGGTAGCTCCAACAGCCGTCAATGAGATGGTAGTAACAATGGTGGCTGTAGTTCCAAGATCCCTTTTCTGTCTGAAGAGAGTCATAGCGTGAGGGGCATCAATGGGCACAGGCACCCAGTGAGGCATGCGAGTAACCAGGGCATACCTAACTTTACTAGCATTCCAGCATTGGGCAAAAAAGCAAGTATCATTACCACAATTACTTGGCTCTATCTGGCTAATAATGAATAAAAATGGGGGATATAGACAAACAGGTGTGGGCTTATAGGAAATATTATGAGAAGCCTTAACCCCTCGTTGGAACATCCTGCGTCAGTTCTAGAACTAGCAGTGGTGGTGTCCGAGGTCTGAGTAGGTTCAGGAGACCATTGCCCCCAGGGGCGAGACGTGCTCCATGCCAATTGACTAACTCCATGTTTTCCTCCAATTTTGAAAGTCATTTAAGGTTCTTAAATTCTTTTTTTCCCTTTTTTTCTTAAATTTTTCATCAATTACACTTTATTCATTCTGCATCCCCCCATAAGCCCCTCCCTCCTCCCCTCCCAATCCCACCCTCCCTCCTCCCTCTGCATGCATGCCACTCCCCAAGTCCACTAATAGGGGAGGTTCTCCTCTCCTTTCTGATCTTAGTCTGTCAGTTCACATCAAAAGTGGCTGTATTGTCCTCTACTGTGGCCTGGTAAGGCTGCACCCCCCCCCAGAGGGAGGTGATTAAAGAGCAGGCCAATCAGATTATGTCAGAGGCAGTCCCTCTTCACATTACTATGTAACCCAATTGGACTCTGAACTGCCCTGGGCTACCTCTGTGCAGGGGTTCTAGGTTATCTCCATGAATAGTCCTTGGTTGGAGTATGAGTCACTGGGAAGTTCCCTATGTTCAAATTTTCTTGTTCTGTTGCTCTCCTTGTGGAGACCCTGTCCTCTCCAGCTCTTACTCTTTCCCAGTTCTTACCTAAAATTCCGTTCACTCTGCCCAACAGTTGCCCATCAGGCTCAGCATCTGCTTTGATAGTCTGAAGGGCAGAGGCTTTCAGAGGCCCTCTGTGGTAGGTTCCTAGGTTGTTTCCTGTTTTCTTCTTCTTCTGATGTCCATCCTCTTTGCCTTTCTGGATGGGGATTGGACGTTTTAGTTAGGGTCCTCTCTCTTGCTTAGTTTCTTTAGATGCACAGGTTTTAGTGGGTTTGTCCTATGTTGTATGTCTATATGAGTGAGTATATACCATGTGTGTCTTTTTGCTTCTGAGACAACTCACTCAGGATGATCCTTTCCAGATCCCACCATTTACCTGCAAATTTCATGATTTCCTTATTTTTCATTGCTGAGTAATATTCCATTGTGTAGATGTACCACAATTTCTGCATCCATTCTTCAGTTGAGGGGCATCTGGGTTGTTTCCAGCTTCTGGCTATTACAAATAAAGCTGCTACAAACATGGTTGAGCAAATGTCCTTTTTGTGTACTTGAGCCTCTTTTGGATATATGCCCAGTAGTGGTATGGCTGGATCTTGAGGAAGCGCTATTCCTAGTTGTCTGAGAAAGCGCCAGATTGATTTCCAGAGTGGTTGTACAAGTTTACATTCCCACCAGCAGTGGAGAAGGGTTCCCCTTTCTCCACAACCTCTCCAGCATGTGTTGTCACTTGAGTTTTTGATCTTGGCCATTCTCATGGGTGTAAGGTGAAATTTCAGGGTTGTTTTGATTTGCATTTCCCTAATGGCTAATGAGGTTGAGCATTTCTTTAAGTGCTTCTCTGCCATTCGGTATTCCTCTACAGAGAATTCTCTGTTTAGCTCTGTTCCCCATTTTTTAAGTGGATTACTTGGTTTGCTGCTTTTCAGCTTCTTTAGTTCTTTATATATACTGGATATGAGTCCTCTGTCAGATAAAGGGTTGGTGAAGATTCTTTCCCAATCTGTAGGTGGTCGCTTTGTTTTGATGACGGTGTCCTTTGCTTTACAGAAGCTTTTCAGTTTCATGAGGTCCCATTCATTGGTTGTTGCTCTTAGAGTCTGTGCTGTTGGTGTTCTGTTCAGGAAGTTTCCCCCTGTACCAATGAGTTCTAGGGTATTTCCCACTTTTTTTTCAAGCCGATTTAATGTGTCTGGTTTTATGTTGAGGTCTTTGATCCACTTGGACTTCAGTTTTGTGCAGGGTGACAAGTATGGATCTATTTTCATTTTTCTACATGTAGACATCCAGTTAGACCAGCACCATTTGTTGAAGATGCTATCTTTTTTCCATTGTATGGTTTTGGCGTCTTTGTCAAAGATCAGGTGTCCATAAGTGTGTGGGTTTATTTCTGGGTCCTCTGTTCGGTTCCATTGATCCACCATTCTGTTTCTATGCCAGTACCATGCAGTTTTTAAAACTGTTGCTCTATAGTACAACTTAAGATCAGGGATGGAGATACCTCCAGAAGATCTTTTATTGTAGAGGATTGTTTTAGCAATTCTGGGTTTCTTGTTATTCCATATGAAGTTGAGAATTTTCCTTTCCAGGTCTGTAAAGAATTGTGTTGGTAATTTGATGGGCATTGCATTGAATCTGTAGATTGCTTTTGGTAAGATGGCCATTTTTACTATGTTAATCCTACCAAGCCATGAGCATGGGAGATCTTTCCATCTTCTCATATCTTCTTCTAATTCTTTCTTCAGAGATTTGAAATTTTTTTCATACAAGTCTTTGACTTCCTTGGTTAGGGTTACTCCGAGGTACCTTATGTCATTTGTGGCTATTGTGAAGGGTGTTGTTTCCTTAATTTCTTTCTCAGCCCTTTTGTCTTTTGTATACAGGAGGGCTACTGATTTTTTTGAGTTAATTTTGTATCCTGCCACTTTGCTGAAGGTGTTTATCAGCTGTAGGAGTTCCCTGGTAGAGTTTTTGGGGTCACTCACGTATACTATCATATCATCTGCAAATAGTGATAATTTGACTTCTTCCTTTCCAATTTGTATCCCCTTGATCTCCTTCAACTGTCTTATTGCTCTAGCAAGGACTTCCAACACTATGTTGAAGAGATATGGAGAGAGTGGGCAGCCTTGTCTTGTCCCTGATTTCAGTGGGATTGCTTTAGGTTTCTCTCCATTCAGTTTGATGTTGGCTATAGGCTTGCTGTATATCGCCTTTACTATGTTTAGATATGTGCCTTGTATCCCTGATCTCTCCAATACTTTGAACATGAATGGATGTTGGATTTTGTCAAAGGCTTTTTCAGCATCTAGGGAGATTATCATGTGGTTTTTTTCTTTCAGTTTGTTAATATGGTGGATCACATTGATGGATTTCCGTATATTGAACCACCCCTGCATACCTGGGATGAAGCCTACTTGGTCATAGTGGATAATATCTTTGATGTGTTCTTGGATTCGGTTTGCAAGTATTTTATTAAGTATTTTTGCATCAATGTTCATAAGGGAGATTGGCCGGAAATTCTCTTTCTTTGTTGAGTTTTTGTGAGGTTTAGGTACCAAGGTGACTGTGGCTTCATAGAATGAATTTGGTAATATTCCTTCTGTTTCTATTTTGTGGAATAGTTTGAAGAGAATTGGTGTTAGCTCTTCTTTGAAGGTCTGGTAGAATTCTGCGCTGAAGCCATCTGGTCCTGGGCTTTTTTTGGATGGGAGACTTTTGATGACCGCTTCTATTTCTTTGGGGGATATAGGTCTATTTAGTTGATTTACCTGGTCCTGGTTCAGCTTTGGTAAGTCAAATCGATCAAGAAAATTGTCCATTTCATTTAGATTTTCAAATTTTGTGGCATATAGACTTTTGAAGTAAGTCCTAATGATTGTTTGGATTTCCTCAGTGTCTGTAGTTATATCCCCCTTTTCATTTCTGATTTTGTTGATTTGGGTGGTGTCTCTCTGCCTTTTAGTTAGCCTGGCTAAGGGTTTGTCGATCTTGTTGATTTTCTCAAAGAACCAGCTCTTGGTTTCATTGATTCTTTGAATTGTTTTATTTGTTTCCAATTGATTGATTTCAGCCCTGAGTTTGATTATTTCCAGCCGTCTACTCCTTCTTGGTGTGTCTGCTTCTTCTTTTTCTAGGGTTTTTAAGTGAGCCATTAGGGTGCTTGAATGAGCTGTCTCGAATTTCTTTTTGAAGGCACTTAGTGCTATGAACTTTCCTCTTAGCACTGCTTTCATTGTGTCCCATAAGTTCGGGTATGTTGTGTCTTCATTTTCATTGATTTCTAGAAAGACTTTAATTTCTTTCTTTATTTCTTCCCTGACCCAGCTGTCATTTAGTAACAAGTTGTTCAGTTTCCATGTGTGTGTAGGCTTTTTGTTGTTTCTGTTATTGTTGAGGTCCAGCTTTATTCCATGGTGATCAGACAAGATACATGGGATTATTTCAATCTTCTTGTATTTGTTGAGGCTTGCTTTGTGACCCACTATGTGGTCTATTTTGGAGAAGGTTCCATGAGGTGCTGAGAAGAAGGTAAATTCTTTTGTGTTTTGGTGTAAAGTTCTGTAAATGTCTGTTAGGTCCATTTGATTCATGACCTCTGTCAGAGACATTTTTTCTTTTTTTAATTTCTGTTTGGTTGACCTGTCCTTTGTTGAGAGTGGGGTGTTGAAGTCTCCCACTATTAATGTGTGTGGATCTATATGTGCTTTAAATTGTATCAATGTTTCTTTCACAAATGTGGGTGCCCTTGTATTTGGGGCATATATGTTCAGGATTGTGATGTCTTCCTGGTGGAATTTTCCCTTGATGAGTATGAAGTGTCCTTCCCCATCTCTTTTGATTAATTTTGGTTGAAAGTCTATTTTATCAGATATTAGAATGGCTACTCCTGCTTGCTTCTTGGGTCCGTTTGCTTGGAAAGTTGTCTTCCAACCCTTTACCCTCAGGTAATGTCTATCTTTGTGTCTTAGGTGTGTTTCTTGAATGCAACAGATTGCTGGGTTTTGTTTACGTATCCATTCTGTTAATCTGTGTCTTTTTATTGGAGAGTAGAGTCCATTGATGTTGAGAGAGATTAATGACCAGTGGCTGTTAGATCTCTTGATTTTGATGTTGGCTGTGGTCATCAGGTTGTGTGCTTGGTTGCTTTTTGTTTTACTGAAGTGAGGTTATTTATTTCCTGTGTTTTCTTGAATGTAGCTAGCTTTCTTGGGTTGTATTTTCCCTTCCAGTGTCTTCTGTAATGCTGCATTTGTTTGTAGGTATTGTTGAAATTTGTTTTTGTCATTGAATATCTTGTTTTCTCCATCTATGCGGACTGAGAGTTTTGCTGGGTATAGTAGCCTGGGCTGACATCTGTGTTCTCTTAGGGTCTGCATGATATCTGTCCAGGCCCTTCTGGCTTTCATAGTCTCTGTTGAAAAGTCAGGTGTGATTCTAATGGGTTTGCCATTATATGTTACTTGGCCTTTTTCCCTTGCAGCTTTTAGTATTTTTTCTTTGTTCTGTATACTTACTGTTTTGATTATTATGTGGCGGGAGGATTTTCTTTTCTGGTCAAATTTGCTGGGTGTTCTGTAGGCCTCATGTATTCTAATTGGCCTCTCCTTTAGCTTGGGGAAATTTTCTTCAATGATTTTGTTGAAAATATTTTCTGGGCCTTGGAGAAGGGAGTCTTCTTTTTCCTCTATACCTATTATTCTTAGGTTTTGTCTTTTCATATTGTCTTGCATTTCTTGGACGGTCTGTGTCAGGAATTTTTCAGATTTAACATTTTCTTTGACAGATACATCGATTTCTTCCATTGTATCTTCTACACCTGAGATTCTTTCTTCCATCTCTTGTAGTCTGTTGGTTATGCTTACCTCTGTAGTTCCTGTTTTCTTCCCTAGATTCTTCCTTTCCATTATTTCTTCCATTTGTGTTTTCTTTAATTTTTCCAATTCTATCTTCAGGTCTTGAGTTGTTTTGTTTACTTCCTTCACCTGTCTGATTGTACTTTCCTGTTTTTCTTTTAGTTCCTTCAACTCTGTTTCTTTCATTTCATTCAGTGTTTTAAGCATTTCCTTTCTAAAGGCCATAAACTGTTTGGCTGCAGCTTCCTCTATTTCTTTACGGATGGCAATATTCTGTTTGAGTTTATCTTCCTCTATGTCTTTACGAATCTTATTTGTTTCCTCTGTTATCATCTTCATGAGCATACTTGTTAGGTCATCTTCTTGGATTTCAGTTATGGTGGGGTGTCCAGGGCTACTTGCCCCTGGGTAACTGGGTTCTGGAGATGCCATATTGCTCTGTCTTTTGTTGCTTGAGCTTTTACGCTGGCCTCTACCCATTGTGTTATCTTAGGAGTTTGGGGTTATTTTCTGGTGGTTCCTGGGGATCCTGTGGTGGAGAGAATCCCCTTTGCAGAAAGCTGGATTTTCCTGAAGGATATCTTCTCAGCTTTTTGGGTATAGTCCCTGGATGGCTGGTGTTTTTTCAGGAGTTACTCACCTCAGGGATATAGACCTGAGTGGTAACTGTGGTCTTTGTTAGTCGAGAGGGTTCTCCTCTCACCCAGGGAAGTCCTGAGGGCAGCTGCCCTGTTTCTGGGTTTCTTGTTGCAAATTTAATGATCAGCTGCTGTGACCCAGTTGGACATCAGGCGTGCCTCAACTGTTTGTGCTTGTGTCTGGAGCACAGCTGAGTGCTGGCGCCTCGGCCCCACTAGACTACTAGACTTTTTCTAGGGAAGGATTGGATGATTTAGATCAGTACAGTTTCCTTCCTTCCCCGTGGATTCTCTGGAGACACGGACTCCTAGTGTCTTTTTTTGCCCTGGCGCACACTGCTCAGTGTCCGCCAGCTGGCTGGCCACAGAAATTTGCCTGTGCCTGGAGCACAGCTGTGTGATGGCGGCTCAGTCTCTGCCAGCTGTCTGGTGCGCAGAAACTGCCTGTGTCTGCCTTTGCGGCTTTTGGGAGCCCGAGTGGCTCCCTAAGCTGGGTAATTTTCCGGGGACCTTTTCAGGTTGGGGGTGAGCTGAGTGCTCTGAGATCAGACCCGCCGTTTCTATATCTGGCGGCGAATCAGGCGCGCAGGCAGGCAGGGCTCTGTGCCGGAACCTGGGTCCCCGGCTCTGGCTCCGGGCTGGCTCCTGGGGTGCCCTTGGAACCCGCCCGAGTCTTTTCCAGGGGATGTCTGGGTGACCTAAGGCCGATCCCAATCGTTTCCTGTACCCTGGGGTTATCTCTCGACTGAAAATTCCAGTCTCTGATAGTGTGGTGCCCAAGGTTCAGTCTGGGACCGTGACCAGAGACACTGGCTTGTGGCTCTGGGCTGGGGCTGGGGCTGGCGGCCGGCAGCCAAGCATCTGGCGGAACCGGGATCTCTTCCGCGGTTTAGCCGGGTGAGTTAAAAGCTGATTGAATCCCCCACCGTGGGGTATCCTCTCACCTGGGAAACACAATGACTGTGTTTTATGGCCGAGAGTTCTGATTGCTGTTCACTGTGCTGATCCTGCTGTGCTGCTGCTCAGAATGAGAGTCCTCCCGGCGCCGCCATCTTGCCCCTCCCCCTCGTCTTCCATTTCTTACCCTAGCAACTGGACTCATTTTCCTCTTTAGAAAACAGTGAGCCTTACAAATAATCAGCCTTTGTTTATTGGCTTTCTTAGTAATTTCATAATTTCTATTTTATTGTCATCCATTCTGTCATGTTTTAAATGTTCCCCATGGCCTTATTATTTAAACTCTTGGTTTGCAGTTGATAGCACTGTTTGGGGGACATCAGGAGAGACAACCACTGGATAAAGTGAGTCACTGGGGTGGACTTGGAGAGTTTATGGCTTTGCTGCACTTCCTCCGTTTTGTGACTTTGGGGAAAGGTGTGATCCCCCAGGCTCCTGTTCCAGTTACCTGCCTCTTGTGGTCAAACCTCCTCCTGCTGGGACAGACTCTTAAACCTCTCAAACCAGCAGGCAAAAGAAACTCTCAAATAAGTTGCTTGTTTGCAAGGTGTTTTGTCTCAGCACCAAAAGGGTGACTCTAGTTTTTGTGACATTCTTCTACCTCTTTAGTTTAGTTTTCTTTCATTTTCCATCACCTTATAGTAGAAGTTTAACATACTGATTTAAGATCTTTTATTTTTCTTAATATAGATGCTTATAAAACTTTTAATTTTTTTATAATGTAGATCTTTACACATTTCTCTATAGGCTTTGTTCTAGAAACATCCAAGTTAGTTTGTATGGCGTCCTTTATTTTCTGCTATTCTGAAAATGTTTTCTGATTTCCATTTTGATTACTTTTTTGACCTATTAGGAATGTGGTTTTAGTTGCTGTGTGTGTGTGAGTTTTTGAAACAGACCTTGTTTTTCTATGTCTAACTTCGTTCCTTGGTGGTCAGACAGTATGTTTTGTGTCAGGCTTGTCTTGGTCTGGGATGTTTCCAACCCTGGATAACATTTTACATGCTCTGAAGAACAGAGTCACTGCTGGGGAGGTGCTCTGCAGATGTTTGGTTTGGTTGACATAAAATGTTTTCTAAATCATCTGATGTTTGGGCATCTTCTCTTTAATTGTCTTTGTTATTGAATATGGGTTATGGAAGGTTATAGTATGTTAAATTTTATAATACATCTTTCGTAGTTTTTATAAAAATTTGCTAGTGTGTTCTTAGTTGCACATGTATTTATAAGTATTATAGCTTCTTGACATATTTGACTATTTTGTAAAGCAGCTGCTTTTATTGTAACTTTTTTTTGTTTTAAAGTTTGTTTTATCTGTTGTAAATATAGCTGCTCATGGGTAATAATATGATTTTGGTTTGTATAATATATCTTTTTCTACACTTTGATAACAATAAAAGTAAACTTATGTAAAAATTGAGGTGTTTTCTGTATACAAACCTACATCTTAAAGAAAGAATTAGGGCAATATAAATAAGACAAAGAAGGAATAGAAGACATAAGTTGTAGCTTCCAGTTGGATCACGGCATCCTCTGCTTAGGGCCCTCTACAGAAGCTGTCAGTTAGGCAGTACAGCTTGACTGAAAGTGTGTGACCCTGGCCATCCAATGTGGAAGCTTAACCATCAAGACTAAAAGATCACAACCCACAGTGGCTGCCGTCATTATTTACCAAGAAGCTATTAACTTAATGTTAAATCCCCTCTCTAGTTGAAGGTAGCCTCATGGTTTCAAGGAGCGTATGTCACAGAGCACCACTCTGGGAGTGCCACTGTTACTGTTAGGATGCTCACATCTGCGTGTAAGTGATGTTTGGTAGCCTGAAATCAGCCATGCTCCTCACTTCCCCACAGCCCAGTCATCAGCATCCAGTCCAGGAGTCCCCTCACTCTTCACCACATTTTAGGGATTAAGTGGCGAAGAATAAAATGGATCAAATCTCACTTGCTGTAAGATGTGGTACAATTTGGGCAGCCCATTTCTTCCTATTTTGCTGCTATTGTTTCAAGTGTGAGTGGCAGATGCCACAAAGATGGAGAACGTTATTACGGCATTTTCTTTAATTAAATTAACTTGCCATCATGTCACTTTCTGGATTGCCCAAGATAGTGTCCAGACATTGAACTGGAGGAAGAGAAGTTCTCCCTTTGTGTCCTAAGTTTGATAACTCAGCATGATCATATGCCAGAGCACAGAAGGCTCCTGACGCTTGGTCAGAGAGCCCTACTGGCAGTCCTATTCATGCTGCTTGTGCAACAGTCCCGTGTGGACATAGCTTCCATTTAACTTCAGTGCTTTGTAAGCTGTCTTTCAAAAGTCAATGAGCACTTTCTAAAGAAGAGCCATAGTGACAGTATACATATATGCAGAGATCTTCCTGCTTTATACATCACTTTTGAGATTCATATCTCTAACTTTTTCCCAAAATTGTCCCATTCTCATAATTATTTAAGATACAAAAAAAAAAAAAAAAAAAAAAAAAAAAAAAGGCTGTGAGTTTGACCGCACCCTGATCTACATAGCGATTTCCAGGACATCCAGGGCTACATAGTGAGACCGTGTCTTAAAAAAAGCGAAAGTACAAAAACAAAACACCACCATGAACAACAACAAAAGACATAAAAAGTACACTAGTTTTACATACCTCTTTAAAACAATAATGGTAATGCTATGGCAGCTTTTGTTTGTTTATTTGTTGTTTTCTGGAGTTGGTGATGAAACTTAGGGATTTGTACATTCTAAGCCAATGCTCTACCACCGAGCTACATCCCCAGACCAACAGTATTTCATTCCCCCAGCAAAGGAAAGATGCTTTTTAGGCAACTTTCAACAGGAAATAGTAAATTATCTGTGGGTGATTCTTTTCCTCCTGAGACGGGAGTCATGGGGGTTCTGGGGTTCTCCATTAAAACGTCAGATTCTAGACATCCAATAGACAAAGAGAAAGAACAGTTATGATTTCGGGAGAGGCCAGCCCTGGTGATGGACTCACTGTGATTGGCCAGACTTCAGACACGACGCTTTACTACAAGACTAGACACGTAATTTGTCACATTCTCCAGGAAGAAAGGAAAACAATTTGGAGCACATGACTTAGATATTAGCACTAATAGAGTATTGTTGAACTACCAAGAAATACTTTCAGTGCCACTTTTCTAAATAAAACAATTTCATCAGCTTCCTATTTCCTCATCCACCTAGTGTTCTTTCCTTAATTTAATTAACCTTAAGAGAAGAAAAATGAGAGGAAGTCTTGATATTGTTACATGTGAACTTAAATTGAAAAGAAAAAAAACTACCTTGACATGGAAAGTTTTAAATGATCAGCTATTAACCAAAATAATTACCTTGATTTAAAAATCATTCCTGTAGGAGCAGCTCCACAGCGAGAGATCATCAGTATGTGTTCAACACAAGGACAATCTCTGCAGGGTTATGTCTGTAAGTCCTTCTGGTCACTTGGTATTGCTTTCACATCTCTTCTATTTCAAAATGTATTCATTTTTATGTTTAAAAAAAACATAGTAAAATAGATAGTGTAAGTGTGCAGCTCTGCAGGGAAAGGCCTCCCTAATAAATGTAACAGCTGCTGCAGAGGAGAGTTTCCCCAGTGCCAACGTTCTGCTCCAGCAGGGATGACTTCCCCATGAAAAGGATTACAGCTCTGCTCCTAGAGGAATCCTCACAACCAGGAGCCAAGGAATACCATAGAGTCACACCACACAACCAACCTCACAGGAGATTTATTGGGAGGTAAAAACCCAGGAGGGTGGCTGCCTCTGCTTGTGCGGGAAACAGCAGGGAACTGAGTAGAAGGCAGCTTTACATGGGGTTTCTTGGGGCGTGGAGCTTCCCAGGGTAGAGATTTCAAGGAGGAGGACTGGTCAGATTTCAGTTACTGAGCTTGGTGAGCTGTTCGGGTATTGGTGGATTTTCCTGTTCGGGAACTGGTCAGTTTCTGTGGCAGGCTCAGGCATTGGTGGGATTCTGCGGCCAGCTCAGGAAGTGGTGGGATTCTGCGGCCAGCTCAGGGGTTGGTGGAATTCTCTCTCTTGGTCCTGGTCTTGGGCTTGGGGTCAAGTCTGGATCAGTGTGTTCTTTCCTTGGCCCTGGTTGTAGGGTCAGGTTAGGGTGAGAGTGTTTTTCCTTTGCCTGTTTATCCTGCAAATAGAAATATTTCCGTGATACCTGGCAGTTCTGGTGAGGTGTAATTTCAGCTCTGACTTTCAGAGCCACCTATTTTCTCTACGTGGCTCATAGCTCCAAGTAGCTGCAGAAACCAGGAAAGCGAAAGGGACCATGGTGACAGTGGGGAGGGGGCAGAGCAGCAGAAGCACTACAGAAAAGAAGAACGGGGTACAGCTGCTCTGAAAAGGGAAAGCTGGGAAAGCAGAGGGGGATTTATACCAGGAGGCAGAGGGAGGGCAGCAGAGGTGGAGGGGAGGAATAGAGGACATTGAGAATGTTTGAAAAAGTCAGAACTAATTATTTTATGCTTACTTAAAATTACATTGTGTGTGTGTGTCAATTGAATTTATGCCGCTCAGGGTGACAACGCTGTTCCCTGGGACCACAGACTATGTAAGAAAACCTTCAGTCCAAGGCAGGGAACACCTTTTGAATTGTTGGGCAGGGTAGTCCAATAGAGACTACTATCCTTGCTCTTAGTGCCTCCGAAAAAGAAGGCAAGATATTCCCAAGGGCATTTATACCTTGGGGTAACCAACAGCTCTCTAACTGGATGTGGGAGCACTCACGAGGAGGGAATGTAAGCCTGGCACCATAAACGTAGCGAACTGCCCAGGGCTGGTGAGACCGTGAAACCTGGAAGGGAAGCTGCTGTTGCCACACTCCCAAACCAGTGTGATTCCTAACCGCCTTCTAAACGCTTGTCTTTCTGTACACATCGAAGAAGCTGCTGTTTGCAACAGGCAGGGATCACCACCGAAAACCACAACCGGTCAGAATGCAGAGATCAGCTGACTGTGGGTGCTTGTCCTGAGTCAAAGCAGAATCCACAGAAAGACTGGGAAGAGCGGGAGAGCACCACGACATCTGCTTCAAAGCAGTCTCTTCTTCTTCTTCTTCTTCTTCTTCTTCTTCTTCTTCTTCTTCTTCTTCTTCTTCTTCTTCTTCTTCTTCTTCTTCTTCTTCTTTTTTGAAGGCAGATCTTTTTAAATTTTTTTTTTATTAATTACAGTTTATTCACTTTGTATACCCCATAAGCCCCTCCCTCCTCCCCTCCCAGTCCCACCCTCCCTCCTCCTTCTTCTCGCTTGCCCCTCCCAAGTCCACTGATAGGGGAGGTCCTCCTCTCCTTCCTTCTGATCTTAGTCTATCAGATCACATAAGGAGTGGCTGCATCATGGAATCTTAAGTAAGAAGTGGGAAATAGTAAGATCTGGAGAGGACAGGAACCCCACAAGGAGAGCAACAGAACCAGAAAATTTGAACACAGGGGTCTCCCCAGGGACTCATACTCCAACCAAGGAACATACATGGAGATAACCTAGAACCCCTGCACAGATGTAGCCCATGACAGTGTAGTATCCAAGTGGGTTACATAGTAATGGGAAGAGGGACTGCCTCTGACATAATCTGATAGGCCTGCTCTTTGATCACCTCCCCCTGAGGGGAGAGCAGCCCTACCAGGCCACAGAAGCAGTCTCTTCTTAAAGACTTTTTTTTTTTTTTTTTGAGAACAAAGATGGTGTGAGTGAGGGAGAGGAGGTGGAGTGGATCTGGGAGGAGAGGAGGTGACTGTGATAAGATACATTGTATTAAAATCTAAAAGATTAATAAAACATACACATTTTTTAAGAAGAAAGGCATCTGATATTTGATGGCTACCTTAGAGAAGAAAATAAAAATTCCTTTCTCTGTGTGAATGCTAGACTATATATCCTCTGTAGGAATTACTTTTGCTTTTTAACTTTCTCTCTTTCCCGCTTTTCCCTTCCCTCCCTTTTCCCTCTTTCCTGGTCTTTCTTTTGCAAAACTACTAAATTGTACTGCTTATACAGCATAAGTTAAAAAATATGACTTTATATAATCAAATTTTGTCAAATCTTAGAATTTCTGAGATGGTAGCAAGAAAACATCAATGAAAATGATATATCTATCTGGTTTATCATCCTTTAAAATTTCTCCTCATAAAATACAGCAAACATTTTGTAAACATAGTTACAAAGTGGTATATACTATCAAAATAGCTGCATATATTTGGGATGAATACCAAGAATAATTAGTATTGGACATAGGCTCTCAGGTTGATAAAATAATTGTGCTTCATCAAAAGATCTGCTTCATACTTTTTATGACTGACAAAAAACTATTTGGAAGCTTAATACATCATAACTGCTTTGACATTCTTTTAATGACATTGAAGATTAATAATTATTTATACATTATAGCATTTATTTTGATGGGGCAAAAATCAAGTTAAAGCGAACTTATATGATCTATTATTAAAGTTCAAACAAGGCTTCTGGAGAGGTTAGGGGTCACTGTGCAGGGTTCCAAAACAAAACGAAGTGATTGATGCTGCAGGAATCGAGAAAGAGTCCAGAGACCAAGCTTTTCACACATGCTCGGCTTTGAGCGGGTTCTCAGCGAATGCTGAACTGTGACTATCATAAAGCGATGGTGTTTCGGTTTTCTGCTATGGTTGTGTCGGAGTTACACTGCTGAACACTTCCTTTCAAATGACCCCGCACCAAACTGTTGCTTCTGACTCCAGGTTCCATGTATAATCACATCTGAAAAGCAACTATAGTGTCCTCAATATCAAATAAATCATCTCATTTAAAAGGCCACTAAATTCCTGAAAATCTAACTGCTGAACAAACTCCTTCCTTGTGTAAAAAACCAGTGCTGCAGGATAATTAGGACAGGATAATTCTGTAAAAGAGAGCTCGTTTCTGACGGGCTATGACTGGCTTTAAATGAATTAAGAATGCAAACCTACTTGAATATCAGTGGAAAAAACAACAACAAAAATCACAAGAGGAAATAAAAACCAAGCGACCCCTCTACGAATAATTACTGTAAACTTGGGTGAACAGCCAGCGAAGTAGGAGCCTGGGCGGATGGCACCTTGGGAAGTGACTCACCTGAGGTGACATAGGAGTGCCGCCTGGAATGTTGAGCCAGGAAGGAGCTTTTTCCTTTCTCACTGTCACTCAGCCTTTGCTGTAACTCAGTACCTGGCAGGAGCGTTCCACGTCCAGAAGGGCTGATCTGGACTTAGCAGTTCACCCTCTCACCCTCACCGCAGGCAAGTCAGGTGGAGGACACTGCAGGAGAAGCTCGTGGCTGCTGTTTCTCAGGTCCTAATGGCTTGGAAATAGAGCTCTAGACGAGAATTAGAGACAGGTGTATCCTTCCAGGCCTACCCCCAGAATAACCAGTATTCACCACCCAGGGACCATTTCCCCAAGGTTTCCCCACCATCTGAGGCCTGAGTACTCAAACATTTTACATTCAAACCACTGCAAAGCATCAGGATAGTTTGATTGCGGAGTGCGCTGTACAGCATGTAACTTTGTAGTTGTATTAGGTAATCACAACCACATATGGTCCCACCCTAAATACCTGTTTCCAAGTCACACATTTGGGGAAAATACCAAAGCATTGTTTCCTGGCATTAATATTCTCTGCTACCCAGTAAATCTTAGTCAATAAAAATGGCAAAGTTCATAAACAGATCCAATAGAAAGAGTGTTGTGTAGCTCCCCATTTAACATAGTATCTGTCTTAGTTTGTGTGCTCTTAGCCACTGACAATTAAATAGTTATGGGGTTGCTATGCATAGCCCTTACAAATAGTACAGGTGTTCTTGGAAAAACATCTGGATTTAAAACTAAAAGATGTTAAGCGAAGTTTTGTCCAGACTGGGAAAAGATGGCCTGGCAGAATCTGTAGGAAATAAAGTAGAGAGAGCTAGACAAACATTGTCAGCAGAGATGGGTGGTGCCCTAGTAGTCTAGCCTTAAAAACAAAGTGAAATAGGAAGCTTGGCAAAGCAGGAGACAAAGGCTCATCCCTGGGGGACTAGCACAGTTTAGGGTGCTCCCTAGCCAACAGCAGGTGGTCAGAGCCACAGCTTTGGTGAGACACAGAAGCTCGGCAAATATTTGTGTTTCTGTTAAGGGAGAGTTCGAAGAATAGAAAGGGAAAGAAGGGGAAGGCAGACAATGGGCACATAGTAGCACTGGCAGAAGAAGGAGGGCTGTGGGGAAAGCCCTTGGCTGGATGCCATTTTATATAGGCCCCTGTGGCTTGACGGACTGAGACCATCTGTGAAGCACGCTCTTGGAGAACTCAAAGCAAGTGTCATGGGATACATGCCGGAACCTCCCCCACAGAACACAGTGGGTAGGAAACTGTGAACCTGAAGTGCTCAGCGTCCAGCAACGTGAGAACCTGAGGGAGCCTGAGTCTGCAGAGGAACTTAGACACAGCCACTAAGCAGCACGCTGGGCGTCTGGAAGGGCTGCACCAGCGAAGACAGCGAAGGCATCTACGGTCGGAGCCCTAAAGGATGTGTTGGGGATCTGACCAGCATCTGAGACTTGATCTGTAGAGCATGTAGCTCCTGTAACTCAGGCCCCCAAATGGTGGCCTGCTGTGAGAGCAGCATTCCAAAAGGATTCCTGATGAACCATCAAAGGGTATCCCTGCGAAGAAACAAACAAGGGTAAGACAGACTCCTGGGAGCCAGTGTAGCAATGCCAAGACTGTGGAGGCCTAAGCCAGCAATCAGGTCCCAGTACACTCATAATCTGCACTTCCATTCAGCTTTCTCTCTTCACATTATTCCTCTTTAATGCCAGTTATAATCTAGGAAAAAGGCAGGTGTGGTCATCTTTGTTGGTAACCTCAACAATGTGAGGACAGAGACAGGATCATCTGGGCTTCCTGGCTGCCAACCCCTACAAAACCATGATAACTATAGCTTTAAGAATATACCTGCCTCAATAAGGGGGAAAGCAATAGAAGTAGACTTTCGACACTCTCCTCTGGCTTCCACTCGTAAACACAGCTACACCAGTGTACATTTATCACATACACATACATTATATTTATATGTACACATGAAGTGAAAAAAATATCCTCATTGGAAACCTGACCAATACAATGGATCACAGGGCATACAGAACATCAGGGCCTGACAACAAGGTGGAAGGATTAGAGTACTCAGGCAATGACAAAAATAAGAAGAAAGTATGAATGAAGCATTCAACATCTGTGAGACAACATTAAAAGATCAATCTTTGAATGGTGCGCATAGAACAATTCCAGGTAAAATACAGAAAACATTTTCAGAAACATTGTTGAAAATTCTGCAGATCAAGCAAATGAGAGTTGTATGCAGGTACAGTTAGAACAGCAAACAAACAAGACCATTAAATAATCTTCCATATCCTACCATGTGCAGCTTTTCCCAGCTTCTTATGTGGATGCTGGAGATTCAAACTTAGATCCTTATGCTTGCTGATCAAATACTTTCACTCACTGAACCATCTGTTCAGCTTCATATGATCTTTAAATTACACGCGTTCGAGAATCTCATGAATGCATGGGTGATTTTTATAAAATCCACCTCAGCAATCCCTCCCTTTCACTCCTCCTCATTTTTGCACCACTGTCTCCTCTCAAGTTCATGGGCTTATTTATTGAAAATAGAGTTTTCTTTCATACAATGTATTCTGATTACATTTCCCCTTTCCTAGTTCCTCCCAGATCTCCTCCACTTCCTCACCATCCAAACCCATACCCTCTCTTTCCATAGAGCACTCAGAACTCTACAGTCTCTTACTCTCTGCCTGTTGGCCATTTGGGAGGGGGAGTTTCTGTAATTAATTGCCATTTTCTTAGGGGACAGTATATTTCTACATCCGTTTGGCAGAATAATAGTATCAACATTTCCCCTCTATGACTTAGCTAGTCGCAAGCTTTTGCATCAGCTTACAGTACCAGGCATGAAGTCTTGATCCAATCAGAAAATTGTTGGTTACCCTTAATAGCTTTTGTGCCACTCTTGGACCTTGCATGTCTTGCCAGGCCAGTTGATACTGTAGGTCTCAAGGTTCACAGTCACAGCTAGGTATAACTGCTGGTAGTTTGCTCCCCAAGCAGCATGTGCGAAATCCCTCAGTACCATGAAAACTGGATCTCAGTAAGTACATTCAGTTGGCATTTGTTTAATTCCAGTACTCCAGTAATGGAACCAGAAAGACAGTCAGTTAAAGAGCAACCTGGGTTACATGGAGAGCTCAAGACCAGCCAAGCCTACCTAGCAAGACTTCCTCAGAAATAAAGCAACAGCAACAAAACATTAGAAACGACTCCAAGCTGGAAGTGCAGCTGAGCGCAGCACACTTGCCTACAACATGTCGGGAACAGTTAAATGTCAAGGGCTGCAAAAGAACAATGATGCTCTACAGCTATAAAACAACAGGCCTGGACACCCAGGGGGGAGCCAAGATGGCGGCGCGGGAGAGCACTGAGTCTGAGAAGCGGGACAGCACTCTCCGTGCAGCGACCAGGAGACTGAACTCTGGGCCCTAAAACTGTAGCGATCCTGTTTCCCAGGTGAGGGGAGGCTCCCACGGCGTGAGAATAGGTCGAGTCCACTCTCGGCTGCCCAGCCAGAACCCGGAAGAAATCCCGGGTAACTCGGGCTTTGGGTCTCCGGGCTGGAGCCGGAAGCCTGCGTGTCCCAATCACTATCCCAGGCTGATCGGTGGGCACAAAGGTGCCTGAGACTGGGAATCCCAGTCGCAAGAAAACCTCACGGGGAAGCAAAGTTGCGAGTCTGATCATGGGTCACCCAGTCTTTCCCTGGAAGGTCTCACGGACTGTGGGTACCTGCCGCCATAGCAACTGATCTCCTGCCTCGCTGAGAGCTGCGCACCAGGCAACCTAGTATATCCCCGGAAAAGGTCCCATAGACTGGCCCAACCCAGGGAACTGCTGTACCCCAGATAACCTGCTGTTACCAGGAGAGCAGTACTCACCCGCCACAGATTACCTCTTGGGTTCTGGGGCACAGAGCCCCAACCTCAGACCTACAAAAGACCGGGAACCCCGAGATCAACCCCCAGATACTGCTCCAAGGGGCAACCAGTTATCCCTAACAAAACTGACCAAACCACAGGACACACAGGTTACAGCAGCTGATCACTAAATTTACAGCAAGAAACCCAGAAGGAGGACAGCTGTCTCCAGGACTTCTCCTGGTGAGAGGAGAGCCCTCTTGACTAATCAGGACCACAGTTACCGCCCAGGTCTCTATACCTGAGGTAAGCTGTAGGAACTCCTGAAAAACACCGGCCATCCAATGACTATACCCAAAAAGCTGAGAAGGCTTCCTTCAAGAAAAAACATCTTCCTGCCAAAGGGATTCTCTCCATTACAAGACTCCAGGAACAACCAGAAACTAAGTTCAAACAACTAAGATAGCCCAATGGGTAGAGGACAGCGTAAAAGTTCAACCAACAAAAGCCAGAGCAATATGTCACCTCCAGAACCCAGTTATCCAGGGGCAAATAGCCCTAGACACCCCAGCATAATTGAAATTCAAGGAAATGACCTAACATCTATGCTCATGAGGAAGATAACAGAGGAAACAAATAAAATACGAAAAGAAATAGAGGAAGCTGCAGCCAAACAGTCTGCGGCCTTTAGAGAGGAAATGTTTAATCACTGAATGAAAGAAAAGAAACAGTGGATTGTTCAAACAAACAGCTGAAGAAATTGATGGAAAAACATGAAAATACAGTCAGACAGGTGAAGAAAACCAACAAAATAGCTCAAGACCTGAAGATAGAATTGGAAAAATTAAAAAAAAAAAAAAAACACAAATGGAAGAAATTGTGGAGAGAAAGAACTTAGGGAAGAAAGCAGGAACTACAGAGGTTAGCATAACCAATAGGCTACAAGAAATGGAAGAAAGAATCTCAGGTGTGGAAGATACAATGGAAGAAATAGATGTATCTGTCAAAGAAAATGTTAAATCTAAAAAATTCCTGACACAGACTGTCCAAGAAATTCAAGACAACAGTAAAATACAAAACCTAAGAATAATAGGAATAGAGGAAAAAGAAGATTCCCTGCTCCAAGGCCCAGAAAATATCTTCAACAAAATCATTGAAGAAAATTTCCCCAACTTAAAGGAGAGGCCAATAAGAATACAAGAGGCCTATAGAACACCCAATAAATTAGACCAGAAAAGAAAATCCTTCAGCCACATAATAATCAAAACTGTAAGTATGCAGAACAAAGAAAAAATACTAAAAGCTGCAAGAGAAAAAGGCCAAGTAACATATAATGGCAAGCCCATTAGAATCACACCTGACTTTTCAACAGAGACTATGAAAGCCAGAAGGACCTGGACAGATATCATGCAGACCCTAAGAGAACACAGATGTCAGCCCAGGCTACTATACCCAGCAAAACTCTCAGTCCTCGTAGACGGAGAAAACAAGATATTCAATGACAAAAACAAATTTCAACAATACCTACAAACAAACCCAGCATTACAGAAGACACTAGAAGGGAAAATACAACCAAAGAAAACTAGCTACATCCAAGAAAACACAGGAAATAAATAACCCCACTACAGTAAAACAAAAAGCAACCAAGCACACAACCATATGTCCACAGCCAACATCAAAGTCAAAGGATTTAACAGCCACTGGTCATTAATATCTCTCAATATCAATGGACTTAATTCTCCAATAAAAAGACACAGACTAACAGAATGGATGCGTAAACAAAACCCAGAAATCTGTTGTATACAAGAAACACACCTAAGTCACAAAGATAGACATTACCTGAGGGTAAAGGGATGGAAGACAGCTTTCCAAGCAAATGGATGCAAGAAGCAAGCAGGAGTAGCCATTCTAATATCTGATAAAATATACTTTCAACCAAAATTAATCAAAAGAGATGGGGAAGGACACTTCATACTCATCAAGGGAAAATTCCACCAAGAAGACATCACAATCCTGAATATCTATGCCCCAAATACAAGGGGCACCCACATTTGTGAAAGAAACATTGATAAAACTTAAACCACACATAGATCCCCACACACTAATAGTGGGAGATTTTAACACCCCACTCTCAACAAAGGACAGGTCAGCTAAACAGAAATTAAACAAAGAAACAATATCTCTAACAGAGGTCATGAATCAAATGGACCTAACAGATATTTACAGAACCTTACACCCAAACACAAAAGAATTTACCTTCTTCTCAGCACCTCATGGAACCTTCTCCAAAATAGACCACATAGTTGGTCACAAAGCAAGCCTCAACAGATACAAGAAGATTGAAATAATCCCTTGTATCCTGTCTGATCACCATGGAATAAAGCTGGACCTCAGTAACAACAGAAATAGCAAAAAGCCTACACATACATGGAAACTGAACAACTTGCCACTAAAAGACAGCTGGGTCAGGGAAGAAATAAAGAAAGAAATTAAAATCTTCCTAGAACTCAATGAAAATGAAGACACAACATACCCAAACTTGTGGGACACAATGAAGGCAGTGCTAAGAGGAAAATTCATAGCACTAAGTGCCTTCAAGAAGAAATTCGAGACAGCTCATTGAAGCAACTTAATGGCCCACTTAAAAACCCTAGAAAAAGAAGAAGCAGACACACCAAAAAGGAGTAGACAGCTGGAAATAATCAAATTCAGGGCTGAAATCAATCAATTAGAAACAAATAAAACAATTCAAAGAATCAATGAAACCAAGAGCTGGTTCTTTGAGAAAATCAACAAGATAGACAAACCCTTAGCCAAGCTAACTAAAAGGCAGAGAGACACCATCCAAATAAACAAAATCAGAAATGAAAAGGGGGACATAACTACAGACACTGAGGAAATTCAAACAATAATTAGGACTTACTTCAAAAGTCTATACGCAACAAAATTTGAAAATTTAAATGAAATGGACAATTTTCTTGATCAATTCCACTTACCAAAGCTGAATCACGACCAGGTAAATCAATTAAATAGTCCTATATCCCCCAAGGAAATAGAAGCAGTCATCGAAAGTCTCCCATCCAAAAAAAGCCCAGGATCTGATGGTTTCAGTGCAGAATTCTACCAGACATTCAAAAAAGAGCTAACTCCAGTTCTCTTCAAACTATTCCACAAAATCGAAACAGAAGGAACATTACCAAACTCATTCTATGAAGCCACAGTCACCTTGGTACCTAAACCTCACAAAGACCCAACAAAAAAAGAGACCTTCAGGCCAATCTCCCTTATGAACATTGATGCAAAAATACTCAACAAAATACTCACAAACCGAATACAAGAACACATCAAAGATATCATCCACCATGACCGAGTAGGCTTCATCCCAGGTATGCAGGGGTGGTTCAATATATGGAAATCCATCAATATGATCCACCATATTAACAAACTGAAAAAAAAACAACACATGATGATCTCCCTAGATGCTGAAAAAGCATTCGACAAAATCCAACATCCATTCATATTTAAAGTATTGGAGAGATCAGGGATACAAGGCACATATCTAAACATAGTAAAAGCGATGTACAGCAAACCTATAGCCAACATCAAACTGAACGGAGAGAAACTTAAAGCAATCCCACTGAAATCAGGGACAAGACAAGGCTGCCCACTCTCTCCATATCTCTTCAACATAGTTCTGGAAGTCCTTGCTGGAGCAATAAGACAGTTGAAGGAGATCAAGGGGATACAAATTGGAAAGGAAGAGGTCAAATTATCACTATTTGCAGATGATATGATAGTATACGTGAGTGACCCCAAAAACTCTACCAGGGAACTCCTACAGCTGATAAACACCTTCAGCAAAGTGGCCGGATACAAAATTAACTCAAAAAAGTCAGTAGCCCTCCTGTATACAAAAGACAAAAAGGCTGAGAAAGAAATTAGGGAAACAACACCCTTCACAATAGCCACAAATGACATAAGATACCGCGGAGTAACCCTAACCAAGGAAGTCAAAGACTTGTATGAAAAAAATTTCAAATCTCTGAAGAAAGAATTAGAAGAAGATATGAGAAGATGGAAAGATCTCCCATGCTCATGGCTTGGCAGGATTAACATAGTAAAAATGGCCATCTTACCAAAAGCAATCTACAGATTCAATGCAATGCCCATCAAATTACCAACACAATTCTTTACAGACCTGGAAAGAAAAATTCTCAACTTCATATGGAATAACAAGAAACCCAGAATTGCTAAAATCTTCTACAATAAAAGATCTTCTGGAGGTATCTCCATCCCTGATCTTAAGTTGTACTATAGAGCAACAGTTTTAAAAACTGCATGGTACTGGCATAGAAACAGAATAGTGGATCAATGGAACCGAACAGAGGACCCAGAAATAAACGCACACACTTATGGGACACCTGATCTTTGACAAAGACGCCAAAACCATTCAATGGAAAAAAAGATAGCATCTTCAACAAATGGTGCTGGTCCAACTGGATGTCTACATGTAGAAAAATGAAAATAGATCCATACTTATCACCCTGCACAAAACTGAAGTCCAAGTGGATGAAAGACCTCAACATAAAACCAGACACATTAAATCGGCTAGAAAAAAAGTGGGGAATACCCTAGAACTCATTGGTACAGGAGACAACTTCCTGAAGAGAACACCAACAGCACAGGCTCTAAGAGCAACAATCAATAAATGGGACCTCATGAAACTGAAAAGCTTCTGCAAAGCAAAGGACACCGTCATCAAAACAAAGCTACTGCCTACAGATTGGGAAAGAATCTTCACCAACCCTTTATCTACTAGAGGACTCATATCCAGTATATATAAAGAACTAAAGAAGCTGAAAAGCAGCAAACCAAGTAATCCACTTAAAAAATGGGGAACCGAGCTAAATAGAGAATTTTCTGGAGAAGAATATCGAATGGCAGAGAAACACTTAAAGAAATGTTCAACCTCATTAGCCATTAGGGAAATGCAAATCAAAACAACCCTGAGATTTCACCTTACACCCATCAGAATGGCCAAGATCAAAAACTCAAGTGACAGCACATGCTGCAGAGGTTGTGGAGAAAGGGGAACCCTTCTCCACTGCTGGTGGGAATGTAAACTTGTACAACCACTCTGGAAATCAATCTGGCACTTTCTCAGACAACTTGGAATAGCGCTTCCCCAAGATCTAGCCATACCACTCCTGGGCATATATCCAAAAGAGGCTTAAGTACACAAAAAGGACATTTGCTCAACCATGTTTGTAGCAGCTTTGTTTGTAATAGCCAGAAGCTGGAAACAACCCAGATGCCCCTCAACTGAAGAATGGATGCAGAAACTGTGATACATCTATACAATGGAATATTACTCAGCAATGAAAAATAAGGAAATAATAAAATTTGCAGGTAAATGATGGGACCTGGAAAGGATCATCCTGAGTGAGTTGTCCCAAAAGCAAAAAGACACACACAGTATATACTCACTCATATCGACATGCAACATAGGACAAACCAACTAAAATCTGTGCATCTAAAGAAACTAAGCAAGAGAGAGGACCCTAACTAAAACGGTCAATCCTCATCCTGAAAGGCAAAGAGGATGGACATCAGAAGAAGAAGAAAACAGGAAACAACCTAGGAACCTTCTACAGAGGGCTTCTGAAAGCCAGAAGAAAACAGGAAACAAACTAGGAACCTACCACAGAGGGCCTCTGAAAGCCTCTGCCCTACAGATTATCAAAGCAGATGCTGAGCCTGATGGTCAACTGTTGGGCAGAATGAATGGAATTTTGTGTAAGAAGTGGGAAATAGTAAGAGCTGGAAAAGACAGGGTCTCCACAAGGAGAGCAACAGAACCAGAAAATTTGAACACAGGGAACTTCCCAGAGACTCATACTCCAACCAAGGACTATTCATGGAGATAACCTAGAACCCGTGCACAGATGTAGCCCATGACAGTTCAGTGTCCAAGTGGGTTACATAGTAATGGGAAGAGGGACTGCCTCTGACATAATCTGATTGGCCTGCTCTTTGATCACCTCCCCCTCATGGGGGAGCAGCCTTACCAGGCCACAGTAGAGGACAATGCAGCCACTTTTGATGTGAACTGATAGACTAAGATCAGAAAGGAGAGGAGAACCTCCCCTATCAGTGGACTTGGGGAGTGGCATGCATGCAGAAAGGGGAGGGAGGGCGGGATCGGGAGGGGAGGAGGGAGGGGTTTATGGGGGGATACAAAATGAATAAAGTGTAATTAATAAATAAAAAAACAGGCCTGACTTAACCACATCTTTAGGCAGAGCAGGGAATGTTTTGCCAAATTACTTGAATATCTTAGTAAGACATGATTTGTCATTATTTTGCATTTGTTAGCAATCTTATACTTGTTTTTTTTTTTAATTTTTGTATCTATCTATCTATCCATCCCCCCTATCTCTCTGGGGTGAGGGCACAGGTTACACAGCACATTTATCTCTTCATCCTGGGACCATGTGGGTTCCGGGGATGGAACTCAGGTTCTCAGCCTTGGTAACAAGTGCCTTCATCCTCTGGCCAACTCACTGGCCCCAGACAATCTATTGTCCTCAAGTGAAAGAAAAGACCATTCTCTGACCCCACTCTGTCATAGTCTAAGTTGAAAATGTACCTCAGATACTCAAGAAATGCTCCTGCACTGATAGTTTGTATATATCTAGCAAAGTTTTCCTCACAGTCACAGATCTAACTGCTTTTTCAAACCCATTGAGGACAAACACACCAAACCATTACATTATCTTCTGAATCACTTCTCACTTTCTGGATAGCTGATGCAGTCTCCATCATGGAAGCCTTATTTAGGCTAGTCACAGCTCAGCTGGGGCCACAGTGGCCCTTCCCTGAGGGTCCGGGCAAATACTGGGCCAAAATCAAGACTCATATATGTGAATGGGGATAGTAAATACATTTTCATTTTTCATCAAATAAATTGAATTCTTAGATATTAATTCCATTTCTCTAGAACTTCATAAATTTCATATTTAATTTTATACTAAGACTTAATTTTTTACTTTATATTTATGTTAATGGTCACGTACGTGATTTGCTTAATACGTTATTAAACATTGTTTTACCGAATTCTCTTTTTTCATTCAATTATTTCATGATTAGGATACTTGTAATTAGAACCAAAGAAAAGATACTTTAAGCTAATCTTGCTTTCCTTGAACCTACCCCAGCAATAAAAAAAAGGCCCTGAATTGAATTCATCACTAGAATCTATTCTGTCCAGATACTAACCACGACTTCCATTTCTTCCATGATTTCTGACTATGTCTTGAGCCGTAACTGTCCAAAGGTTTCCTGGGATCATGAGGGACTTGATAGTCTTACAAAGTACCTCAAGGTTGCTGAGTCTATAGAGTGAACCTAAAGAAATGGCTACACTTACATATTATTTAAAAAAAAAAAAAAGAGTTCCTAGAAAATGACTTTTTTTGAAAAAAAAAAAAAACACTTAAAAAGTTAGAAAGGCTAAAACCTGCTCAGTGGCAGAGACTTGCCTGTCTTGTGTACGTCCCTGGCTTCAATGTCCAGGATCACACTTAAGAATGAGTGTGTGAATGCGTAAAGGAGGAGACAGAGGTGGTGGAATAGAATCTGTCTGAGCACACTTTGCAGCATGGAGACCCCTGGTCAGCTGGCATGGGCCACTGACACTGGACCTGACTGAGCTTGCAGAACTCTGCCAGCTCAGAGAGCCACAGAGCCATGCTGCATCAGCAAGCGCCAGTTTTTAGCCTCATTGCATGGACCATGGCCTCTGCTGCCCCTTCTTTATTCACCAAGAAAAGATCTGATAATGTTCTGAAGCCGTTTACTCCAGCAAGCCCTTGGCTCTTCAGTGTATCCAGAAAACAGTCTAAATGAGCTCCCCTCTACCCATTTCTGAGTGCACTTCTAGACAACTGAGTTAGAAATACACACATGTACACACATACGTACTCACACATGTGCAGACAAACATACACACTCACATATACACACATACTCATACACGCATTTACACATTCACACTCACATACACCTATACACTTACATACACACATGCACACAGAGACATGCACATATGCACACGTACACATTTACATGCTCACACATATACATACATTCACGCACACACATACAAACACACACAAAGTTTGACACTTAGGTACAACTGAATTCAAAAGAGTCTGGAGGAAGCCCCTATGTCTTTGTAGGTCTGTCTTAAAGAAGGCAGTGGGGTCCTGGTCATAAGATACAGTTTTTCTCTATCATACACCTGTAACCGTGATGAACTGCATCACGTTAGGACCAGGGTGAAGGGACCAATCATGGGCTAGAACCTCCCAAACTGCGAGCCAGCATAAACTGTTTATTTGTAAGTTAACTGCCTCAGATATTTGTTATCATGAAGGAATGGTGACAGAATCCTAGACACAAGTCATTCCATCCATGTATCTATACTAAAATAAACTCACAGTGTCTTCCTAACAGGAGACTCACTTCTCCATAGACCAAGGAAACAGTCCTCATAGTTTTGATTAAATAGCAAACACCGTTTATGCTATCACCACCAACATGGATTAATTCTGAAACAGAATATATATGTCATAAAAAACTGTTCACAATGTGATATTAGCCCTCGGGATTCAGTCAGTTTGGGCACAGAGCCCGGCATAATGAATGCAAGGCAAAATGGTGTCCCCCTGTGGCGTTCTCGGTGCACATGGCTAGGTGACTCAGTGTAACTGCTGGGATTACACGGGAACTGCTGAGCTGGGCTCTTAGTGAAATCTGGAATCAGGCTTGTTTCTTGGTCTCTTCATTCTTACACCAAAAACTTCTCTTGTGGAAATATGCAGGTGCCCAAGAGGGCATGACACAGGAAGCTGGTGCAGCCAGCCCCTGATGACAACTGTGAATTGCTCTTATTTGTTGGCTACAGAAACATTTGCCAAGCCTGAGATCAAAGGCCAAGTCATCACATGCCTGGGAAGGAAAGAAAGAACTCTGTCTTTTCATCGCATCTCTCATCTTGGGAAGCACATAGCTCTTTATTCTCATGTGTTGTCATGAAAAAACAGGCAGTGCTTACAAGTTCCTAACCTAATTCCACAAACTCCGAGTGAGCTGCAGTACATGCTTTATAAAATATTGGAAAAAAGCAACCCTAAATCTAGTAGCCAATCAAAGTTCCAAAATGGAAATATGTAAACTCTACATCTAGAAATTTCTAAATGCGAATCTGGCACTAACTGTGAAACTATGAGTGAGTTTTCACATAAAATCTTTGGACTGCTTTAAAGTAAACAGTATCCATATTGCATAGATTATATACTTCCAATCTCGATACATACATAAATGTTCAGCATCTATATTGCCGGTGAAAGGGTTAGGCTAACTTTGTAACCTATATGTCCTCTAAAGCCTATAGTTTTGAGTTTTAGGTCCAGGTTAAGCTAAAGCCTCTTAGTACCTTTCCAGAGAGTGAAGGAATGTGACCCTATCTGTGAGGACAGATATAAAAAAAGGGCAAGCAAGCAATGACCTTCACTCAGCAAAAGAAGGACCAGACCCTTGTCCTTGAGATAGCGTTTCTTAGCAACGAACCTAGACTTCTTCTGAGTAGCTTTTGACCTCCGGCCAAGAGCCGGCAGCCCTAATCTTCAAGGATGAGCTAACCACCCCCACCTTAAAGTGCAGCTGCATCCACACTTGGCAGGACTGGCCAAGCTTGAGCACCTAAGACTAACCAATTATCTTACTTTATAGCTTCCTCATCCAATCCTAAATTGCCAAAACTAAAACTTCAAATTTCCCGCAATTTTTCTTTTAAAAATCTAAAGGCCTTTGTCTCCCGGTGCCACTCTTTGCTGACCAGCAAGGGTGACCCCGTTGTACAATGGTTAATAAATCTCTTGCTTTTGCAACGAGTCTTGGTCTGGGGGAGTTTCTGGGAAGGGCGCGATTGAACTCCTGAGCTGTGAGACCCCAGGTCTTACACCGGCAAATGCACAGAAGGATTAAATAGTTCTGTCACAGCTCCTTGAAAACTAAAAAATTGTCTAATGTTGAAAAAATGGGGGCTCCTGAGTTTACTGTATTGCGAAACTAGTTTTCCAGGTTTTTTAGGGACAGAATGCAAGGTAGAGCAATGCAGGAGCCTCAACAGAGTGAAGCCAAGGCTATCACCAGGTTTCAATTAGTTTCATATCCAAAGAGCACAGTTATTGTGCACATTTCTTTAACAAATATCTCTTTGTGAG